>NC_051066.1:42547335-42904835 GCF_004664715.2 Peromyscus leucopus | reverse complement strand
CCAGGGCCTCGAGGTGACTAGATGTGTGACTGTGCCTTCGGGACCATGAATTATGACAGAGTCAAAAGAAAGCACAGAGCTGGGTAGATGGCTCAGCAGGTAGAGGCACCTGCCACCAAGCCCAACCACCCAAGTTCAATCCCTGGGACTCGCATCACGGAAGGAGAGAGCCGTCTTCCTCACGTTGTCCTCTGACCTCCACCCCAGTGACGGCATGTGTCCATCCACACACATGTACACCTACAGGCAATGAGCAAACAAATAAATACATAGCTTCACTACAAAAACAAAATGCAGAACTGACAGCCCTCCATCACCAGGCGCATTCTAGAAGCTGAACACAAGGCTCCAGCATGAACTAGGCTGGCTGTAAGGCGCAAGGACATTCAGTCAGGAGGCTTATGTTCTGTGCGTTCACCACTTTGTGCCAGCCCCTCTTCCTCGGCATGGGCCTCATTCCATACGGAGAATCTTGATTGGCCAGTTGATGGAGGACGAAAAACATCTGGCTGTGGCTCACAGATGGGTTGGCTTACAAAGCGCTCTTATGCAAGCCTCCTTCCCCCAACCCACCACACCACCAAAAAAAAAAAAAAAAAAAAAAAAAAAAAAAAAAAAAAAAAGCATGGCAGTTCCATTCTAGCCTTCTCCAGGAATTGTTTTGAAAAGCAATGACCGGGAAAACTGCTAGCACACGGCTTTGGTGGTGCGCTTGAACATTCTGTTTGTGTGGTGGAAGAATCGGGTCTTCCGATGTATGAACTTGGGCTGAGGTGGTTGAACCTGGCTGACCCAGAAGGAAAAATCCTAGAAGAAGACCAGGGCAAGGATGTCTTTCAACTAGTGTGTGCCTGGCATGAGTGAGTGTCCATGGAGTAAATACATTTGCATCATATGTCAACTACTACAAACTGCACACTCTGCAGTAGATGAATCACACCCTGGGTCTGTGATATCCAACAGAGCATCTACTAGCCACATGTGATGACTCCACGCTGAAACATATCCAAGTATCAAATACACACTGGATTCCAAATAGTAACACATGGGTAAAACATTCCTAGTCATTGTATGTTGATTGAAAATACGCATTAGTTTAGATAAAACATTGTCAGCATTGACTTCCTTTTTCAATGTACCTATAAGAAAATTTACAATGGTGTGCATCTCGTCCCTGGAGCTCCTATTACGTCTGTTTTGAGTAGTACTGATATGAGCTGACAATCTTGGCTAGCTGACAGCAGCTGGCCCTGATCGTGCATTTCCCCAGTGTTGCTATAGCAGCCTCAGGGATTGGGTGTCAGGGAGATATAAAGACACTGCCTGGCCTGTGAGTCTGACCTACCTCTCACCAGGGAGGATAAAACCCCAGCTGCTGCCAACTGTACAGATTTCCAGACACAGAGGTTGATCCTGAGCCCTGGGGATGCTATTGGTTTTCTGAAGTCTAATGAGATACTCAGTAGCCAGTGGATCACACTAGCCCTTTATATCCTAGAAGGATCAGAAATTTTGGGGGTTTATTTCTAAATAACAGAAGAATATTTGAAGCATGACTGTGTCTTTCCTACCTGTAGGGACTCAGATGCTTGCTCTGTATCTGATCTTCTGATCTGGGAGCCCACAGAGCCTCACATCAGAACAGAACTAACCCACAGAAAGGGAGGTGTGAACAGAACGTATTGTCGTGACAGCCATCAGTCATACGACAGGCTTCAAAGCTATTGAACCTATAGCTCGTAGACAGGCCTCTTGACAGTGCAGTTGAGGTGCAAATTTGGTGGCAACACTCTGCAAGAATGAAGTACTATTTATTCTCCAGGTGCAGTTTGCGTACTGGGTAAAGAACCTTTGTAAAGTAGTACAGGCAGCCTTTCATATCTGCTCGGTTACATTCATGTATCCAACCAGTTATGGATGGAAAATATTGGACAAAAAAGATATCTGTGACCCAAATAGAGATATTTTTGGTCACTGTTTCATAAGCAATATAGCATGCTGCTATTTATGCAATATTTACATTGTGTTAGGTAGTAGAAGTAATCTGGGGATGCTGTGTGATATATGGGGACATGCACATAGGTTGTATGCAGTACCACACTTCCATTACATGTGAGACACTTGAGTGTCATATTGGTTTTACATACATGGGGATCTTGGAAAAGATCCCCCACAGATGCTGTGAAGCAGCCATGCATCATATAAAGAACTATGTGCAGAAGCCAAATTGGAAGGAAGACTGCTTTCCTCACATAACTCTCTGAAAACAAGTGTAATTTCTCTACCACGACTTTGCAAGCTCCACAAGGCTAATGGGCCCAGTTCTTAAAGGGGATGCACTTTAACCAGGGACCAAATGGTTTATGGCAGGCTGCGTCTAGGCACTTTTAGATAAGATAGACAGTTACTACTTTGGTGGAGGTACTTGACCTTGATCATAAGAAAGATATGTGTCTGCTGTTATACACGGGAGCAGGAAAGCAGTTCACATAGATGCCTCTTGGGCATAGATGATGTCACCAGGTAGGCCATCATTAGGGCTGCGAGAGGTGCTAGCTGAAGACAGGAGCATGGGAACTAACAATGAAACAAACATGTGCATGAGTACCAGTTGTAGTTCCAGAAAAAGCCACAGAAGCAAGGGCTGTAGTTTAGCTTACACTGCTCTTCTGAGTGTCCCCCAGGAAGAGAGACTTAGAGAATCCTAGGGGTGTCGTTCCTTGAAATTTAAGATCTGGGGAAGAGATGGGAAGACACAAAGCTGGGGTACAGACTAAGGCACTCTTGCAAGGATAGCTCTGTCCTAGCTTCAGAGATTGCTGTCCACAAACCCCTCGGTTTTCTGCTTGTCACAGGCTTGTCCTCCACAGCAGAGTGCTACGTCACCAAAGATCTCTTTCTTTCTGTAGTGTGACATTCAGTGAACAGTTGTGAGGTGACTTGAGAGGTCTAGCCGTTTCAGGTTACCAAGAATGACTCTAAGAAGCAATTTTGCCCCTAATGCCCTACACGCACGCACGCACGCACGCACGCATCACGCACGCACACACGACAGTTGTCACCTGGCTAGAATTTGTTGGGCTCACATGGAAAGCTGATTTCTCCCTTTCTGAGGGGCTTCCTCCCCTTGATATTCTTTCTCCCACTCCCCTCTTGCTTTTACCTTGTTTGAGACAGGCGGGGTCTTTTTCTTTCTGCTGCTGAACCCACCAGGGTAGCTGGCCATTAGGCTTCTGGGGATTGCCTTGTCTCTGCCTCCCACCTCATCGTAGGAGCACTGAGATTGCAGATGTATGCTCCTGAACCTGTCTTTATATGACTTTTAGGGATCACATTCAGCTTCTCATGCTTGTGGGGCAAGAGTTTAGCCACTGAATCAACATGCCAGCTCTGTAATGACCTGTTCTTAACAGAGTCGGCTGCCTTGCACCAAAAAGACAAACACAGAAGAAAAAGAAAAATCTTTCTTCTTGAAGTTTAACTCTCTCTCTCTCTCTCTCTCTCTCTCTCTCTCTCTCTCTCTCTCTTCTCTCTCTCTCTCTCTCTCTCTCTCTCTCTCTCTCTCTCTCTCTCTCTCTCTCTGTTCACACCCTTTGAATCTGAGAGACTCTGGAGGATGGAATAAGTTTATAAACAAGTTCCACGAGACTAAAGGGTTTCTAATAAATGTATGTTTGTGGCACAGCAGAGCTTCTCATCAGTTCTGAGGAGAATCAGAATGGTCACATGAGAAAAGGGGAAAAGGGACACTGGAGTCTTCTGTTGAAAACCAAGTTGCTGGGCGGTGGTTGCGTAAACCTTTAATCCCAGCACTTAGGAGGCAGAGCCAGGCAGATCTCTGTGAGTTCGAGACCAGCCTGGTCTACAGAGCGAGATCCAGAACAGGCACCAAAACAAAGCAGAGAAACCCTGTCTCGAAAAAAACAAAAAAAAAAAAAAAAAAAAAAAAAAACCAAGTCGATGGTCATTTAAATTGTGATGCCATGAGGAGTGCGGAAGTGACATTCTGAACACCAAGGGACGATTAATGAGAAACAAGGGAAGCTGGGTTGCATGTGACACCTAAGTAATTCGTGGGTCAGGGGGTACAAAAGAGGCAAAAAGAATCTAATGAAGAGAAAAAGGTTGGGAAGAGTTGTTTGTATCTGGGTCTCAGGACACTTTGTAAGGCATTCCAAAGAAGATAGATTTCATTTTATTGTCAGTAAGGATGGAAGTTATTTAAATAACATGATCAAACCAGAGTTAGAGTACTATCAAGTAACTTCATATCTTTTAACTCTCAAGACTATAGATCTAGTATTCAGATGGAAGAAACCAGATTGAAGGCAATGTCCTGCATTTGATAGGAGTTTAAGAATGCGGTTTTGCTTTGTTCTAATCCTAATAAAATTGCATTGACTATCTTGAGGTTTATCATCTCTAAGTCAATATGCATATATAAGAACCTTTGTGTGTGCATGTTTTCAACATCATATCACACCATGTTGGCTTTAAGCAAGGCAAAAAATAAGAATTAAAAAAAAAAAAACCCTATACAGACGAATTAAAAGACACTTAGTTACAAGACAGTGGGTTTGTTTTTGTAAAAACATCCTCTGAAATTTCATTTACATTGCGTTGCCTTTGGTCTTCATGTTTATTCACACATCATTACTTGATGAATGGGTTGAGAAGCTGAGGAGGAAAAGTGTGGTAAGCATCTACACTCTGGGATCAATCATAATAAAGTTAACACATCTCTGAAAATGATAACGTAATGAGCCGTTTTGTAGAAACTGCCTTCTCATACAGCTTCTTAAGAATGTGATCTGTGACACTGGAGGGAGTGTGTGTGTGTGTGTGTTTGTGCGTGTGTCAGAAGACAACCTCAATTGTCATTCTTCAGGAACTTTTCACTTATTTATGTTTACTCATTTTTAATGAAAAGATCTCTCACTGGCCTAGAACCAATTATGTTAGGCAGGCTGACAGTGACCCCAGAGATCCACCTGTCTCTGCTTTTGCAAGGCCGAAATTACCGGTGTGTGGACTGCTTCTGGCTCCTTTATATGGGTTCTGGGGATCAAACTAGGTTCTTTTGCTGGTAGGACATCCATCAACGCTATCTGCCCAGGGCCCAGGGCAGTGTTCTGGATGGCCTACGAGTGTGAAGGAGGCAGAAGGCAAGGATGCTCAGGACCTAAGAATATCAGCTTCGCACAAACAACAATAAAAACCCAACAGGAGTTACAACTTAGAAACCAGTTTTACTCTGTTGCAAACAAATGGACAAGCTATTGTACAATATAATAAAAAGTACAGCACAATACAAGTGCCACTAATGAAAGAAACTTAAAGATCAGACTTAAAAATGCTTATTTGTAATATATGTGTGTGTGTGTGTGTATGTGTGTGTGTGTACACACACACACACACACACAGCAACAAAAAGCCACAATAAATACAGGAATTTCCATGTCATTCATAATAAATACTGAAAATATAAATACAGAAGACTACAGCTAATATGAATAAATTATTACAACATAAGGTCCAGGTTAAATTCTATTGAATATCCTTGTAGCTTATTTTCTATCCCCTTTGGCATCTTTGATGTCATAACTTGTACACAAGAAAAAAACCAGTCTAGAAACTGCGACATACAACATGACATCATACTGTAAAATGACTGCATGAACTGTAGTTTGATTTTCTTCCTTTTCAACCTTACAAGTCATCAGAATGCACAGAACAGTGATGAAGTATCTATTGAAGATCTATTGGGTAAAAGTAATGACACAAATCAGTTGACAGATAAACTTCAATCAATCAATGTTGAAATGTACTTTATAGTACTGTGGTGGCTTTTCTGAGTTTTTAGTAATGCATTTTCCACCTGCTAGCTTCCAACAGACCCCAAACCAAACACTGGATACAAATACCCTCAATAGATGGCCTTCTTTCAGGGACCAATCCTAATGCATGGGTGGTTCAACACAGACAGAAGGGTACATGAGTCCTCGGGATCACGTGACCTAACAACACATTCAGTTCACTACATCTTACCAGTTTCCACATGTACCAAGCTCCCATGGCAGTTTGCAAGTGGAAACATGGATGCTGTCTAAGACTGTGATCAAGACAAAGACACTGCAAAGGGTGACAACCAACTGTAAACATGGATTTTCAATGAGGAAAATGTTCTGTTGACCAATGCCAAATGACCTTTCCTATCAAATTCATATACCCTGTGACACTAAGGGAAACACACTGAAATAACAAAGTGCCTTTTTTTTTTTTTGCAATAACAGGCATTAATCAGTACATAGTTATTAATATTTCTATCCTTAAGAGGCAGTTACACCAAAATTCAATAAACTGAAGAGAAAGCAGAGAGACATTACTAACACACAACAAAGGCTGAGTTCTTAGGAACAGAGATGTAATCTACAGGTTCAGGTTTTTCTCTGACTATTTCTGTACTGTAATTGTCTAGCATTTATTATACATCATCAAACACTTTTGAAACATGTTTCACAAACTACGCCTCAGACTTCTTTCTGTTGAGGTGCCTAGAATCGATTAAAACATAGGCCAAATTTTATTCACCATTCATTACATTAGCATTCTACAGAAACTTCTTTTTTTTTTTCTTTTTTCTTTTTTTAAACTAAGAATGTCACTGGGTCACTTCCCCACAGTGTTACTCATGGGGACCAAGTACACTGATGTGGCTGTCATTTCACACAGGTGTTCAGGTGGGGAAAAGCAGCCATACTGAGATTGGAAAAGATCCATGGAGGAAGGAAACCCTGACGTCCAGGGTGGTCCTCAGCTTCCGGTTGGCGCTCTCTCTGAGTTGCAGGCAAACAGAAAAGGCTCTGAAAGCTGTAGGGAGTATCTGGGGCAAGTGATACCATCAGGGAAAAGAAAAAAAAAACAACCAAAAAGAAACACAAACAAACATCACCCTTTTCCAGAACACCCCTTTTAGTTTACGGGCCTTTTCAAGATGACAATTTTTTAAATCTCTTTCCTGATTCCTGAGAATGCAAGCAGCCATTGTTTACATAATATCCTCATATACACAGGCTGGGATCAAATGGCAGCTGAGTGATTCTTTGGAGTCATTTTATTCCGGATCAGATTCTTCGCAGACAGTCACATCTCCAGAAGGAGAAGAAAAAGTCTAGATTCTCATTTGTTACATACGTTAAGGGAAGATTAACAAGAAGGTACTTGATCACAAGCAAGTACATAGAAAAATGCCCCCTCTTTTTTCATTCTAAAATTGTAACTTTTCAGAGAATTGAACAGTATAAAAGTCAAATCACTTGACTCTAGTTCTGATGTTTGTGACTGGGATCTAAACCAATCACTCTCATGGACATGACAGTAATTTTTAAAAAGCAAATAGAAATGAATAAAAGCTGCCTGATGCCTTGTTTTCCAAAAGCAGGCTACATCACTCAGTGTCTGAGTACCTTCAGTCTCTTTTAAAATTTGATTTCTTAAGACATTTAGAGAATTGCCTTATGGGATAATCATCAGATGAAGGAGAAGTCAACTTCTACAGTCTTTTAGTACAATTGCCCCAATGTTGCCAGGTACCTCATCTACAAAGACTGGCCAAGATATGTTCTTATGAGAAAACCTCAAAGAGCTGGACTGTGTTGCCAAGGAAGTCATCTCCCCTAGAGATGTTAAGAAGAAATGAGAATCTATACTGTTGGATATGCCTGAGTGAATGTCCTCCTCAGAGGTCCTCTGGAGAGCTCTCTTAGGCTCAGGCCTATACAACCTGAAGAATACAGAAGAATCTCACATCTCCCATTACTTATGCTTAGTTGTCCCTCTGTGAATATCTTTAAGATTAGACTGTCCTAAATTAGCTGTTGGGCATGACTGTACTAATAAATCAGGGTTCAGATGGTATACCCTGGAAGTAGACTGTGATTAATTGAGGTTAAAAAAAACAAAAAAACAAAAAAGAATTTTGCAGCTATTAAAATTTAAAAATCTATCAAGTCTAGATAGCATGTGGGTATCATTCCATTACTCAAGTATAAACACTATTTTTTTTTAAGGACAACAATTTATTCCCTAGCTTTAGCTACTTTCTTCCTCTTTAGAGGAATTCAGATTTAAAATTGAGGACTTTATTTTCTTCATATTTAAATAAACTTTCATAATTTATACAGTTCTTTGAATTTGTTTAAATAGTGATGGCATTTCTAAGAAAAGGGAGGAAAAAATGGCGGCCAATATGAAAAAAAAGGACAAAGTGATACTGGATAAAATGTGCTACAAATTCCCTCTTGGTATTTCTTCAACACAAAGATAACAAACTACTTTAGGGGCATATGACCCAGACTAGAGGGTGAGGAGTCTCATTTGTGTGTGGTAAGACTCAGTACAGATAGAATTTTCTAGGTAATTTTTAAAGAGACGCCTTATCGTTCAGTTTTCTTCTGGGTCCTCATTAATAAATAACTTTTAGGCTCATTCCAAGCCAGACCAAAAAAAAATGGAATAGAGTTAAAAAGAAATAAGACATTTAACTATGAAGCTATTTTAATGCTACAACTAAAAATCAATAGTCATGTAAATCAGTTTTGACAAAGGCTGATTTCTACCCAATTTATCTCCTTATAGCCCTTTCTAATCAATATACATTATCCTTAAAAATACTTAGACGACCCTGCACATGTGACAAAAACCATAATTTGAACTGCCTTTACTATCAGTGTGCTAATGAGATAGTCTGAGGAATTCCAGCAAGCCTGCTGAGTACAAATGCTGTTTTAAATCACATCGATCATCTTCCTTCACAAGCTTGGTCCTGCCAGCTTCTGTGAAATATGAAATAAAATGACAATAGAATTGTCTTTTCTTGAAATGTAAGTAAGCTTGAAGGGACAGACACAAAGCAATAGTCCTGCATAGTGAAAGGCCGGTGGCAAGGAAAGAAAACCCTAACGGACAGGACATAAATCTTTGGAGTGATTGCTTTCCCCATACGTACAAATATCTGCATGCACTAAAGTTCCGCCTTCTATATTAAGGGCATTTAAAACAAAACAAAAAGAGTTTTCTCAGAAACAACATACGGAAAAGGCATCCTGGTTCCCCTCCCTATCTGACTTAACCCTCTTAGAATGGAAACCCCCATGGCAGACAAGGCAGCATACAGTTAGATTAGCCCTACTGCTGACCACCAGAAAACCCAGGCAGTGCCAAGCTTTCAGGTTTAAGTTTCTGATGAGCAACAAAAGAGAAAGACAGCCATGCTGTTTAGAAGACACTGGGTCTCTTGGTCTTGCTTGAAGAGTCCTGGCAAGAGAGGAAGTGAGGCAAAGCTTACAGGTGACTGTTTCCGAGTCACATTTGTTCAAGAAGAATTCTCTTTCCAAATCTCTTACTTTTGTCAACAATGCCAGTTGCTTAATCATTTAGCATTGAGTGTGTATGTGTTTAAAGACTTTCTTCAGATTGCTGGAGGTCTGTGCTCTTATATTTTAGAGAGTGAACCGTGACTGCTTTGGATATTGGCCAGTAAATGGGAATACCAACTAGGCTCTGGGGGCAGCCCCATCAGAAATGACTTTTCAGGTTTTGGAGTGCCTACCACTTGTGAACCTCCAGCACACTAAGCCCCAGTTCAACTCTGTTGAAACATATGAATAGTTCTCAGCAGACACTATCATTTCCAAACTTACATTCCATCTGAACCCCTGTCTTGTCCCTTCCACAATTTTAGTGAGATTTCAAATTGTGGTTCTTCAATTAAACTCTGTCGTGCTGCAGGAAATAACGGATGAGCTGAACTAACTGCTGGTGCAAAGCGGTGACATTTAAGTGACTCTAGCCAGTTTAAGTTCACACTCTTGGAAAATGATACAATAAGAAATCTCAGTTTCATAGTAGAAGTAAAAGTGAGCAAGCCTTGCACTTTGGGTATTGGTCATGGCAACAATACAACAAATAGTTACAGTTTCAAATTATAGTCATTTAGACCATGACAGCATAAAGATGCCTTCCATTCACACTTGTCATTTTATATGTTGACTATAATGACTGTGAACTGTCACTGGAATGTAACTACAGCTGAAAGGAGGGGTCTCTAATGACCTCTCTCATTTCCTATCTGGTTCTGGGCAATGCCTTCGGTGCAGGGTTCTACCATTTGAATAGTCTGTAAAGTAAGAGGATCATGCCCCACACTGCTTCTAAAGTTCTCTGGATTCTGTATGGGTCAAAACTGGGGGGAGTTTACTGGCATACATTTGACATGTTCTTAGATAGATCTGCTTCCAAGAAAGACTCTCTGAACATCTTTTCCCGGAATCCAAATTTATTTCCTCAGTTTCAGAAGGATGTAGTAAGTTCCATTAATTTAGGGAAAAGCATCTCCTTTTAGAAGCAGTTTGTGCAGAATGAGAAGACTCTGCGACAGTGTTTTCCCAAGGGCACTGGAGGATTCCATGTAAAAGGATACAGTCAGGCTTGACCATCTCATGCCACCCTCCATTGTCCTCACTCTTCCACGTATGTATTCCCCTGCTCCTTTTGCTACCAAGTCAGCTGTTACAACACAGGAGGTATTCAATAAATACTTGTTAAAAGGAAAACATGGATATTTGTCACGTTCTGAAGATCAACACTAAGCCATTAATAACTTGTACAAGGTAACAATTAAAAAGTGAGGTAACAATTAGGAAATAAATTATGGTACATATTCTTGTTTAATGAAATCTAAATCACATTTTGCCTAGCATGTAATCGGTATAACCTCTGCACGTCTTGAGAACTGTGGCAAGTTTCTGTAACTGGTACTGTGCCAGAGGAGCTGGTACTGCTGGGTCATGTGACTATATGGATTTCACCACTTGAGGAAATGTTAGATATTTTATACGTGGTTGGCATGATATGACGAGGAAAACATAATTACCTCAAAGACTGGTTTTCCAAAAGGCTATATTATTCAATCTACTAAAAAAAAAAGAGAGACAATTGAATTTTAACTTATATTTTAGTAATTGATGGTCAATACATTGGGGGAGGGAACTTAAAAATGGTCTTTGATTTCTTTTTACCAATGAAAATTTAAAAAAAAAGATAAAGGAGATGAGGCTGATTAGTTCACTTGACTTGCAAATCAATTTGGTTAGGAGTATAACTGGGAATCAAATCTTTAAAACAATAGGGTCTGGAGCATTGGGCTGTGTCATTGATATTGCAAGCCTTGGGAGGCATGCACTCACAAAGACTCTAATTGGTTAGATATACTACAGAAGCAGCGTGACACCTGCAGATCACAGCATTGTGCCCTGGTTCTAAGACTTACAGTGTCTCAACCTGGCTGCATCCAACTATATTCCTCCCAGAAACCAGAAACCACTGTGGCACTTGCCTTGCATGTGGGCAGTTTTTATTAAATAGGAGGTCTGTTCATTGCGTTCTCAGTTCTTTACTGGGAAAGGAATACACAATGAGATAGTTCCTCGTTAATATTATTTTTTAACTTTAATGCAATATTTTCTATCAATCGCTTTCAGATTTTTCTTCTATATTTTCTTTTAGATAAGACACAATCTGATTGTAAAGTAGGAACTAAATATCCAGTACTCGTGACTAGCTACTACCTAAAATCTGTCCCCTTCTAGGGTATGGTACACCTGTATTCTGAGTTTGTGTGTGTATAACACAGATAAAGTACATCGGATTTTAGTTGTTGTTGTTAAAATAGGTAGCCTGTACCCATTATGATTTGTGAGAGATGTCTATGGACTACTCAGGTATGTGAAAAATTAGAATGGCAGCTCTTTCATGCTTAGAAAGGTAATTATCCTTAGCAGAGTGAGACTTTCTATCCCAACTGAATAGAGAGAGGAAGAAAGCTCTGTTTTTGAAGTGTCCCTCTTGGGAAAAATAAAGCTGCAAAAGAGAAACCCAGCCCAATACAAAAAGGCAGGCAGGCTTCAAGCCTTGTAAAATAAGGCTTGACAGAAATACGCGTAGCTAGGGACTCAGGAACTGGACTGACATGGCCCCTCAACTCTACCCTAGACAGGGTTGCCCTGGGTCTCCCCACACTCTGTCCTAAGGATAGCCCGAGAGTGCCTCACCAGTCAGTACTTCAGAGACTGGAGCGGTCCAGCAAAGGTGGACCCAGAACTCTTTCATTTGCTTGAATGAGGGAACAACAGCCTACTGTCATTTCCTCTTTGGGTCTCTTCAGACTGTGTAGGCAGGGGCCAGGGAAACTGGAGCTCAAACACTGAAAACGGTAACACTGCAGATAACTCTGGCCATACTACCACAGTCAGAGCAAACGCCCATCAGAGTAGCCCCACCAATCAACAAATGGAGCAACCCACCTCCATTACTGCTTTCTAGAGCATGACAAACCCAAAGTGCTTTTAATGATGCTAATAGTTAGTGTTGATTTGGCCTTGAGTGTCCTGATATTGAGACAGGCAGGAACCAATTCCATAAGCAAACACACTTTCCCCACATCCAGTTTAAATAGAAACTTCTCACTGCAGGACTCTGGAGCACATTGAAGTTTTAGCAAATAAAATAGCATGTTGTAAGGAACTGAAACCCATAAGATATCTAAATACCCAGGTCTAGGAGGCATAAAAAACATTAGGGATGCAGTTACTGCATAGCAGGGTGTGTCTACATTTTAAATAGACATAAAACATGTGAAATGATGGCGCAACAGAATGTCAAAGCTGGGAAGTGGATTCGGCATAATCATTGCACTGGGGGAACCATAGCACTTGTCTAATAGTTACTTAAGCTAACAAGAGAGGCTGTCCAGAATTCTCCCAGGGAACCAAGTGAGCAACTCAGAGGCAGGCTGTGCATGTTTCCTTTCTATGCATTCTCTTTACTTAGTAAGAGAACATGAAGTGGCTGCCTTTGCAATGCATTCTGGACTACAGTGCTAAGGCAAGACAAAGAAAAATGCTTCAGAAAAGTGAGGCCTAATGAGTATGTGAGTAGAGGCCTTCCTTCACTCAGCTCTCAGTCACAAGTGGAAATCTCACTACATGTTTTTGCTTTTGTAGAGATGGGTTGATCATGGTGTAGAATAGATTGGTTCTGAGGCTGTGCTCTTCTCTCTCTCTCTCTCTCTCTCTCTCTCTCTCTCTCTCTCTCTCTCTCTCTCTCTCTCTTTCCCCAGCCTCCTCTGTGTTACTGAGTTAGGTCCTCAGAGTGATGAAGGAAAACAAGTCATTTTCTTCACGCCATTGGAAGAATCCTCTATCTCTATTGTATGAACCTTACAATAGTTAACTTTTTCATAATTAAAAAATGTTGATTTCAAAGCGTTCTGAATTCTGAGACCCCACCCCACAGGAGGTACCATGAAGGGGCACTAAAGTGCATTTTGATGGAGGGGGTAGAGTTCAAAGGTGCTGTCTAAGCTAATAAACAAGATGACGCTGTTTAAAAAAGAAAGGCAGTTCCGTCGATCTCAGCTGAGGGAGGGCAGTGAACTGGACCCTCACCAGAGGATTGTCCTAACTCTTAACTTGAGAGAAAACTGCGTAAGGACCTGCACATATAGACTCATTTGTCCCAAATAGCAAAAATAGGCCTATCTCATCCTTAAGAAAGTATTTGCAAATCTGCTTAGTCATGATCATAAAAATGTGGGTGGATTCCAGGTGCAATCCTTGTGGGCATGCTCTGTGGTGCTAGCGGACATAACTGCAGCTTCAGTGAACATGCTGTTCATTTTCATCAAAGCGTGACTTCTAAACTACCATAAATAAAATACACAAGAAACGATTCAATCTTTTTCTTACAATAATTACTTTTACATTAAAAAGTCACCATCATCTTCAGATATATCGAAAATTAGGACTCTAAATCTGAGTATTTTCTAGTCTTAGTTAACAATCTTGCACAGGCCCGATAATCTAAAACTTGGAGCTATGATCTGCATAGCTTGGCAGGGTTCACACAGTTTGACAGGTAGTTAACTGTGAGATAGGCATTTCTTTTTTTTTTTTTTTTTTCAATTTAGCATTTTCTATCAAAACAGTTCAAAATCGTTTAAAATCCCCACAGCGACTGTATTTTATTTGTGCCACACCACAGTTGAGAAGCTAGAAAGGAAGGAAAAAGAAATACTGTCTGGAAGATTAATCACAGTCCAAATATTCTTGGTCTTCGGGTTAAACGACGATGAGCCCAGCAAATGCAATACAGTGGCTTAAATAGAAGGTTTGGTCCTGTAACAGAATAATTTAAGCAACTAGACAGGGACCGTCTCCACCACGGGGGCTTTGATGCATTCTTCGTGCAATCGGCTCTTTTCGGCAAGGCTCAGAGAACTTTCTGCAGGATGCTCTGACAGGTGGCTGTCACCATTCAACGTGGAGACAAACCCTTCCTGGGAGGGGCCCTTCAAGTATGAGTGAAATTCCACTTGGGGAAGATTGGACCTGTGTTCAGGATACAAGGTGTTACAGGGCACCCCACTCTCATTCTCGGGAGTGGGGCAGCAAACAATGACAGACGGGTTGGCAGCCGGGTAGTGGGAGGCCCCGTAGGCCTCTTCCGCTTGCCTGGCATAGTCGACAAATCGCTCTGGGGTCATGGTGTAAGGCACCAGCGACAGGGCACCGTTTTTGACAGTATCTCTTTCAGAATAGTTGTCAGAGATCTGGCTAGGAGTTCCCGGGATGTGGCTGTCTATTTGGTAGTACAGAGTTGAAGAGCTAGCGTAAAAGGAAGCATTTTTTGTGTGGCTTTCATGAACGGCGGTACCATCAGAGTAACAAAGGACGGAAGGAAGAGGGACGACTTCAGCGTGGGCTCCGAGCCCTTCTACAAAGCTGTCTCCCTTGTCCTCGTCGTCATCTTCTTCCTCCTCCTCCTCTTCCTCCTCCTCCTCTTCTTCCTCCTCATCCGATTCACTGGGGGCCAGGCTTTGTGTGCTCGAGTCGGTGACTCCACTGCAGAAACTGCTTCCGTCCTCTTCCTCCTCCTCCTCTTCCTCCTCTCCTTGGCAATCCAACTCCTCCTGCAGGTGCAGCACTGTGCCCTGGGGTTCGGTTTCAATCTCAAAATTGTCTGCAATGGAATATTCTACAGAGTGAGCGACGGGGCCCATGGCATTACTGTGGGCGCTTATCTCACCGTGGCAGCCGTTCAGCGTGGGGATTTGCTGCTCCCGGTTTTTCTCGAGTTCGAGTTTCATTATTGTGTGCAAAAAATGAGTCCGGACACGGATAGGATTAAATTCAATTCTACCTGCTGTGTTACTACAGCCTTCTTTAGTGCAGCCACATGGGAAAGACATCCGATCCACCTTGGAAGGAAGAACACAGATTAGCACCATGCAACTATTGCAGACCAAATCAAATCAAGGGCTTTCTAACAATTCCTCTGAATTAAGCAATGCACTCAAGTCCTACTTAGGCCACAGCCAATGACGAATAAGCTGCAAGTGAAAAATGAGCAGGAGAAGTGAAGACTTACAATGAGCTGGTTCTAAATGTATATTTAAAAGCGTGGTGGGCTGTGGATATAAGCGAGAATTTACATTTCCCTGAGCCCTCCTGTGCTTTCTTGTTTTCCACTCTCTACTTTTCCTTTTCTTTTGCATTTGATTTTGTTCCCACTTTGCAACTTGGGGTTCCCTTCCGTTGCATTCCAACGCACCCACCCACTTTGAAGTCACATGCAGACTGTTCTCCCAGGCTGCTAGACTAATCTCACTTCCATGACACCACTGCCGCGCTATTGTGTTCTTTCCTTTGCATCTTATGAGATGACCTCCACTGCTCCAGGTCTCTGGGATGACACTACTCAGGGGCCACAAAATGCCAGACTGCTCAAGTCTCACTGCTTTGCCTTCTCAGTGGGTCCTTGTGTTGCAGTATATTTTCACACTGTGTGGAGACGTGTTGCTGTGGTTGGTGTGATTAGAAAGCTGAATGGCCAATAGCTAGGAAGAAGAGGACAGGAAGGAGGAGTCTAGGTGGGTGGGATTTGCCAGCAGACTGGGAGCAAGTTGGACGTGCTGTACTGAGGAGAGGTAACCGAGCCACGTGGCAGAATGTAGATTAAAAAATATGGGTTAATTAAGTTATAAGAGCTAGTTGGAAAAAAGCCTAAGCTAAAGGCAAACTTTCATAATTAATAATAAGTCTCTGTGTTGTCATTTGGGGGCTGGCGATCCAAAGATAGTCTGACAAGAAAGCCTGCTACATTTAATGTTGGGGAATATTTGTTTACACTGTGTGAACACATGTCACTATGACTGGTTTAATAAAGACCTAAATGGCCAATGGGTAGGCAAGAGAGCATAGGCATAATTTCCAGGGAGAGAGAGGAATGCTGGGAACAAGAAAGGTGGAGATGCCAGGGAGACAACGCAGAAGTCGGACATACAGTACAGAGGAGAGGTAACCGAGCCATGTGGCAGGACGTAGATCAATAGAACCAGGTTAATTTAAGTTCTAAGAGCTAGTTGGAAAAAAGCCCAAGCTAAAGCCAAGCTTTCATAATTAATAATAAATCTCAGTGACGTTATTTGTGAGCCGGCAGCCCAAAGCAAAGGCTGACTACACCACTGATATGTAGTAGATACAGGTCCCTTGACCTGCTTCCCGCTTGAGAATAGAAGCCCAACTCAAATAGACTTACCCTGTGCCAATAAATGTAGCAGCAGGGAATCCAAAAGCCTGTAAGCTGAAGACCAGCCCAGGCAATTTAGTAAAACCCTTTCCCAAAATAATATGTTTTTCAAACATTAGCTCAGTGGGGGTAGAGTACTTGCCTATTGTGTGCACAAGGTACTGTACTCAAGACAGAGAGGAAAAGGAGAGAGGGAATGGAAAGGGCGAATGTGTTTGCATCAGCTGAGTGGAAGAGAACTGTCCTTTGCTTTCAGTTGCCTAAGTGACTTTCTCCTTTTAAATGAATAAAGCTATTCCAGCATAAAGTAAGAAGAGATAATCAATTACAAGGCTCTGCTGAATTATAGATGGACAGGGCCAGAGAATCACCTTGTCCAGGAATTGGTAAACTACTGCTTTTCTTTTTAATTGGTTTTCAACTTGAAGCTTTAAAAAGTGTAATCACCAGGCAAAGCTGGCGAGGCCATTTCCCACTATTAATTCATATGAAGTCAAATTTCAGGCTCTGTGGAATGACATTGACTTTTCACTGTTTATGAGAATATTCCCAAACTGAAAAAGTCCTCTCTTTACCCCTTCCTCGTGTTCCTCAAGCCAATCTTCTTGCCCCAATAAGACAGACACCCTTTTCTTGTTAGGAAACCTTAGCAGCCTTGAGTACGTGCTGTGAATTGTAACTTCACATGATTTTTAATTGAACATTTGAGTGTTCGCAGCCATATCACCCCAGTGCTTTGAAGAATGAAATCTATCACAAGTAACAGATAAACACAGTAAGTGTGCCCCGGTAAACCTTGTCACAAAAGTATGTCTAGCTAGATTCCACTCGACTGTGAGTTTGACAACATCTCAACCTGTTCACTGTGGAAATGACATTGAGCACAGTGTTTTCCTGGAATACCCACTTCAGATAAGGTAAGAATGCAATTTAGTCTTTTAAGGTTTGTCTGAGTAGGAACTTCTCCAGTAGTCCGTATCACTGGTGATGAATTATTATTTTATATCCCATGGATGGACCAGAAAATATGAACTCAAATGGAATAGACAGTGTCTTCTCCCAGACTGCATGTAAAAAAAGCTAAAATAAGCGATATAATGACATAATCCGGGATTATGAATCTTTCAATGAACTCAGCTGCAGTTTGAGTTGCCATTCACAGTATACACAGCATGTATAGGCATATCATGAATACCCTTGAATTGGGTTTTTTTTCCTCCTTGAATTATGTGTCTTTCCTTTCCAGCATTTTCCACCCCCAGGTTAAAAAAAACTCAATATACACAACATGACTGCTTCTTTCTGGGGTGGCATGTGACATGTTTTCTTCAGATGCCCTGAGATCCCAGCCCTTACCTGACACTTAATGCCTGCCAGGCTGCAGGTACATGTCTCTGGATCACAGAACACTCTGCAGTCACAGCCACAGTCCTCTCGAGACAGGCGGATGGCTCGCAGCTCATGTTTTTCTTCCACGTCGATCTTCTTCACTCCAGAGGCACGCAGCAGGGCTCTCCGTTTTTTGGTGGGCAGGGGTTGTAGGAAGAAGTATTCATCTACTTCTGTGTTGTCTAAATCAATGTCATCATCGGAAATGTCATCCACTGTCAGAGTGCTAGCCTCTTCAGATTCCACTGTGCCATTCTTTGTCATCTAGAGACACAAGGAAGTAAACAGGGATGTCATTTGGGCAGAGTCCAACATTCCCACTTCAGTATTGCTGAGGAAGAGCTGAGCTGTCATATACAGAATCTGTGCAACCACAGAAGTCAGAGGAAAGAAAACAGCGATGTCAAAACAATCGGCTTTTTAAATGCTCTGCTCACAAGTGATTGTTAAATGCAATTCTTAACCTCCTAACGCCAGTGACTACAGTCACAGCTTGAGTGACCACAGTGTGAACAGACCAGAGGTTACAGACACCGACGCCTGAAAGCTGTCTTTACATTCAGCTCATGGTGACATCTCTGATGTCAGAGAAAATGGGCCCTGGTACAGAGGTGACCACATCCCAGTGGGAGCCGTGACCACCTTATTCAGCAAACATCATGTCCTTGGAATAATGTGTCTGTCTTTCAGGCCCCAGCAAAGTGCACATTCAGGACATAGTGTTGCATTGTGCTGCCAGGATCACACACACCGGTTATTACCCAGAACGCTCCAAGGAGGAGGGCTTGATAGACGTAATGAGCCAGGTCAGCATGCTCTCAGTCAGACAAGGACATAGATTAGTGCTGGCAAGGACTCATCAACCTGCAACTAAGACAATAAACCGGATTCTCACAGGAGTGCATGCAAACCTCTGTCCAAAGGCTTGCTTCCTATGTAGCAGCTCTTGTGGACACTTATTCCTTGCCTACGCATGATGGCTTTGCCTATTTATATTTCTCTTCTATATTAATCTCATCCATCAGTAAGCCATGGATATGTATTTCATTTGTTATTATTATAAAAAACTATTGTTTTCTTCATACAAAACAGAAGACGTTTTCCCTGAACGTGACCAAGATATTTTTTTTTTTTTTTTTTGGTGGGGAGTAGCCCAGTAATAAAGGCAGAAACTTCATAAGAAATAAATCATGGAAGTTCTAAATATGGAAGGGATTTTTAATTATTTAACTTATTGCCTTCCAAATTTCATTAATTATGGCTCTTACCATGCCTGATGATCTTGACAATTCATCCATTAGACTGAAAATACTCTGGAGACATCAGACATTATGCTTTCATCTTTATAGAAGGAGGCAATATTTAGATAGGAATATTTACTACCAGACAACAGCCTTAGATTGTCCAACTCTGAGTGTACTGCAGGGCAACATTAAAATGATATTTTTGCACTCTTGTAGAGAAATTTCTTCAGGGCCACAGAAGAAGCCCAGGAATAAGTGTATCCTAAGAAACACTGCAAAGGGGCCCTGGGAATGTTTTCAAAAGCTAATTAGTTATGTATTGTGAGCATTTTAGAACTTGAGCCTGTGATCTCTGAAAGGCCTTATTATTGGACATTGTTTCTTAGTAGGGTCTGTTCCCCCCCCTTTGGCACTTCTGTGAAAGTGTGCATATGTGGACATGTTTGCATAAGGGTGCATGTATGTGTAGGTCAGGGGTTAATATTGGATTATCTTACTCTACCTCTCTCCATCCTAGTTTTTGAAGGTCTCTCACTAAACCTGGAGTTTCCTGTTTCATTTACACTGAGTGGACAATATGCCCCCAGGATCTGTCTGCCTCAACTTCCTCTGTCTCTGTTTGCTATACCTAGCGTTTTACATGAGAGCTGGGAATCTAAACTCAGGTCCTCTTGCTTGTGGCACAAGCACTTTCTGGCTCAGCCTTCTCCCAAGCTGGGCATCCTTTATGTATGTGCTTTATGTATAAACTGTGATGCCCAATACCGAGGTGTTACCTTGGATGTGGTTAGTGTTTCGATTAATTCTCACTTACTAGCAAGCTGCATGTTTCCTTGTATAAGTATCTGATTTTTCAGAGAAATTCAAATGCATAACCATGTAACACACTGAATTTTTGCTGAGTGAAGTTTTATGAGACGCGGAGGGGCCCCTTTCCCTTCCTGTTCCTCAGTGGCACCGAGATCTCTTTTAGCTAATCCCTGGCATGTCTATGGGAATCTTGGCAAGTTTCTGACTCCAGGGTACATGTAGGTGCTCATTCCAGTATATTCTTCCCATGTCATCTCCATGTTTTACTATACTATATATAATACTATATTTTACTGTACATTATACTATAATGATACTTTGCATACTTAGTTACAATGTCACAACAAAATCTATAGCTTAAATGACTAGAGCCAGATCTTGAAAAAGGGAGGTTGCTATTATAAAATACATGAAATCTAAAAATCAAGATAAATCAAGGCCAGGTGAGGGAGGCCTGTAATCTCAACACTCTGAAAACTGAAGGAAAAGAGTGTGGGTCTGAAGTTAGTGTGGACTACGTAGTGAAACTTTTCTCACCAAAAAGGAGTAAACAAAAAGGAGATTTTAGCAAGCATTTGAAACAATAGCAAAACTGTTAGGGCGTCATAACCAATTGGCAACTAACAATTAAGAAAAATATTTTAATATCAGTATGTCTGTCAGAAGATTTGGTTTACTCTGAATATTAATGTCCCTAAGAATAAAATTCTGGATCTTGTATAATTCATATCCTTCAGTTATAATAAGTAATTTCATTTCAAAATAAAAGTTTGAGTCAAAATTCCTTCTCACTTAGCTACACACTGTTTCCACTCTTGTTTAAGAGCTGTAATCTACTTTTTTTCCAAATCACCTACAACATTGAGGTGATCTTTCAATGTTTGCTCCCCAACTCTTCAAGATCCTTTCTAATGAAGACTGGGGACAATCTAGCTGAACTTGGACAACTGGCCATGTGGTCCAGTTTCTGGTTTCTATGTTGCTTTCCCCTCTCATGTCTATGGTGAGGTAGCTCACAAAAGCCCTCAAAGAGAAGAAGATCTTATTTGCAATTACCGTCTGACAGGGCATAGTCCATCATGGCAGGGAAATGAGATAGCTTTTCACTGCCGGGAAGGCCAGGAAGCAGAGAACAGGAGCTTGCTTTACCTCTACTTTTCCTACTAATCCCATGAGATAGTGCCACCTACATTTAGAGTGGGCCTTCCATCCCAAGTTAATCCTTTCTGAAAACACTGTCCCAGACACGTTGCCTCCTGGGTAATTCTAAATCAAGTCAAACTGACAATGGAGACCCACTGTCACTGCTGCCTTTGAGACATATTCCCTACCAGGCCTTTGAACTGCAGTCGGTGCCCATTGTTATTATTATTATTATTATTATTATTATTATTATTATTATTATTATTTGTAAGTCAAGGCTTAAAGCACCTTGTTTAAATGCTCTTTTCAGATTTGAGTGTTACAACTTGCTGCTTTCAAATGTACCTCCTCCACTGAGAGCAATACAGGAGTCAGCCAAGAAGTTCCCTTATTTTTCTCTCCAACACATATCTAATTTACTCTCAAGATCTGGTACAAAGAAATCCAGGGGCTTATCCAGGATTGCCTCATCGGCTCTTCCTAACACATTTACTCCATGGCCATCTTCATTGCTAAGAACATTCAGGTTCTACAGGACTTCTCTCCCATGACATGAGCACCACTTTCAAATGTTTTTCCTTGCTCAAAACAGAATCATTGAATTGTCTTATTTTATACATCAGTGAGTCTCAGTTTTTTTGTGACCTCTCCAGTGCAGACTGATATGAGCCAGCTCGCATGTCAAGTGCTCTTTGTCGATATCTCCTAGACGTAAAGGTTCTATTGGTACCTGGTACAATTCTGGGACAAGCTAATATACTATTTTGTTGACTGGATGGTTAAACTGAAAGTACTTGTTATTGGATATGCTATTTTAAATATAAAATAACTTTTTAGACACATACCATACACAATAACAAGTACTTTCAAATATACACTCATTTTAATGTGATTCAAAGCTACATAAAGCCTTCAGAATTGGAGTAAATATTTGCCAACTACACACACACACACACACACACACACACACACACACATACACACACACATAACCAAGCATTAGTATACAAAGCATTAAAAATTAACCATTCCAAATTAAAATCACTCAATCAACAAGTGGGCACATTAACTGGTCAGTTCTCAAAAGAAAAAAATACAAATGGTCAATAATTACATGAAAAAATTCAATTTTCTTAGCAATAGGAAAATGCAAATTCCTAAACTACACTGATATTCCATTTCAACCTGGGTCAGAATTCATATAATTAAGAAAACAAATGACAGAAAAGTCCAGGGAAGATGTCTGGAAAAAAAGAACATGTGTGCTCTGATGGTAGGAATATAAATTAGTGCAGTCACTATGGAAAGAAGTATGAAAGTTCCTCCACAAATATCAAACAGAACTGTCATATAATCCAGCAATTCTACTCCTGGCTATAAACCTAAAGGAACCTAAGTCAATATAGCACAGTGACTGATACTTGGACATCCATGTTTGTTACAGCACTATTCACCATAGCTTAGTTATGGTACCAGTCAAGATGTCCATCAACAGATGACTAGATAAAATATGGCACATATTCCAACAGAGTTATCATTTAATTGTAAAGGAGAATAACATTGAGTCAATTGTAGGAAAAGGGATAAAACTAGAGATCATCATGTCAAGTTGAAGAAAGGCAGATTCAGAAAAATGTATTTTTCTCATACACAAAATCTAGAACTAATATGTTTACTTAAAAATATATCACATGTGAATATTGTCATATATGTATATATGTCATGAAAGGAGAAGAGTGATAATATTAGGGAAGAAGGAACTAAAGAGAGGCAATTGGGAGAGGAAAGACAAATGCCACATGTATTCTCTCATATGCAGAGTCTATGTATCTATCCTTCTATCTATCTATCTATCTATCTATCTATCTATCTATCTATCTATCTATCTATCTATCTTCTATCTGTCTATATATCTATATATCTATCATCTCTCTATCTACCTATCATCTGTAATTCCAGTATGTGGGAAGTAAAGGCAGGGGGATTGTAGATTTGAGGTCTGCCCCACATACATACACACACACACACACACACACACACACACACACACACACACAGACGTATGTATGTTTCAAAAACCAAGCGGGTAGAGATGTACCCTGGTGACAGAATATTTGACTAGCAACACACACACACACACACACGTATAAAATATCAGCAGTGTCAAGATCAATCTTGGCCTTAAACTCTGGTTTGTATGTGAAAGAAAGAGAAATTAGAAGTGGAGGTGAGAGAGAAGCAGTAGAAACTGGTATGATGCAGTAACAGCAACCTGTTGAATCTGTGTACCAGAGGTTTATGGAAGCATACGACCTGCATTGGTGCATTTAGCATCACACACCCTCAGAAGGTAGAAATTATCACTAAATCTGTTACCTAGTGAGAAAACTCAGGCACAGTTATAATAAATAATTTGCTTAAGATCATAAGGCTACTAGGTCATGATCCTAAATATCTAATTACATACAGCTTGTACTGCCTGCAGCCATGGTAAATAGACACACATTTTACATAATTGACAATTTCAGGACAGGCATGTCCCACTTAGTCACTGAGTATGCTGGCGCATAACCCAATCACAACAGACTGGAATAAACAGGCAAGGAATCGGATCATTTTTAACGCTGTTCAGAAGGATTTCTGAGCTAGGGTTCACACAACACTCGAGAACACACAGTAGCCACTTAGGAGCGGGGCTGGCACACTTGTGAAAAAGGAAAATGGTCAGAAATGTAATGATTTACTGGCCAAAGGTACCTTAGTGGGTTGGAGCCAAGAGGCGCCACAAAGTCACGCCATGCAACAGGGCTCATGTTAGAGGTTTATTGGGGCAGGACAGGTGTGTGTGCAGAGGTGGCCTCTGAGCTAGAACAGGAGGAAGAGAGAGCTGGGAGGGGAAGGCTCTTTCATTTTATAAGGGGGTATGGCGCATGCACATAGGGTGAGTGTGCGACTCACGTAGGGAGAGTGCGCGACTCACGGATAGTAACAGTGTCAAACCTTGGCTTCAGTTGCTGACATGTTCTGCTGTCATCTCTGGGTCCTCGAGGGCAGGCTGGTGTAGATGCCTGAATGCTAACAAGAGGGAAACTTAAATCTGAATTTGGGATAACAAACCCACAGTGGGTGTGGAAACTCCACCCACTGAGCAACTGGGTTTCAAAAGTCTGGTACAGAATAGAATATGATACATTCATTAACCTGTATGCTATCCAGATGACTGGACCCACGGAATCACTCCCATTCTTGGTCCGTAAGCAATGAAAACATGGAAATCCATGCCAGTCTATAAACTGAAGCTTCTCTCTTTTCTTCTGCCGTAGCTGATGAGTAATTTATTTGTGATTTGATTTAACTGTTTTGATCTTATATGTTTCTTCTTTTTCTATGCATTCATCTATTTCATACTGCTTGGACTGTAAAATGTAGTCCTGAGTTGGGTCTCTGACAACTCTGAACTTGGGACTTTATTTTTGAACAACTGTGTAAATGCATTCAGACTCACTCAGGGAACGAAAGCACTACGGCCTGTCTAGAACGATAGACTCCAAGCATTTGAATGTTACAAATGTGGACCCATGAGAAGTAGTAGTAAGCCATTTCAGTAGCTCATTTTGTACATCTAGACACACCAGAGACACATGACACAGTAGTGTGAGAAAGAGAGGGGATTTTGTATCAAGTCAAAGGCAGGATGCCCAAAGAAAACAAATGACATTCAACTTCTTTTTTTCTTCCATTTTAATTGTCGATATAATTTTTATTTCCACACAACTTACTTTCATTTGTTTTTATTACGGATAGTTTCATATTGATGATTTGAATTGTTGATAATTCCATGCACATAATAGGTTTTGAACAAATCCATCAGCATTCTTGCTCCTCCAAATCCTTCTCTATCTCACCACTACTTCCTCTCCCAACTTCTTGTAATCCTGCTGTCTTTTTCTTTTAAGTCCACTAAGGCCAGTTAGTGCAGCATTTACATGCACAGGTGTAGGACCATGCCTTTCAACTTTATTTTACCTCATTCAAAAAGCAGACAAATTCTACTGTCAATGCAGTTTATGATCCAGGCAGTATGGTATAGATAGATACATGCAAATTAAAGAAAAAGATAAGGTGTGAGAAAAATAATGACATCAAATTACAAGTCAATCACTCATCCCCTTTACAGAGTCAAAGCAGGAGAAAAAGCTTCACTTTGAATGATTGCCACTTATTTCCATTCTATTTCACTGCTTATGAACCAAAAACTGGATTGATTCCATGATTCCAATAACCTGGATAGTATGTAGGCTAATGAATGCATTGAGTTCTAGGAAACATAAGGTTAAAACTGTTAGTGCCAGTAAGTACACCAAAGAACTAATTCAATACAAAATGGTTATGATAAGGAGAAAATGATGAAAATATGGATGAACTCAAATGTTAATACAAAATAAAACTGAAAATAAGATCACTTAAATAAAGCACTTAAATGGTTTGTCTGGTAATAGAATGTTCTGGTCCTTACAAAATTACTAGCACATATAAAGATTAAAGTGGGAATATGACTGAAAATTCATTCTGTTCTAGAAGACCAATTGCCATCCAGCACAATCAGGATGCTGCTTCTGAGAGTGAGCCAAGCTGCTGCATGTTCAGCATCAAATACTGAATTCCATAATTGTCTCAATTCATGGGATGACAAAAGTATTTATTTTATAGTTGGGAAGACTGGTGCTTGTAAAAGGTAGTTTGTCCAAGTCTAGCTGAATGACTGATGTTACTCACAATCAAACTCGGGGTTTATTCAACCCCAAAGTCTTTCCTGATAGTCAGGACCAGTTTAGAGAGAAAATCCTTAAAAGTAATCGTAGAAAATGCTTACAGTAGAGTTTTTAAAAAGCAAACAACAAACAACCAAACAAACCAACAAAAAAATAAAACAAAACCGATCAAACATGAAATCACTGAATAAGAGATAGATCTAAGAGTTGACCTTGGTTCAAGAGGGGCCAAAGGCACAAAGAATGGTCCAGGCTTCCTTCAGATGAGATCCTTCAGAAATACGGGCTATGAATCAGACACAGAACAGAGAATACAGAAGAAAGCAGCAAAGAGGTCTCCAATCTTTCCCATGTGGAGGTGGCCTTTCTGGTGGTATTAGGAGAAACTGGCCGAAGCTGAGTGACCTAGTATGTGAATCTTGATTTTCTCAGCTTAGTCATTTATTCTGGGTTGCATCTAACCAATGTAGCCGGTTCCCTAATTCTATCATACTACATTAGTTTTACTGGTTGATGTCATATATATGTCTCCTATCATCCTGTGTCCACACTGTGAGCAAAGCCTTTGTCTTAATCTCTGCTCTATTCCTGGCACCTTGCTAATGCTACATCTCATATACTTGGTTAATAAACTGGTTTTAATAAATGAATAGATTTTCTTAATCACTATGCTGTTCTGCCAGTTCCTAGAGTAGGTACGCGGCTTTAGAATGGACAGTAGTTCTGCCGTCTAAGAACCTCCAAGTCAGTTGGGGAAATGAATGCAATAAACATAACACAGCATAGTAAATTACTGAAACATCCACACACATTGCAGAAGTCAAAGAGGGAAGAAAGGACAGGATAAAAGGAAGGTGAGGTATCAAGATATAAAGCAGAATTATTTACTTGCATTTCTAAATCCATAGTGTCTTAGAAGAAAGTGATCTTCAAGCCAGAAATGGGAGAACAGGCATGCCAGGAAAGATTCACATCAAATACGAGGAGGCAACACGGTGGAAGAGACTCAGGGGCTGCATGTGAGACACCCCAGGCCCAGACAATTCATGCTCCACAGTAATGAAAAAGCCTAAGTTACGATTGCTCATTCTAACATCTGTGAGGAGTCACGGGGAAAGAAATTAAATGATGATCAAAATGGGAATGAATTGTTTTTTTAAAAATGCTAATTCTGGAAAGCAATATTCTAAAAAGAATGATTTAAACAGATGGTCTCAGTAAAGGGGATAAATGAGAGCATGGAATACTAAGCTACTGACAGGGTTCATGTGAGAGAAAGCTAGCCATTTTTCAAATGAATTCTATGCAGAACCTCAATATAGAAAAGCTAAAATCGAGGTGCACAGAGGCCTTGGTTCTCTGCTCTGCTGGCCTCTGTTCCCAAAACCCACACATCACAGCTGGAAAAAGCCCAATGCTATTGTCTTGGGAATTTGTTGTTCTTGCATAATCCTAAGAACTCATTTTGAGGCTCTGAGAAGGTTCCATATGCACTCTTCACACGAAACAATAGTACCTATTTGATAAGTGTGCTTGGATAGTGAAAAGAGCCCTGAAAAGAGTGACTCCTTTCTGTTGCACTATCAGTGTGTCCAGGAATGAGACATGCATTGTTTTTATCCATCAGTGACAGCGGCTCTTCCTGGAAAGGATTCCTGGTAGGAATAGTGGCCATAGTGGCATGATGCAGGAACCACTCCCTCCCATTCCTCCTAAGGATCACTCCTTTCACAGGATTTCCCAAACTTAGCTCTGCCTTGTAAAATTCAGTTTTCAAATCAAAGCCTGGATAAGGACAAGACTGTTAAAATACAACCAAACCTTACCAATTCCTTTAGGTCTAGCATTAAAGAGAGCTCCGTACATGGAGATACTAAAACCTTTTATTTATTTTTTTTATTTATATAATGATGCATGTTTGGCTTCAAAGAGTTAAGGTTTGCTTGCTTGCTCAGCCTCCCTTTTACTTTCTTTTTTGTTCTACTTACTTAATAGGAACAACTGATAGGATCCCCAAAGCTATTGTATCTTCATGTGTATCTACGGAAAGAATGTATGTGAGCTGAGAGTGGACAGTGTAACACACTCCTATACACTGGGCAGATCATTACACTGGCACATCTGTTGCATGGGTACTAGTAAACAGGATTGTATGGGGGTGAGGAATCCAAGGTGACAACATCCCTGCGCCAGTAGAATCAGTGGGAAGAAATGGGAATGTTTAACACTACCGAACGGAAATATATAGAAACCATAAACTATGTCCAGATATGTGCATGTCTACAAGCACTGCTTTTAAACACTCTGGGTTCAGAAAATAAATACATTTTGTGTTCCACAGTGCAGATTTGGGGTGAAAGGTACAGGATATGGTAGCAGGTTTCTCTGTGGAAAGAGCAATTCCCTGTTAAAGCCATTAAAGTTAAACACTATTTTAATGAAGTAATGTACTCTGGGTAACCAGAGATTGGTAATTCAGGCTGGCATGTACAAGACATGTATTAAATGAAAGAATTCCTAGTTATGCAGTATGAATTAAGAAGGATGACCCAGTTTATAAGGGCTTTGGCAAATTGAAGAAAAACATACATAACGTTTTGATACTTAGTCAATATTATATTATATTTCTTCAATTTAGTAGCTATGACCTTCAGGTGGCAAATTAAAACAAATTTAATCATTATAGCCAGAGCTTATGCAACATAATGAGGCTTTTTAGCTCAATAAATAAGTCATCTGAAATCATAAGAAGTCTTTGGAATCCATAGCACCACAAAAGTCACCAGAAAGAATAGCATCAACATATAAAACTTATCTTTTCTAAAATGCATCCTTCCTTCTGGCTTAGATCAATATTGTCTCTTCCAGTGGCCAATAATAAGCCAGGATGCACCCAGCAACATGCCGGTAAATACTTAAGCAATTGACATTGTGAAGTCAAAGTTATCATTGCTGGTGGTTAACGAGTTCTGAGGCTTAAATATTCCCTTCTCAGCTAATTTTGAGATACAATGGGGGAGAATGAAAACACAATTTATTCTAGTGAGCAACATCACTGGGCACACCCCACATTAAATCAGGAGAATTTATGCAGTATTTTTCCGGGATTAAAAAAAGTAACATTTCTTGCACAGGAAGAATGTAAAGATCTGATTGCATATGCTTGATTGTTCCTTGTCAACTAAAATACTGCAATATTTTGAAAGAACATATCTTAACTACATTATACATACACTGTGTAGAAACCCACCCTGTCAGTCTCTCTCACTTTGCTTAGGTATATTTTCTCTGTACTTGTCCAAATAGGTTGTGCATATGTGCATAAGACAGAGCAGGTACTTGGCACAGCAATGTTTTCCATTTGGTGTTGAAGCTTGCCTCTGTTTAAGATGCATTATAGAAGCTTTGCTACTTAGTATGTTCTGAAGCCAGCTCTCCAGAGTTTCACAGAGATGTTCTGAACAGTAATTAGCTCCCAGCAACACCATGACCAACATGATAAGCCCTATCTAAAAACGAACTGCAATATAAGGAAGAAAATTCAAACCACATTTTAAAATGTAGAAACTATGGGTTTGAGAGATAATTCACCCTTCCCATCCAAGTGCCTAATCCCACGTACTTTCAAGGCCATCTAAATTCTTTCACTGGACAATGCCAAGACTGTTGAAGAGATGCAGTGAGCTGAGCTGGAGGTGAAGTGGAGAATGTTGTGTAAGTTAGCCACTAAATGACTATAGTACTCAGCACTCTGAGATTCTGAGTAAAAAGGATTTAGATGGACTTTTTGTTGTTGTTGTTGAGGATTCATCATTAAAAGCTGGCTGCTCTCTTTGCCTCAAATTTGGAAAGAGGAGCCAGTAACCAAGCATGACTCATGAAGACACTAAGAAGGGTGTGTAACCCTGGAGAGCAGCTAGAAATGGTTAACCAAAAGTGGAAGAACAGAGCTTTGATCCCGGGAGGTAAAGGGAGAATGATGTGATTTGTAGAAACACTGGCAAGGAGAGGGAGGTCACATCTGCACAAGCTGCACTCTGTTTCTCAGAACAATGCAGTGGAGTCTCCAGGATGAAAACAGAGGCATCTAGGACAGCAGCTCTCTGTGGGACCTGCAAACAGCAGCTGAATGCATTGCCCAGAAATAAGACATAGGAATAAAGGCCAATGCAATTGTTCAACAGTGTGCTGCAGATTATTAAATCTAAGCACTTAATCTGCAAAGGAGTGTAGTATTACAATGACTATGTTGGTTACCATGAAGTGTGTGACATCTGAATGGTCTTGACAGGAAAAGGAAAACTGTACTCTGTAATTTAGAAACCTAAAGCTACTTATTTCTTCTAGGAACACACATTTTATTCAATTAGTTTTTTCCATTACTTATTTATAGTCAATGTGTGAAACATCCATCGTGCCAACAAAAAACGATATACCCTCCAATAAAATTGGATTTGTTCTATATATCTAAGTGTCTATCGCTATATAATTTCTTGATATCTATATAACTCATAACTCGGGAAATGAATTACCAAATTAAAAGCAATTTTATAGTCAAAACCTAGTTTTCTAGTCTTAATTTATTTCCAATATGTTTATTGTAAGGAAATGTTTAGAAGAAGCATGTATAAATAACTCCTCTGTTTAGAACTCAGCAGATTCTCTGGGAAATTCAGAGACACTGTGTGTGAGGACTTTATCACTGTTGTATAAGGTCATTGTCTTTTCGGATAAGGAAAGCAAAGGCCCAGTAACTGGGTTATGGTGACTCCAACGTGAGGGTTTGGAGAAGGTTCAATGTGCCAGGTGCTGCTGTCATTACTCACAGGGAGTTGACTGACACTCCCAGAAAACCATCTCAGGAAAAGCCCATTGGGACTAAGTTTCTCGCTCCCTTCCTCTCCCTCGCCCACCCCATCTCAACAAGGATTTATTAATAGCCCTACTCCATTTTGGGCTGACCATCCTTCTGCTTCTGCCTCTGGAGTGCTAAGAACACAGGTGTGTGTGTGTGTGTGTGTGTGTGTGTGTGTGTGTGTGTCACCACGCCCAGCAGCAAAGCTTATTGTTAGCAATCCTTTCTCTCCTCTTTGGTAGCAAGGTTTCTCTGTTGCTCCCACTCAAAGCCACATCTCCTTCACAGAGGAACTTATATTGGAAACAAATGTGCTAAAAGAAAAATTCCTAGTATCAGTGGAATTTTTGGCACAACTATCATTTTGCACTAGTTAATTTGGGATTGGGGATAATTAAACCTTAGAAAAGTGTTAATTCATGACTTTTTTTAAAAATGCAAAAATTAATGCTAGAACTACAGTGAAAACACACAGGCCTTCCCTCTCTTGTATTTTAGAATACCAATCGACACTGCTCTGAGGTTTTAGCTTCCCATAATGTGTTTCTGAGTACATGTGTCCTGAGGCCAGAGAGGCTAAGTTCAGATCACTGCAGAATCCCCTCACAGTTAGCTTCACTGTCATTTGGAAGAGGGGATGGTAACCAAATGCCTTATGTTTACAACCAAAGGACAGGCTACATGTTTTCCCATGAGAATGAAGCCCTAGGGGTGACACCCACTGGCATGACACCCGCTGGCTTGTCCGCCCCTGCCCCTGAGCACAAGTGGTGCTCTTTTCATGTCTCGTTTTCTTGTACTGCTTGTTAGGAACAAGCATGGGAAGAGGCGGAAGAATTACAGCATGAGGGTAGCTAGCTGCCTCACGTGGGGAAGACTGCTAGGGCTTGCAGTCCCTTCAGAGAATCAGGGGCACAGCCATCATTTCAAGTTTTCTGGCTCTCAGATCTGTTAGGATCTATTGCACACACCAGCAAGCCCTGGAAAAGGAATGTCCTTCCTAGTTCCTATATGGAACAATCAATTAATTTGATAATAGGAAGGAGCAAAATAATGTCAACCAGTTTCCTACTCGGTGGGGTGGGTTTTTTTCTGCCTATGTGGTCCTTTTATCTCAGCTATGTTCTGATAATTTGATCCCATTGGGTGTTTCTGAGATTCATTTAATCATATGTGTAAAGCGCTTAGCAAACAGAAAACACCTAGTGATTGGCAGCCATTACCACTGATTTACTAATATTCGAACTAGGGGAATGATGTCATCTTTGGAGAGGTAGTGAAGTTAGTTTGCAGAGAAAAGCTGGAGTTCAGAAATAAAGTTAATAACCATTGCTGAATTAAGTGCACAAAAATCAGTCAGGACAAAAGCAACCATGATAAGGAACTTTCAGTGAAATATCCAAAACTACTGGCAAAAAAAATTGTGACATCCTGGACACTGAGTTATGTCCAGCTCAGTTTAACTTACTGTCTTCACATGCAATTGAGAATGGGCATATAAATGAACAGGAAAATAAAGAAAAGAAGATATTTTGAGTTATATGCCACACCTCTGCTAACTGATTTCATAAATTAAAGGCATAGGTAACAAAGATTTTTATATTGCTTCAGGAACTTAATGAATGGGTTTATGGAGATTACTCCCAAAATATTTTCTTTGTGCTTAGATACCAATAAGAGAATGTTTTTATACATTAATAGGTGATTAATCAAGGCACTGTCTGCATTTTGTTTTTCTCCAACCTAGATGCTGTCCCCACACTTCTTGATTACATAAACGTCCTCCAACTCCCAAATCCGAAGAAGAACTTGCTGTCTACCCTCATCGCAACATGTGACTTTTCTTGTGTTTTTTTTTTTTTCCTTTCCACATCATAGCAAGCAAGCTATAGTGTGCCACCTGTAGCCAATCATCTGCAAGCCAGATCCCCAGGGTTTCCAACTATCACTCTGTCCTTGTAAATCCAGCTCACCAACCAGAACTGACGATCTTTGATCCTCAATTCCCGTCTCCTCTGGAACGTATCTTTTTCTCTCCTTTACGTTCAGTCCGATTACCCTACACTCACCTCCCTCCTGGCCAGCTCTATTAGGCCCTTCACTGGTCTGACTGGACACCCCTTCTCTCTTAAGATGACCTTCTTGACCCTCACACTATTATCAAATAATTGCAAGACTGTCATAACAATTCCAACCTGTGCTTAAGACTTACGGTAACTTTTGATTTTCTGAAGAGGAAGAGAGACAAGCAGGTTAATGTGATTCCACACCCTCCTTCATGCAACTCACCTGCCTCAGATCCAACAAACAGCCCTTGTCATCCTCTGTGCCTAGTCACTATCTCAGATCCTCCTTTCCCTTCGTTCAGGAGCATTCCCCGACTTCTTGACCACATCTGTTTCCTGTCAAAGACTTTCATAACACCTTACAGCTTTCTTGCATAGCTCTGAATGAAATTTTGACTCAATTTCCTCTGACCACTTGATTGATATTTTCCTCTCCTACTAAAACACAAGTTCCCATTGACAGGGAGCCATGTCTATTTTTAGCTTCCTGCTAGCCCCAGTCCAAACACACTCATAAAGGTGTGTATGGTGTAGCAATATCCAGCAGTAAATATTTGTGGAATGGATGAATAAATAATATCAGATAAGCAGCCCATGAACAGAGTATACTTACTGCTTTATAAAAAGAAGAAAGAAAAGAAATGAAACGGAAGAAAAAGACTCCGCCGGCAGCTTGTCTGTCATGTGAAACAGAGTCTGGTCCATGAATAAAAATGGGTAGCTCAGATGCTCTAAGAATATGAGATTTTTGCAAACAGCAAACGAAAGTTTCACCTTTAGCTTTAGAGAGTTGAGCTTCTCCTCCCTGAGGTGTTCTCTCAGCATCTCCCGGTGCAGCCGTTCCTGCTCCCTCGCGAACTCGCCCAGGGTGTACTGGCGCACGCTGTTGTGGCGGCTGGACATGCCCAGAGTGCTGCCCCCCTGGCTGGGCACACTGGTGAAGCCCTGCCTCCTGGTGAAGTAGTACACCGTGACACAGCTGAAATGCACATTCTTCGTCCTCAGCCGTTTCTCTCTTTTGAGGATGGAGGACGCTGGAAGAGAAAGCAGCGCGTCAGTGAAGCCCAGGGCAGCAGCTCCCAGAGGAGACCAAGAAACCACCCTGGATCCTGAGTCTATTGAGGATCAGAACATTTGGAGCCTTGCCGGCTTAAAAAAACACTGCATCCCAGAGTTGGCAAAAGGCACTTTTAATTTCCTTTCTTTCAACTTTTTTTTTCTAGGCATAGTAGAGTAGATTTTAAATGTTTTTGTAATAGCTGTTGAAGCAAATTTCTGGAGAGTTGCCAATTATTTTAGGAATTAGCAGCAGAATTTAGTTCCTCGTTTTCTTGAATCCTGTAAGCTTTAGTTTTCTGGATTTCACACAGGTAATATTTTATCATAACATGTAACCCTCCATACCTTGGGTATAATTTTTAAGAGTATGTCTATGTCTTGCATTAAAAGTAAACCTATTAAATAAATGAGAGGAATGTTCTAATATTCTATAGAACAGAAAGGTGGTTATAGGGCATCAAAATTTATTCGCTATTTTATAGAGAATAAGAACAGAGACACTGAAGGGTTCCAAGACAAAGACATGGCAAATGCTTATGGAAATGCTATTTATAGTCAATGGATAATTGCATACCATGTAGATATATGTATCAAAAGAAATGGCTGTGCATTGTGGATATATACAGTTGTCATATGTATATATTGTTCATAACACTGAAAAGATAAAATAACCCCAAGTAATTAAAATTCATGAAAAACAGCTTATTGACACTACTTAGACATTTCAACAACTTAAATCTAACATAGCTTTCATTAAGTAAAATAGTATACCCCTATAAATAACACTATAGACAACACTATTATAAAACAAATATTGTATAACACTGTAACAACTATTATAAAACAGATAATTAAAAATTCCATAGACTATTTCAGGACTTCTTTCTCTTCATATTATTTTTTTTTATTTAACAAAATCTGTATGCTTTTGTATACAACAGAGATGTTATACCATGGAATTGCCAAATCAAATGAATTTATGTATGCATATCCTTGCATATTTTATGTGGTGATGATTAGAACCATTATTATTAGTTGCTGGATAGAATAAAAGGACTGAGCAATGAGGAGGGTTTGTGTACACACTAATATTGAGCAAAATAGAGTCATATGTTACCAATAGGACCTCCCAAAGCTGGATGGTCTATTGGCTGAATCCTTTTATTCCACAGTAGACCAGCTTAGACTTAGGGAGTAATAATGAAAGTATCTCGCCTTCAAGACACAGGAGGGTTCATATGAGGTGAGAATGGAATCTAAGTGTTCCTAAAAGGGAGAAAGTGAAGCTAATGTGATGTTGAGAACCACAGATGTCATTAGTCAAAGTGACTTTGTTTAGTATAATTACTGTCCAAAATAAACTTAAACCAAAGTTAAAAAACACAGCTATTATGTCATATAATAAGTTGACTTACAACTTGGAAAGAAAGAACATCACTCGAGAGAAAGAAATGCATTCATAGTGTCACTCAGATATGTTGAAATCCGTTAGAGTATAAGCCTTCTGGACCTTATAGATCAGGATCCTTATAGATATAGTCAGATGAAAATGAAATCATTAGTCACCCTAATCCAATAGGATAGGTGGTCTTACAAAAAGGTGAAATAGAGACACAGACTCAGAAAGAAGGGAGATCACGTGAAGAGACAGAGAGGAATGTCATAGGAAGGTGAATACAGACACTGAGTTACACTGCCAACAACCAAGGATGCCATCAAAACTACGAGTATGTAAGGAAGAACTCTTCCTTGTGATTTTCAGAGGGACTGCCACCCAGCCATCACTTTGACCTCCAGAAGTGTAAGAAAAGAGATTTGTGTGGATCTCAGCCACTCTCTTCATGGTGCATTTTTATGGAAGCTGCAGGAAAGCATGGGTGCTCATGAAGAAAAAGCAGATGGTGAATGAGAAAGCCTCAGACATCAAGATAACATCGTTGCACATGAACAGGAAGGCTGGTGTGATGTATCTCATTTTGTAGGTTTATTTACATCATGAACACTGATAGAGGGCGTTCTATGTGCCAGCACTTTCTAGATAAGGTACAGCTGTGGAAAACCTGGACCAGGATGAAACAAAAGGACTCAAAGTTTAGACAGTATGAGGAGGACATTACTGTGAAAATTCAGTTTCCCTACTTACCCTCTTTCCTTTAAAAAAAAAAAAAAGCCTTTCATTAATTTTGTGGAGTGATGGGTAGGGCATCCTTTCATCAGGCCTGGGGGCAGGTTCCTTAGACTCTTGCCTTCTTTTCTATTATTTTACCTCCTCAGAAGAGATTTCCAGAAAGTAAATACTTTCACACGTGTATATTACTTAACTACTTATTTGCATATCCTTGCAAATTATTTATTGCAACATCCTTGTATTCCTGGCGGTAGAGACAGTTTTTAACTTTGATTGAAAGATGTTGCTGGGCTTCATAACTCTAAGCTTAAATCATCTCAAAACAGAGAAGACTGTTGAGATGTAAGAGATTCCCCACATAAAGCAAAAATTTGCCTCCAGATCAGAAACCCTCATCTGTCACTGACTGACAGCAGCTGAAACAGGACCCTCTGGAATTTAGGAGAAACCTTCCACCTTTTTGCTCTGATTATCATTAAAAACGGTACCCTGAAGACATAATCCTTAGGAGCCATAACTGTAGAGGCCAGGGGAAGTGTTTAATATACTCATTTAGGGTTATTATCATAAATACCTCTGACAATTTGTGGCTTATATTTTTAGAAAACAGTGGTTCTCTAGATAAATTATTTTTTTAACAACGTATTCTTCACCCATTTGAATGTCCCTATTATGTTACGCTTTCCTCAAAGCTAAATTAACTACCCTGTTTGGAGACCTTTGCGAGCCTGGCAATGTAGGAGAGGACAGACACTCTTCAGCTGTGTCTCTGGGGAGGACTGACACTGTAAAAACACGTTAGGAATCCTGCTGCCTCCTGTATGCTACGGCCTACAAGGACGCATTTGCTGATTGGTTGCTTTAAGATTATAAACAGCACTGTAAAGACAATCATCTAAAAGCTGATGAAATAAACGGCTTTGAAATACTCAAAGTTCAGTCCAATGGAGATTTCTGCAGGTTTCTAGAAAGTTAGGAGACATTCAGGACCCTCTTCTGACGATTAAATCAGAGCTCCAGCATGGGCCATTAGGAAGTATCTATCACTTGCCTCCAGGCTTCACTATGACTACCTTCATAGGATGGAATCATTAAATAAAAGAATCTGTGCTCTTCGAGCCTGGAAAAAGACTAGATTCACTCAGCACATCTGCCTCGGGGCATCTGAACACCCCTGATCTACCTCCATAGTCATTTGCGCCCTTTACAGAATGAATGAACTCCACTTTGTGTGTCTATAGAGTTCATATCAGCTTTACTGCAGTGAGGTCAAGAGCAAGAAAAAGAGAGATGAGGATGTGGCTTTTAATACTGCTTTCAGAAAAGGCAGTTTTCATATTCCACACCCATCTGAAGCATCTTTCAGTTTATTTCCTTTCATCCAACCACAATTGCCATCCCAATATAAAAGCACCTAGGCAAAATGATGCCGCGTCTACCTCCCAGAAGACAGCTCTTGGGAGCACCCAGGAGCCTGTGTGACAGAGGCTCTCTCAAAACCAAAACAATGAAACCCCAAAGACTGGAAAATGGTTGAACTCACAACATCAAGGTAAGAATACAGATAAATAACAGAATCCAGAATGTGTTATGTAAAGGAAGAATTCATAAATACAGTGAATTGAAAAATGTAAACCCAAACCTAAGAATTAGATCACAATTGACCATGTTTAAAAGAAGCAATTGCCCTGACAAATATTGTACATTTCCCGACCCCATACAAAACATGAGTTAAAACAAACACAAAAAACTAGGCATTGTGGCACATCCCTGTAATCCTAGCACTTAAGAGGTGGAGGTAGGATGACCAGAAGTTCATGGCTGCCCTGGTTTACATAGTGAGTTTCAGGCCAGCCTGAGATCCTGCCTCAAGGAAAAATGACCAGGGGCACATTAAAGGAAAGGAAGGAAGGAAGGAAGGAAGGAAGGAAGGAAGGAAGGAAGGAAGGAAGGAAGGGAATGATTATTGTCTATAGTCATACTACATGGAACATACATAATCTTGTCAGAAGATGAGCAAACAAATGTATGAAAGTTAGTAAGTAAGTCAATCAATGAAAGTTGAATCATAGTAGATTCTAAGAAATTTCAACTGACTTTGTTCTACTCCATGAGTTGTGTGAACAAAGTTGGGTGGGTAGGGACTTGGGGGAGAAAGATGAATATGATCCCTGTATGAAATTCTCAAAAAAAAAAAAATCAAAACATTACTTTCAAGAAAAAAAAAATCAAAAACACTCATCCTTAAGTGCTGAAATACATCCTCAAGACTACAAGAGTTAGTCTGCCTCATTTGTCAGTTTTATTTTTTCCTGATTAATTTAATTTATAATGAATCTAATTGTCAACACCACTAGTATGTGTCCTTCCACCGGTGATTTCTGCCCACACGGTGGTCCAGATGTACCTCTGGACCATAGAGTCCACGACAGACAGCTATGCAGAGCAAATGTTCTTAAAGCAACGTGGACACCATCATCAGACTCTCTTGTTCCTTCTGGTGTCAATAACCATCAACAAAGTCTTGCTGGAGGAGGAAACAGGTGAAGCTATGTATTTTGACATTAAATTTGGCACATGGAAGTTGAAAGCTCATGGTCCAGTCTTATGTTAAACAAATAGAAAATTTAACTATATCTGTTAGGTACATTATCAACCATATAATTTTATCTCCTGTGCTTGATACTCAAGAGGAAAAATGCTAGTGAACTGCTAAATCCACATGTTGAGTTTATTTTTAGATCTGGTAGAAACAAAATGAAACTGTTAAATTCATCTTGGTTGTTTGTTGTTGTTAGAAAAACCCAGGGAATAAAGTGTGTGTGTGGTGTGGTGTGGTGTGGTGTGGTGTGGTGTGGTGTGGTGTGGTGTGTGTGTGTGTGTGTGTGTTTTAATCACACAGGTAAAATTAGTGAGGATTCTAAAGTATGAACATTGGCTCTTACCTTTTGAAGGGAAGACGCAATTAATCAGCTGGGAAGCTTGTCTTACAGAGAAATGATTTTATGTATAAATTAACAGATTAGGTAACAGATAAATGTCCAGTAAAGTTCAGGCTAACTTAGTCTTTATGAATACCACCTGCAGACTTCTTGTGATCATATATTCTTTCTGTCCAACCTGGCATGATTGTCAGGACTGGGTTGTTCCTGGTCAGGGTGGCGCACACATGACCTCAGTCTTAACTACAAATGAGAAATTGAAATGGGTCTTGTAACCAAGATAGACTTATTCCCCTGAGAGTAAGGTCCAGTTAGTATCAAAAAGCAATATTGCCTTGTTCTGGGTGCCCCTCTTTATTCCTCTGGGCCACAATTGACCTTTCCTTAATATATGGGCCCCAGTCGTATTTTCAAAGTTATTTAGCTCAAGTATTTAGGGCAAGCCCTTTTTGTGAGGGAAATTTCAAAGGGCCAGTGGTATACTGAGGAATCACCATGAAGCTTGGCTGCATGACAGCTACTGTGACAGCAAAGACTAACTGAGAATATTTTCTTTAGAATCATCAACGGAAATCAAATTGCTTGAAGCATGTGATGTACGCCGACCATTTACCTACCTAGGGCCAAATCAGTGAGAAAGTGTCAGAATCAAGAAAACAAGTTATGGCCTTGTTTCTTAAAGTGCTGTCCTTATTATTATGAAAGTCATCCTCAACAGTAATCTTAAGTGCACGTCTGTTCCTCACTGATATGTTGGTTTCTCTGTATTGTGAATGACAGCTCCCCCCCCCCTTCTCTCTCTGCTGTACTGGGGATGGAATCCAGGGCTCCATACATACTAGACAAGTGCTTTACCAGTGAGCTACATCCTCCACCTGATTTCCTTAAATGCACCTTAGTGACATTCTTCCACATCTCAAGACAATCTACCAACTTATGTACCAGTAAGTCAGCAAGTAGATCTAGACTACACAAAAATATAAAAACACACCCAAAAAGCAGTTACCATTCTGATTTCAGTTAATTGCAGGACAAGGTCTATAGTTCATATATGGGACTAGGTACTACCCTTGGCCACAAGGCAGGTTTGCCTCCCATTCTGTTCTAAATACTGTAAAAAAAATATTCACAATCGGTTCACCCCAAGACTTGCAAGAGTAAGAAGTTACTGAATTGTAGCTTCGAAGTCAAATCATTCAAGATGAGACTCTTTTATTTGACCAGTTTACCTAATGGATAGAAACAACCTTCTCATATAAGACCTTATGAAAAAAACAAGTGCCCTTGAAGGCGGGCGAAGATGCTGCATATACATGCGAAAAACAACAGAGTGGCAGGAACAGAGATTATATGGAAAGCTGACCCTTGGGGCTGCCTGACAAACGCTTTGTTTAAGATCATGAACATGCACGTCACGTCCTCATCCATTCACTCTGTCAGCTCCATCCGCAGGAGCTGGCAGGAGATCTGCATGGCGGGAGCAGCTCGCCTCCGTCTCTCTGGACGGGCACAGCCCAGGGTGTTTCAGCACTCTGCAAACTGCATTTCCCTTTATGTTGTTGTCATCGTCGGTGCGACAGAGCAGTCAGCTATTGATAGTCTCAGCTTGCTACAAAAGACAGCGTTCACCTCAAGATTCTGATGTCAACTCCAAACACTGTAGGTAACAAGGAAGTGTCAGGTTGACCTTCCAGCCTCCATGCCACACATAATTAAAGTGATTAACCCACGAGAGGTGATGACATTTCAGTCGCTATTTTTTTATCCACACGCTTCTTTTTATTAAAGACACCACTTCCTTGCTTCATAATCCTTGTGAATAAAAGCGGGGCATAGTTTGGATCATCCTTGCTAGGAAAAACATGCACTTAAAGGTTATAAAGTTGAAATTAAAAGAGCAAAAGATGAAAAACACAACAACAACAACAAATTTCTCTCCTTTATCTCATCTTTATATATAATTAGCCTGGAACGGACAAGCCCCTTAATCTAGAATCGACTTCCCCAAGGGTGTGATATGACTGCTGAATGCCCTACCATTAAAATGTCATTAATACTGGAGACCCAAATTTCTAATGTAAAACAAGTTTAAATTGTGCCACGAGCGGTGGTGGAATGCTGCTTGTTCCCACTTAGATATATGCTTTTCCTTCTGCATCAATTCCTTTACCGAGCCTCCAGTCCAGTGCACCATGAATTGTGGCACTCCAATTCTTCTACGTCTGCTTCAGTTTTATCTTTATATTATAAATCACTTAAGAGCAGTTTGTATATTAAAATACTCAAGCAAAATATTTGAAGCACAACATACTATTAAAGTCACTAGCCAAATCCAGGTATGCCATTCTGCTCGGCCTTGCCCAAAGCTGACCAGAGGTTGGGAATTTATTTTTTCTTGTTTTATATATTCAACTAGCCACAATATTTCCATTGAGAACCATTTTTACAGAATCTTAATTAATACTAATAGTTTTTCTACTATCTTTATTTATTGAGATATTACAATAAATTTCTAGGGAATCTTACCATCTCAGAGCAACGTTAACAATTATACACAGAACAAATACTATTGATCTATTTATCTTCTATTTTTTTAAAGGATGCTTCCTTATGGTAAGCAAGCAGTACTAAAAATAAATGTGAAAATACATTCCTTTCCTAATGTCTGCAGAATAATAAATGGTCAAATGATTTAGTCAATGAAATCTGAATTATAATAGCTGCTATGACGTAGTGTATGAATTGTATTACTGAGCATCTGCCTTCTTCAGTTCCTTTATTAATACTTTCAGAATTACATTCACCTACCTCACAGGAGTATTATGAGAAATAATTACTTTTGTGAGAAACCTGAATCACAGATGGAAAATATTACATATGCACAGCACTATCTTGGTGGTGCTGTTCCTTTATTATCAGGGAGAAAATAAGTACCACATCTTCCCCAGCTGGTTTCCTTAATCTCTCACATGTGCAATTAAACATTTAGACTTCATGCTCAAGAAACACATTTTGCAGTCACCAAAGGAATCGTGGTTTTCAAAACACATAAGCCCCTGTCTCTAGCTTCATTAGAACCCCAACATGCATAACCTCAAGACCACATCATTTCTTCCTGGAGGAAGGTAGTCCTTACTACACATAAATAATCACAGCTCTGGCTGCAGTCCAAGGTGCGAGCACTTTCCTCTGCTGTCTCAGCAATTCTCCTGATGTCAAAGACACATTAAAATAAATGGAAACCATATGTCTCCTCAGCAGAACACTGACGCTCTTACAACCAAGAGGGCAATGCAATTCATTACCACTACTGGAGAAATATTTGGGGGATGTGGACTATCTCAGTGTAAAATGAAGCTGCATGAGTCATCTCACACAATGCATAGAGGAGACATTTGCTATTCTTCAGCTCTGCTAACCTGTCTTACTGTGTTTTACATTTTTTTTCAATACTGCCATAAGCCGCTCCGGTTAGAAGGATTAAACAGCATTTTCCACCTGCTCAATGACTTCCTGAACAGTTTTTCATGTGCTCCAACAATATAACCCTGTCAAGCCCAATATGTCATAATAATCCAGGTCCTAACAGTGCTTAAAAACAGCAGAACACAGCAGAACAAATCTCCACTGCAATAAAAGAAAGAAAATTCTTCTGAGATCACTTGGAATTTATTCTGGAGTACTAGACTGAGTCAAAGACAGGGCTCCTGAGCTTTGAACTCTGTCAGGAATGATGAAAAATGAAAACACTGTTCAAAAAAAAAAAAATCTCATCAGACCTAAAAAAGCCCTTGTTACATGTATTCCAAATTAAAATGTAAATCACTTTAAAGAGCATAATAGGAGGCTACTAATCAGTGGTATTTTACTGGCTACATATGTCAGGAGAATTTTGAGGGAAGTTGAGAAGCTGCGGAGTTGAAGCCCAGAGTGCAAGGGCAGCTGGGGGGACAGCTGGCACGGCTGGGCTGCCTTCTGTTTCCTGGTTGGCATTGCGGGTTGTGGGCGGGGTTTCAAACGTCCATAACAGCAACTTTGAGCTATGACTTTTCTATAAATAATTGTGTGTGCGTGTGCGCGTGCGTGTGCGTGTGCGTGTGCGTGTGCGTGTGCGTGTGTGTGTGTGTGTGTGTGTGTGTGATTGAGCTTTCATAATCCCCAATATCTATTATGGTTGGATGCTTGCGCTGTTCAAAAGTTGACTTGCTGAGACCCTCACATCTACAGTAATGGTATTCCGTGATGCTGTGGTGTCAATGGGGGATACCTCAGGGGCTCAGATGTTTCAACACCTGTCCCCAGCTGAAAGTGCTGTTGTGAAAGGTCGTGTTGTAGACCCTTAAGGATGTGGGGTCTGGCTAGGGGATGTCAGGCACTAACAATAGGCTTTGGGGGTTGATACTCAAGGCCCGGTTCTTTCTGCCTTCTGCTTACTGTTGCATCAAGATGTGAGGAAGTGAGGAAACTCAACTTCACATTCCTGCCACCATGGAGTCACTCGCCACCACTCTGTGATGGACTGCACTCTCCAACTGCGATTTATAATATCCTCCCCCTGAGTTGCTATCGCTAGGTATTTTCTCAGCAACAAAAAAAGTAGCTAAGAGGAGTGAGATGGTTCACCTTTGCAAGGTCAGCTTATGGGGGTGTCTCCCTAACCAGTATGATTAGCACTCTTATAGAAAGGACCCAAGAGAGAACCTTGCCACTTGCACAATGTGAAGACATAGCAAGAAGGTGACATCTGTGAACCCCTCACTGGACACTATCTGTGCATATCATGTTAGCTTCCCAGTTCCTAGACCTGGGAGAAATAAATTTCTGCAACACAAGTCATGATGTTTTGTTACAAGACAAACACTAAGTATTCATCTAACCCTTTAAAACTAGGAGTGAAAGAATTTATTGAGCATGGAGTCTGACACAGAATTATCATTCAATATCTATTTAAAAAAAAAAAAGATGCAACACAGCTCAAATGTCACCACCGCGGAACCAAAGCACCCTAACCTCATAAACAGCAATAAAAACACAGGCGTGTGCCCCTCCTTTGGCCATTACTGGGAAGGATGTCGGGAGTGAGGATGTACCTCACTCAGTGTGGAACCTCTGGGAAACAGCAGGGGGCTGTGCAAGAGGGCGCACTTGGTAAGGACAACTTTGAAACTAAACTGCAGGGACAGGTGACAGCACAATGGACAAAATCACCAACGTCCGAATCCTCTGAACCTCTTCACCATACATTCAGACAAAATGAGATCCCCCAGCTATGACTGGAGTCCTTGTGGTCACATGTCTTTCTTCCTCATTAAATTCTAGCCCGTTTATCTGCTTTCCAGTACAACTTGTCAAAGGGAAAAAGCATGTATTGAAGAGCGGACGCATTGTCCTCACGGCTCCAGGGCACATATAACTTTACATTAGCAAACCATTTGAAATAAGCTATATTTTACATATCAGAAGATCCAATGTAACAAAACCACCCTGGCTCTAAACAACCCATCAATAATGAGCTTGTAAGTCCATCTCTCTGAAGCAGGTAGCTGGTAGCATGGAGAGTTACTTGAATGGAAATGATTTTGAAAGAAAAACCCTGCAGATAATATATCGCTAATTGGTATTGACCTCCAGCAAAACATGACTGACGTTTCTGCCTTTAGCAGTCCATTAGTGATGGGTTTTTTGAAATGATTTTTGCCTCTTGGTATTTAAATTGTCATCTGTGTCTTAGAGCAGAGATTGCCATGCTAAAAAAAAAATTATGTTGCTTAAAATATGTTAATGCCCTATGAAATTTTAGGAGATGCAGATATGTTCTAAGATATACCTTCCCTTGCTTATGAGACAAATATGAGACCTAGAGCTTGAGACAAAGCAGATAAATAAGTAATGAGAAGTGATCTGAGAGCATCGTCTGAATAAACAGTATAGTCAAGAAAGTAAGTTGAGGGTAGATAGGCTTTGTGGTTTGTTTGTTTGTTTGTTTCTGGGACTGACTTTATCCTACATCTAAAACATTGTCTAAGACTGGAAACTATCATAGAGCAGAGTGCTTTCTTAGCATTCCTGAGGCCCTGGGTTCAATGCCTAGCATCATCATAAATATTCTACTAATATTTAAAGGATAGGGGATCAAAAAAACAAGACTCTTGAGTCAAGAACAAGGTGCCACATTACAGGAGCACCTTGGTACTCCTTGCTTCTCCAGCTCCATCTCCCCAGCACCAGAAGTTCTACTATGCAGGGGCCAAATAGCTTCTAGATGCACAATATAGGTTTGAACTGCATCACAGGCACAGCAAGCTTGGTAGCTGGTAGAGCAAGCAGTGAGCAAGCTTGTCCTGTCCTAGAGGAAGGCATGAGCTCATACCAGGGTTGCTTAGGACACACAGGACATGAAAAATTCAAAGAGGTCAGGAAAGTATATTTATTTTATCTCCAGAAAGACATGTAAAAGTGCAAGAAAATTTAGGCTCACTGGGCAGAGGGAAATAGGCTGTTCCTGCAGAGCATCTGAGTTTGATTTCTGGCTCCCATGGCACCTCACAACTGTAATTTCACCTACATGGCAGCTAACAACTGTATCTGCAGTTCCAAGGGATCTAAAGCCATTATTTGGCCTCTTCAGGCACCAGATATATACATGGTACATATATACATATACAAGCATGCAAGGCAATCAACTACGTTAAAAACAAAACTCTAAAGAGAACCTTTAAAAAGTGCAAGAAACTCATGGGAAAGTATGTTCCAGCAATATTTTAATTATTTTTACCCATGCAGACATCCCAAACATCTAAAACAGTGTTTGCAATCAGGAAACATTTAAGGCATATTTGTTGAATCAATGGATGATGTTAATGCATTTAAAAAATTACCTCATAATAGAAGATCAGAGCAATAGATAATTGAATAATCTGAAATTCCCAGGGAATCCCTCTCTTTAATCCCACCCTCTCTTTTTCTCTTACATGCAATTCATATCACATGAAACAAATTTGAAGAATAAACTTCCTTAACGTATTATTCATATTCTCAAAAAGATGTATCATAGTTTTAGATTTCCTAGAAAACTAAGAAGGAATGAAACTGTTCTTGAACTGCATTTTTTCTGCACAAATAAAATGTCTGTTGGAATTTCCAAAGGTAGCACCTTTTGAAAACATGACTCATCACAGACTCTGACTGCAGTTTGGAGGCCACCTTCTCTACTGCCAACTACGACTACTATGATTCTTGCAAAATGACAATTACAGAAGCACATATTGCAAGTACCCCTCATGGAGCTTCTGATGCAAAAGCAATATTCGGAGTACCGAAAGAGACATTCTTCTCAGCAGAAAATCTACCAACTAAAGACTCTCCCAAAGAATGCTTAATGAAGTGTTTCCCCTGGAGGTCTTTAAAAGGTGCCCAGATGTTGTGCTTTACAATCTTACTGAAGAAAGGGATCAGTTCAAAGGCCTCTGCAATGACTTTTGCAGTTCCGCAGAGTTGAATTACCCACAGCTCTTTTCTAGTAGGCCACTTGTCAGGTACCACTTGATGCACAGAAGCCATCTCGGAGGCTCCAGAACTGCTTTCTGTCTGTTATTGCCAGGCCATATGGAGTATCTGTCACAAGAATAATTTTTTTCCAAAGCTAAATGTAACTTCAGGCTTTGACTGTATAATAAAAGAATGTGGGATGAGGGAGTCAAATGATGTTTCTTTTCCTTCTACATCTTAGGAGTTTATGTTCCTTGGAACAGAAGCAAGGAAATGGGTAGAATAATGATGGCCACGTTTCATAAAGCATGATTCAATCTTTGTATCCTTAAAGAGCATCACTTCTAAACAATTTCCATTATCCTTTTATCGTTTGACACAGCCAAATCTCCAAACTGGTATTCAGTAGTCTGTTTACCAGTTCCTCTAAACTCCTCTTAGGTGCATCCTCTAAATTCCACCAGCAGCTGTTTGTAGGAGCAAAACTTTCATCTCTAGCTCCTGCCTCAGACACATTCACTAACCAAAGGCCACTTGGACTTAAGACTTGGACAAGAGAAAACTGTGAGGAGTGAAATGAATGCAGGCTGACCTGCCTTGGTCCCCAGACTACTGGCCTTTGGTTAAGAGGCTCAGTAAAAACAGCAACATGCATTTTTTTTTTTTTTAGTTTTTAGTATGTGAGCAATCCTGGGGAAATTAAAGGATGATTATTGTTCCTAGAGATGATTCATTTAATTACTCCATTCAAAATTAGTTCCTCTTTGTGTTTTTAGTAAGATGCTAGAATTGAGAATTGCTGGCAGATCCTTGGAGCTAAGGAATTCTTATGTGAGGGAAAGTCTAAGTGACAATAATCCAGGGTACCCACAGTAATTCAGAGATACTTGGGAACAACTACCGCATTGATATTGTGATAATGACATATATAGCCTTGTGCAGGGGCGTATTCCAGTCATGCTTTACACTGAATAGATCACATCAAGACACTGTATGATGGCCAGGCGTTTTAATGAGGGAGGCAGGCAGCAACAGAAATTTGGAGTGAAGTGAAATTCCCAAATCGGCATCAGAGGCTCCTTGTTTAACAGTTCCCTTGCTGAAGTTGTTGCTTTTGACCCTGTGTGTCTTGGTTCTGGAATGACCTAATGTTCCTTATACCCCAGGAATATGTCCCCCCTTGCTGCACCCCCACTCTGGAACTATAGAATGATAATCATGCTAAATAATTAAGAAAACAGTAGACAAAGCAAGGTGACTGATTCTTAGAAGCCATCAGGACCAGCATAGTAGAAAGCCAATGGGAGTCTCTGCTGAGTTATCAGATCCCTGGAGGCCTGAGCTATAAACCCTAATGACTCAGATTCTGGTCACAAATAGGTTCACCGTGTCCTTAGCTCAGCTACTTCCCCATGCTCCTTTTGTGGACTCTGCTAGACCTTTTAAGAGGAAGGGGTAGTGATAGAGATGGACTCTAGAACCAAATCATTTAGCTCAGATCCTGAGTATAGCATTTACTCGCTGAATGGTGTGGAACACACTACTTAATTCATTTACCTCATTCACAAAGCAGTTTTCATAATACCATACAATGCTGTTACAAGGAATAAACTCGTATCTGTAAAGCACTGAACCATGTTTGGCACACAGTAAGTACTGTGCAAGTATCTGTTAAATAAAAACAAAATAATCAATAAACCATTTTATAATTTGAGGTGGTAGCATTCCTGATGTGGAACAGTCAATATGTTAATTATATATTGGTAGTAACGAGCCTCACAAGAGAATGACTTCACAATTAAAATGCTTTACTTGGTGGTTTTGTTTTTAATAGTTTGTCTTAGTATGTACTAAGGGATTTCATTATGGTGTTTTCCCACACGTCCATAAATGAATTAGGATAAGTAGTCAACCCTTATTACCTTTGTCTTTTGCCCTCCACGCCCACTCATCCCTTCCTCTTCTCAGCTAGCTCCCCACCTCCTTTTGTATCTTATTTTATTTTCCTCCTCCTTTTTTTTAACCAATGAGTTTCCATATGGTTGCTTACCATAGCATGGGAAGAGTTTGTTGGCAGGAGTGTGGGCACTTTACCAATGCCTATGGTACTGCAGAAAATGTCTCAACTTCCTCTGTCAACCCTTGATGACATATTAATCCTCAGGAAGGGATGGGACCCCATAAGTCTCTCCCCTACTTCTATGATGTGGTGTTGATAGGCCCTATCCTGTATTTGGTACTTTTAACGCACGTAATATTCTGGCATTTAAACATATTTCTTTTCACTCTTTTTTAAATGATATATTATTTATTTTTATTTTGTGTGCATTGGTGGTTTGCCTACATGTATGCCTGTGTGAGAGTGTCAGATCTCCTGGAGCTGGAGTGACGGTTGTAAGCTGCCATGTGGGTGCTGGGAATTGAACCAGGGTCCTCTGGAAGAGCAGCCAGTGCTCTTAACCGCTGAGCCACTTCTCTAGCCCCTCTTTTAGTTCTTTTATTTGGTCTTTATACAAGACACAATGGAGACTAAGTCACTGATGCGCCGACAAGTACAGCAGTGCCTCTTTATTTTAGGGGGATTGATTCTAAGATACTGAAGAGATACCTGAAACTACCTGTATGAATTACTGTGGCCCAATACCCAACAAGTGCCAACTTAAGGGAAGAAGCATCTCTTCAGGGTCATGGTTCAAGATGTTCCTTCCGTCACGCCAGAGAAGTCAGCAGTGTGCTGGTAGGAGCATCTAGCTGCCTGGGACCCTAACACTTGGGGCTATCAAGGAATGGAGCGCAGGAAAGCAGGCACTCAGCCAGCTGTACCGTTTTTATTCATTCTGGACCCAGCCATTGACGGAGCCGCCTGTGTTCAGGTCAGGACCCTTTCCTTGTTTAAACCTTGCTGGAAACATCCTCTCATTCACACACCCACTTGTGTGTTTCGTAGATGACCAAAACCCAGTCAAGCTGACAGGGAAGGCCAGCCATCACAATACCAGACCTTCTATATATCCTTCAGCCTTGGCACACGGTAACAAAGTTAATCTGTCCTCCTATGTGTTACGCCACCGTGTCTCGTCTGCTTCAATTCTCTGAGATCTACATGAAAAAAACCACTGCGACACATGATAGACAAGCTGAAGACCAAGGTGGTTACTAAGTGACTGACTAGCAGGTGCAGATACAGCAGAGACACACTGGAAAAATGGGATAATTAATGCCTCAGGCAGACCAGAAGGATAGAGAGAGGTTCTACCACACTTTGCGGAATGATGTTCAATTGAAAACGTATGAAGCATAACTTGGGAATTTTTTTTAAGTATTTTTGGACCTTTCTTGAACTCAGGTAATTGCAACCGCAAAGGTCAAATCTTGGATAAAAAAAGACCACTATATAAAATCATCAAAGAAGAAAATTAATAAAAATTATATATAAAAAGGGTGTGTGGAACCTTTCAGGGTGGTGTTCATAACTGACTGTAGTGACAGTTAGATGCATAGGTCTGCTGAACTGTCCTTATTTTAAGATTCCACCGGCTCTTGTGGAAGGAAAAACACACCTAAATCATTGTGATGGTGTCTGAGATCTGTGCCATTCCAGTTGGCCTCTTACCTTGTCCATCTATTTGAGGATTTTAATTTGTTTTTAAGTATGAATTGATACACTTCCAAATTTTAAAAGGGAAGATGTGGGGGAGAGAGAGAAGGCAAGATGGAGGGAGGGGAAGGGGAAGAAGAGAGATGCTACGATAGCTGATAAACCTATGAAAGAACCATGCTATGTTCTCAGACTGTATCTATGAATAGCAGACAAAACAGAGACATTTCACCTAAGGAAGCTATTTCAATGTCTTTGTGGAGGAGGGAAGTGAACTAGAGTGGTTCTTGTTTAAAGTCACAGACCAGGCAAGTAAGACTTGCACTCAGCCTCACCCAGCTTCAAAGCCATGACCTCCCATTTCCCTGTCTGCTGCTGCTTAGGTCCAGTCAGGACTTCGGTATTCCCAGATTTGCCCTTTCATTGCTGCAGGCTGGGGTGACTCTTGCCTAATATTTAAAAATATAGGACTTTTATTTTGATTTATTTCTTTTAAACTGACTAGACTTGCATTCATCTTACACTGATGTGTTCATCCATGCATCCATCCATCCACCCACCCACCCACCCACTCATCCATCTATGCATCCATCTAACCACCCACCCATCTACCCATGCACCCACCCACCCATCCATCCACATACCTATCCATGCACCCACCCACCCATCCATCCACACACCTATCCATCCATCCACCCACCTACCCACCCACTCATCCATCTATGCATCCATCTAACCATCCACCCATCTATCCATGCACCCACTCACCCACCCATCCACACACCTATCCATCCATCCATCCATCCATCCATTCATCCATCCATCCACCCACCTACCCACTCACCCATTAACCCACCCATCTACCCATCCACCCACCCATCTACCCATCTACCCACTCACCCATCCATCCACACACCTATCCATCCATCCATCCATCCATCCATCCATCCATCCATCCATCCATCCATCCATTCTTCTGTCTTTACTCACCTGTGTACCTCAACATTCATTCTGGGGCCACATCACAGATTTATGAAGACAGTAAATTCCCCTCTTATAGATGCACACATGCTAGCTCTCCTATGTTGTGGAATATTAACTAGGTAAAGATGTGTTACATTTGTTTATGCTGTGGAATATTACTTTAACTGTGTAAAAGTGTGTTACTTTTGTTTATGTTGCATTTGTTTAATTTAATTATGTAAAGACGTGTTGCATTTGTTTCACCTTGCCTGCTTATGGTACCTGATTGGGCTAATAAAAAGCTGAATGGCCAATAGCTAGGCAGGAAAAGGATAGGCAGGGCTGGCAGGGAGAGAGAATAAATGGGAGGAGAAATCCAGGCTTGAGAAGAGGAATGAGAGAAGAAGGAAAAGGAGAGAATAAAGGAGACACCGGGGCCAGAAGCCAGGCAGCTCCCAGCCAGCAGTGAAAGTAAGATACACAGAAGGAAAGAAAAGCAACCCCCCCCCCGAGGCAAAAGGTGGATAAAGAGAAACAGGTTAATTTAAGTTAAAAGTGCTAGCCAGAAACATGCCTAAGCTCAGACGAGCATTCATAGCTAATAATATGTCTCCATGTCAGGATTGGGGAACTGGTTGGTGGCCCAAAAGCAAAAGCCTGGTACACTTCTACTGTGAATCCTGCCCTTCGTTAGTCCCATATTCCTTGCATCTTGTAGCTTTCATTGGTTTGTTTGTTTGAGACACTGTGTGGCTCTGCCTGGCCTAAAACTCACTACAGAATAAGCTGACCTCACACTCACAGAGATCTGCCTTCTGAGTGCTGGGATTAAAGGTATACAACATGCCTAGCAGAGATTTATTACTTTTATGCATGTGGATGGTTTGCCTGCATGTATGTCTGGGCAGTATATGTATGCTTGGTACACTCATCTGCTAGACGAGGGCATCAGATCTCCCAGAACTGGACTTAGAGATGTTTGTGAGCCTCCAGGTGGAAGCTGGGAACCAAACCTGGGTCCTCTGCAAGAGCAACAGGTATATTTAAGTGCTGAGGCATCTTTCCAGGTGAAACGTCCTTGAGTTTTTTGTTGGTAACTGTGCTATCTAAGAAAGATCTAAAGGACCCCCAAACACAGTGCTAACCTTACTTGTATTCTTAAATGAAGAGGGCTGGGATGCCCCTTATGAAGACTAGATCTGTGTAAGATAACATATGTGCAGGCAGGTTTCAGGACTGCTGCCTTTCATCGCGTGTTCACTGATTAACAATGGACATATAAACAAGGCGCAGAAACAAAACGATCGATGGATCAAAGCGTTAAGACCAGAGGCTCACAGGACCTGAATTCTATAGGTGTCACAGGAAAAACAGCTCATTATTTAACGGTTCATTACTCACTATGTATTTATGGAACATAACTACCATGAATAGAGAATGAAGACTGTGGTGGTTGGAATGGGAAATGTCCCTCACAGGTTCCAGTACTTGAACAGTGGGTCCTCAGTTGGTGGCACTGTTTAGGGAGGTTTAGGAGGTACGGCCTCGTTTCGTTCAGGAAGTATGTCAATGGAGGTGTGCTCTGAGATGAAAGCCTCAAGTCATTTCCATCTCGCTTGTTTTGTTTTGTGCTCCTGTTCAGGTGAGAGCTCTCAGCTTCTTCCTCTGCTCTGGCCGTGCCTATCCCTTGCTGTCATGCTTCAACCCAGGACCGGACTTTTATCCTTCGGCATCCCAAAGCCCAAATAACTCTTGGTTAAGTCGCCTTGGCTGTGGTGTTTTGTTACAGCAACAGAAAAGTAACTAAGAGACTGACAGTAGGGTTTTTTTCCTGCACATCGGATATTGTTCCTAGAGTGTGCTGATGAGCGAAATTCATGAATAGAAAGCTGATTAGAAGGATACAAAGGTGCTAGATATCTATAAGGCATTGTGGAACTTCATTAGAGATCAACGTTATTAAGACATCAAGTGTGGTAACTCACACGTGTAACTTCAGCCTGTGAGAAGCTGAGACAAGAGAACTATAAAATAAGAATCCAAATAATAACGAAATATCATTTTCTCTCATAGAATTGGAAAATAATATAAAATTACGATGATCATCAGTTGTGGCACAAGCAGAGAAGTGTCTATTGCTGCATTACTAATGGTTACATTAATTATTGTTACTACCTGAAATATTTTCCCAGTTAATACCATAAACCTTAGCAATATTTCATGTTTTCAAGAAATAGTTCTAAACCTAAGAATCAATATTGAGAATACATTCAGACACAAATTTAAAGTTTATATGTAAATATGTTCATTATTTGGTTGTGCAAATTAAAAACCATCTAAATAATTGCCATGACAGAAATATGTGTGTGGGTACTGTTTATATGTTTTATACATGGAGATTTTTTTACAGCCTATAAAACCAATAAGATTGTACAGATGTTACAACAATATTAAAAGAGTTTGCTCTCACGTTCAGTCAAAACAAAGGGCAAATGAGAAAAAGCATTGAATAATACATAACAATTATAATAATGCATTTTTAAAAATTCAAAAAGGACACATTATAATGCTCATACTGCTTGTCTTGGGGTAATAAAGTTATACTTTCAAAACAATCTGTTTCACTGCATTGTACTAACTTTCCAACTCTTAAGCAGTGAATGTCACAAAGTGCAGACTGACCAAGACTTCATTTTCTCTATTTTGTACGTTAATAAAGACTTCCATAGTTCTCGGAATTTAAAACAATAAGCTTCAATTTAATGCACTCACGAAATGGCGGTAGTACAAATGAGTCATCTGATACCGACGCTCACGACCATATGCTTTACATTTTCAAAATCCCATTAAGCATAAGCACCAGCACTTACTCATGGAACCCATCAGCTAGTCTCAAGAACAGAAACCACTTAATAATAGTTATGAATGTGTCATTCCCTTCCTGTCCCAATCACAGCCAATCGTGAGCACTAATCTCACCTAATTCTGAGCCAAGGAGAATGAGCTTGGCATACATTGCTAGCTGTAGTCTATTGGCAGCCGCCAGGCGAACAGTGACTGACCTGCCCCTCCATGCCGCTGCTCTGCGCTCACACTCACTGGACCACAGCATTTCCTCCACACAGCTCTGGAAGAACCAGCACTTCAGTGCCTCGATTTTAGTCCTAGTTTTCCATTTTATTTCTTCCTGAGATGTCAAGTTCTCACAGTCAGAACCCTAATCTTCTAAAGCTCTTTCTTGTATTCAGGATTTAGGTTTGTTTCTTTAAATTCTAATATATTTTTTTTATGAATCTCTAACAAGGCCTCATTGAATCAACCCATAATCACAGCTCTCTGAGTGACCTGCTGACCTAGTCTAGCAATATTTTCTGCCATACTTAATGCTATCATATCAAATATGGAGCTTTAAAAAACTAACAGCAAGTGAAACCTGGCCTGGTTCAGAGTTGAGTTCACAGTGGTTCCTGTGGACAGTTCTGCTGGTTTTTCTTCTATTACTGCAACCTCAAGCCCATAGTCATAATCCAAACTGTGGCATGTTCCAACACCAATAAAGACTCAGAAGTCTTTCAGCTAATGAGCTGATTAATATTTAATCATCTACTTAGAAAGTATAACAAATGTATCAAGATAGAATTTTGCAATCGGTGGAAAGTATTTTTTCTTCTGTGTTAAAATATGCATGCAACTATATCACATGTATAAATATTATGCAAGTCGTTTTTACAGTTTCCATCTGCTGATGATAAATATGGTGTTGACTTTATAATTCGGTTCTAATAAAGCCAAAGTCATATGTGAGAATGCATTTTTCACATTGATGCTGTTGGTTACGAGAACTGAGAAAAAATTAACATAAAACATTCGTATTACCAGAAAAACATCCCACCCGGCATGCCGTATCAACGAAGAGCTATTCTCATGTGCAGATTCCTAAAAACACTGACAATTTTCCTGTGTTACAAACTCCCAGCAGTTCCTCACCTATCCACTACTAATCATCCATTCACTCCTGCATCCAGTTAAGCATGCATGAGTTCATATTCATTTGTTCATGAAGAGAGTATATTAGCACCTTTAGTTCAGGCATTTTGTTTTTTATGATCTAGTTTGATTTTTAATTAGATGTACACATGAGTGTCTGTGGGGGGAAGGGATACATCACTATTAATATAGTTGAGAGGCCAGAAGGTGTTGGATTCCCCAGGAGGTGGAATTATTTAAAGTTGTGAGTCGCCACACTGGGTGGGTACCAGGGACAGAACCCAGATCTGCTGGAAGTGCAGTGTGTGCTTTTAACCAGAGCCTATCTCCAGCCCCCTCAGGCCATTGCCGAGAAGTGTCTGCAGAAGTTGCCCATCTGTTTACATACGAGCATGCCATTGGCCACACAGCTCACAAGAGCGAGGATGTTCATGTCAGTCCTTTGTTTCTCTTTATGTTGATCAAAATACTTTTGGAGGCTTTTTATATATTAATGTAAGTTTGGAAAATTGGTTTGCAAAATTAAATAGACTCCTTTACTCTTGGTCTACAAGTCACCAACACTCTGTTTAGTTACCGATGCTTATGACCTGTAGGATTCTACATAAAGGACTGACAGCTATGGGAGAGCGACTCAGGAGGGAGAGAAACAAAGATACAGAGTGAGCAGACAAACAGATGCAGGAAGGAAGGCTGCCCGTTTATTGTGCAATGGCCACTTAGGACTACAACACAGGGTTTCAGTCTCGAAATCTCCACTGGCAGTAGCTCTGTGTTCTTAGAGAGTCTGCACTGTTCCTTCCCGACTACAATCATCCTGGCTGTTATCCCCGCTTGCTATTTCCCCAACGCCAGCCATTCTGGTACAGCACTTGGCCATCTCAGGCTCAGGTGTGCTTCTGAGGATGCGGCCAAGGCCGGCCACTTACATTTCAAATGCTTTCTTGTCTCGGGAGGAAAATGGAAGTAGGCAAGTTGTTTTTAGTACGACTAGACTCAAATTGTTCTGGATGGTGTTTGTTTGGGTACGGCTTATAAAAGGCAACGAGGGAAAAGAAAGAGCCTGTCTAGATTGCACTGTCGTCGTCTCCGGTAGGATGGCAGCAAGCATTTCAACAGATCGGGAGGTACAGCCGTACAGGCACCCCGGGGGGCCCAGCCTGGCTACTAGGCTTTGGCAGCTCTCCCGCTCTTCAGATAGGATGCTGCGGGGCTGCTCAGTATGTACAGCAATTCACAGGGGGAGGGCAATCAGCTAGCTCAGCTGAGAGCTTCAAGACAGTAGCTCCGGGGTGGCTGCTCTCCCAGCTGCAGAGTGGGTCTGGGAGGACTCTCAGGGCGGTGCGGGCTGAATTCACCAGCCTGCTGAGCCGTCTGTGCTCGGGAACTGTTAGACGCTCTGGGAGTGTCCACACGAACCAGAGCATACGGTCACAATGATGAGGGAACACAGAAGCAAGAGACAATTTGCACGATAACCAGACCAATGTCAGAATGTTCTCCATCAGCAGGTTATACCAGAGCTTGCTGGATGAGTGGACCTGCTGACACCTTCATGGAGGTTTTGAGTAAAGAATGTGTTTCCTATCTTTGTGTTCTTAACGCGTAACACAGGCCCTCGGTAATGTCCTCCTGTAATTCGGGACTTTGTTCATGCCTTTTACCCCGAGAGGCCTCCCCTAACTTCTCTGTCTCCACTGGACACCTGTCTACCATTCTCTCATTCTTTTCCTTCATTTACATTTTGGAGAGTCTGTAGTAGCACCTCATGTTAGATAGTGATCTGTTTATCAGGCACCCTGTCCAGAGTACAAGCTTTGAGAGAGTAAAGCCCTTGGAAATCTGATTTATCATTATAACCTAAGTGCTAAGAACCATACACTGCAGAAAGAAATAGATGCTCACTATATTCATTCAGATCATGTTTAATAGAATTAATGAGTTGGTTGAATAGTGTGACCGATTCAGGTAATGCTATGAATTCTCATATAGAAGTTAGTCATAGCTACTCAAGGACTGGGAGAAGCTTTATATAGTGTGCTCTTGTGAGTGTAGGTAAGATTTAGGCTGTTCTGGAAAATTCCCAAAGGATGTAAAAAGCACACTAAGAGAGCAACAAGGAGTAGGTGCAGAGGGCATTCTTCCTATACTGAAGTTACTAGTTATTAGTAACATTTGCCAGGCACATGCCCAAGCCAGGAAATGAGCAATAAAATAGGACACAGTTGTGGGATTGAACATGTAACAAGTTAGCTTGGATTCAAGCTTAAATTTTAGTATCAAGAGGCAGGATTTTGTTCTGTGCTCAGTGGAGAAGCTTAGAAAGTTGTGAGCTGAGAGATGGAAGTTATTAAGTGAAAAGAAAAGAAAGGCACCAGACTGTTGAACAAAACAAGATTTAAAAAACTGTAATTCTCAAAAAAGACCTCTTTCTCTTTGTAATTAAGAAGCAACTAAATATTTTCAGTATAGGCTTTTTTACCAAATTCTAACGAAATACAACAGGTAGAAATATCATTAATGACAGCATAATTGGCTTCACAATAGGCCATCACATTATTTTTTTTTAATGATGGATACCTCAAACATACTGATTCCAAGAGGTGAATGAGCCATGACCCCACCTCATCCCTGGAGAAGTAAGTCAAAGCACTAGCGATGGTCTTGGCTATCTTCTTCGACAATGGAATGCTTACATTATCAGGTTCCATTTGAACAGCACATGCTGTTTGGTCACTTGACTTGGTATTTTCACTAATAAGTGGGTTGAATTCTCTCAGAGCTGTTCAACAAGGCTTGACTGCACAAACACAGTCTGCTGCTGCACTGTGCCGAGGAGTTCTGTTTGTTTGCTTGCTTTTTTTTGTGTTTGCTGTGTTTATAGAGGCAGAAATATGTGCATCAAGTGCAAAATGAAAAGAAAGAGAGATAAAATACCACAGAAAGGAAAGGAGATCATTTTCACATCTACCCTAGTGCTAAGCATTTTTCAAGTTATGTTGCTTCATGCCTTAAAATGGTATAAAGGGATTCTCCTTTGCAGATGAGAAATGCAAATGAAAGTCTGGGAAGGTGTGTAGCACATTTCATATTAACTAAGCATTATTATCATGCAGAGTGAAAATTTTTTAAAAGTGGTACAATGACCACAAGGGTGAGTGAGGGGGCAGGGGATACTTAGTGGAGACATGCTGTGGAAAAACATTCATTTAATCCAAGTGTTTTTGTCACCCAAAGTAAAGAATTCTGATGGAGAATGTGCTTTAGCATAAATAATAAAATGTTAATTTCTAGGTTTTGATTTTGTTTTGAATGTAAGTCTAAAGTTCATTTACAAGATATGTTATCAAGAAGATAGATTAATTTTTGTTTTTATTTTATTTAGTTTCTTTTTTACTTTTATTTCATTTTTTTTTTTTTTTTGAGACTGGGTTTCTCTGTGTAGCTTGGCGCCTTTCTTGGAACTCACTCCGTAGACCAGGCTAGCCTCGAAGTCACAGAGATCTGCCTGCCTCTGGCTTCTGAGTGCTGGGATTAAAGGTGTGCGCCACCACCGCCTGGCTTTTTGTTTCTTTCTTTTTTTAAAAAAAAAAAAAAAAAAAGACATTTATTTTTATTTTAAATGTATGGGTGTTTTGCCTGCATGTATGTCTGTGCATCATGTGTGCGCCTGGGACCCACAGAGGCCAGAAGAGGACATGAGCCAGTTGAGAACTGCCATGTGGGTGCTGAGAATTGAACCCAGGTCCCCTGGAAGAGCAGCAATATTCTTAACCACCAGCCCCCTTGATTTTGTGTCTTAATAAATAAAGGTGGCAAATGTATGACACAGAAGAAAATTTTAAATTAGGTTTTTTCTCTTTAGATTCAGGTTTAACACCTACGTTGTATAAATTCTATGAGCCAAAACACGCATTGGTTTTCTGTTATCTGGTTTTGGTGATCATATCTTGGTGTCACTGGTGGTCTGTCCGTGCTGCACTGAAATCGTGAAAATACTAGCTTTAAGTGTGAGTTTGATGCTTTAAGTGGCAATTGTCTTTTAAGTCATCTTGAAGCAGGTTAGTATACATTTTATGAACAACCAGCAAATCTTTTCTTTAATAGGCCAGATAGGAAGCATTTTGTATTTGTGGGCTATTCAATTTCCTGTAACTATTCAATTCTGTCACTGTAGTGCAAAAATTCACAGACAATATGTAAATGAATAAAACTGGTTGAGAGTCAATAAAATTTTACTTATAAAAACTAATGACAGAGAGGGTCTGGCTTACCACAGGCTATAGCTTGATAAACTATGATTTATAGACTAGATGATAGCTATGAAAATAGAATTGAAACATAATGACATATTTTGATTGTCTGGTTATTGGTTCACATAACTTATCTCTTTCTGCTCCTGCCTCTTTTGCAAGATTTAGGTCTTCTGATATTTACAATTTAGCTTTCCTTCTCTTGGAGAAGGTGTTTTGGGGACTAAACCCAGCACCTCACACATGCTATACCAGTGAACCACATCTCTAGCCCCTCTTGTCTTTTTCTTAGTATCCCTAAAACTTATGGGTAGACAAGCTGGGTAATTGCCAAGAGCTGCTTTCCATGAGGTCATCCATAAGGACTTAAATAGAACATATGTGTCAGTAAAGGTGGACTTCTATAGAAGACAGGCAGACTGTAAACTGGTCTTGTTTTAACCAAAGGCAGCAGCTCCCTAGGCTTAAAATATAAAAAGCCTTTTCCTGTCAACTCTCACCTCTGCTGATGAGGCTAGTTGTGAACACACCAAGCTGCCCTTTTCAATGTACAGGGACAGCCAATCTTGTCTACACATATACTGTTCCCAGTCCCCAGTGAACCACTTGAAACTGCAGTCACCGGGAGTAGAAAATACTGATGCTGCGGATAGCATGGAATAACTATTGTGCATCCGGGACGACTGATTGATTTTATCACTTAAATTAAAAACCCTCTAATATGTTTCCTCGGAAGTTATCCCATTCAGAAAGTGTCATAGCGAGGCAATTATGATCAAGTTTTAATGTTCTATAATGTTTCATGCAGGTAATAAATCTCTCACTTTGAACATAATGAAACAGGTATACATATAATTGAAAAACCATGGCCCCAGAAAGAAAACACTGAGCAAATAATTAGCCTCCCTGGGGCATTCATATATCTTTTCTGTATGTCTCTTGGTAGCCTTCCAGCAAATGTTTGTTGGATATATAAAGGCTTTTCCTTTACTGGCTCTGAAGACTCTATGAGCTGACTTCAACAATGTTGAATACCATCTATTTTGTGATATGAGAAATGGAAGAATTTCTGATAAAATTTCCGCTAGTTGATAGCTACAGCAGGTCAATGTTTATTTTTTTTAAAAAAAAAAGCACTTAAATTCACTTTGGGTGAGAGCTGTGTGAGCCTTTCATTTGATAAGAAGGACAGAAAAGGCAGCAGAGAGGCTCTGGAGAGGCTGCTGTAGGCCCAGGCTCTGGGTGGTTACCACGTAGCTCCAGCCACCGGCATCCACCACCAGTTCTAATGGGTGCCGTACATGTCTCCCACTCACTGCAGCTCACGCCACAGGGAACTGAGGTGACAAACGGGAAATACAGAGTATATTTCAAAGTGATCAAAGAGAAATCACTACAAGAAATCGCTTCCGTCAGGTAAAGCGGGGCAAGAAAGCATGGGGAATAAATAAAAACCGGCAAGCAAAAGAATCCGAGTTAGGCATAGAAGGGAAAAGAATGCAATTCTAAAGGCCACCTTATAGAAAATGAAAAGACCAATTCCAAAGGTACACACAGGCTTGAGGATTAATGCACCGCTCACTAAGAACACTAGAGTTTAATTTTTCAGAGTAGAAAAGAGGCAACAAAGGGGGAGATTTTTTTTTTCTTCTTCTAAAATCAAAGAGCAGGCACCCCAAGACGGTGCCTCCTAGGCCTTAGTTTAGGCTCTGTACAGATACAATGATGGAGCTTTTGTAGGATTTCTTGAGCCTTTGAAAGGGACCTTGTTTTAAACAATGGGATTCACCAAGCACAAAAGCCAAAGCTGCAACCTTTCTTTCCAGTGGTCGGAGCCGAACCACAGGAAGTCAGCTTGGGGTCTTCTAGATCTAAGAGAAGGAATGGCGAGCTGAATTCCACAGGCACGGTGGCCGGAAATAAAAGAGAGTCGGTGGAAGGGAGAGTGCAAAAGGAGATAAAGATGAAGTTTTTAAATGGGGGGAAAGGCGGGGTTAGGAATTAATGCCAGGGTGCTATTTTTGGTTGTCACCAACAGGGATTCTTCATGTTTACCGATGTGATTTCTGCAGCAAGCATGCCTGGATACCGTCGCTGCTCACTTGGTAGAGGATTTCATAAACGACGCTGATGAAACGGCCTCCTCTCTCCTGACTCGGAGTCTAGTGACCCTGGGCTAGTCACATACCCAGAGTGCATCAGCTACTTTACAGAAAAGGAAGGTCAACCCCAGATGTGCTCCAGAGTCCTTAGCATTTGAGGGGAGACCATGGAAGGATACAAGAAAGTGTGAGCACCGCAAGTGAAATGGATGTCTGTGGGGTCCGGAGCTATCCCATGTTGTCACTACACCCTAAGGACTCAGGAGCAGGAAAGCCATGAGCACGCGCTCCTGGTCTCTGTCTGTCTCTGCAGTCTGAAGTATGAAAGAGGAAAGGGTACTGAGGCATCATCGTGGCAGAAGCCCGAGGAATCAGAACACAGACTATTTCACTACAACAGGTGGAGTGCTTGAAATGACCTACGAAAATGTTCCCAAACTTTCGATCAGAATCATTTGGCAGTGGCCCTGGGTTAGAGAATGTCTCTCAGAACAGAAAGTCTTGGTTTGTAGTGTTTGCCAATTTCTGTGGTGTAAATATTCCCAATTTGACCAATTTTTAAGCTACCAACATAGAGTCAGTGAACACAGATTTGAGGAAGATATAAGGAGCCTGTGACCAGCTGGTTCCAATATAATACCACCTGGAGATGTGTTAAAGGCACAGATTTTTGGGCGCCATCCCTAGCTTTCTGATTGGTAGTTCTCACATGGCTGATGGATCTATTTCAGGGACCACGTTCTGAGAACCACTAGTCTACGAGGAGAAAAGCTGGAGGTAGTAAGTACAGAGAGAAATTAAAAAGCTGTGGCATTGTGATCCGTTAAAGAGGGCAAGGAAAACAGAAAGTGTGTGTGTGTGTGTGTGTGTGTGTGTGTGTGTGTGTGTGTGTGTATGTGTGTGTGTACAAGGCTATCAGTACAATAACGCATAGGAAGAGTGTGAGTGGTTGGGAAGCAGTGGTCTCTGGAGAACTCCTTCCCCACTAGGCTCATTCTAAGTGACAAGAACACAAGTGTAAGAAATCCAGGGCAGGCTTGATTCTGGTTTGGTAAAAGATAACATAGTTAATTAGATAATTTTATAGTAACTCCACCATGCGAGGCAAGGCTAAAACCTGCCCATTTGCTTACAAAATATGTTAATAGCTTTCAGGGAACTTTTTTGTTTGCCTTTTGAACTCTTGGAAATATTCATGGCCCTAGTTTGAATCAGGGTGATGTAAGAGGGGGGTCTTGCCGTAGCTCTTCATTCATAACTACACTGTGGGGGAGATTGTGACCTGTGAATTCTGTGTGTATAGTCCTTGGTTCTTGAATGAGAAAATGGTGCGCACTGACTGTGTCCCTGTGTGGCAAGGAGCAAGGAAGGGCATCATTTACTAATGGGCATGGGAGACTTGTGTGAAAAGAGTAATCATGTGGCAGAGGGAGAAACTGTTCACCACTGGATGGAGACTTCGTTTTAGGTGAAAAGAGATTATCAGTTATATAAGAGGAAAACAGAAGGGGGACAGTGTAAAGGGTGAAGAAAGGGGCATTCTTTAAAAGATGAGGAATGGCTATTTCTAGCAGACTGCCATACATAATTTCTCAGGTAAGGGCATAGAGTAGGGGGGAAAAAACAAAGGAATTCAACCCATGTCAGTTTGACAAAAGCTAGAGTCACTGGAGGGGAGGGAGCCTCAATTGAAACAATGCCCTAATAAGATCAGGCTATCGGTAGGCCTGTAGGGCCTTAATTAGTGATTCATGGGGGAAGCACCCCACCTATTGTGGGTGGTGCTGTGGGATAATGCTTTTGTACACTGGTTTAATAAAACACTGCCTGGCCAGTAGCCAGGCAGGAAGTATAGGTGGGATAAGTGGACAAGGAGAATGCTAGGAAGAGGAACGATGAGTCAGGAAATGCCAGCCTGCTGTCCAGGGAGCAGCATGTAATGGCACACAGGTAAAGCCAAGGAACATATGGCAACATATAGATGAACAGAAATGGGCTGAGTTTAAGTGTAAGAGCTAGTCAGTAATAAGCTTGAGCTAATGGCCATACAATTCATAAATAATATAAGCCTCTGTGTGTTTACTTGGGTCTGAGCGGCTGCAAGACTGGCAGGTGAGAGAGATTTGTCCTGACTGAAGGCTAGGTGGGATACAGGAAAATATTCAGCTACAGGGTGGGGCCAACCCTGGGTAGGTTGTCCTGGGTTCTACAATAAACCAGGCTGAACAAGCTATGGGGAGAAAGCCAGTAAGCAGTACCCTGCCATGGCCCATGCATCAGCGCCTACCTTCAGGTTCCTGCCTTGTTTGAGTTCCTGTCCTGATTTCCTCCAATAATGAACAGTGACATGGAAGTGTAAGCCACATAAACCCTTCCCTCCCCAGTTTGTTTTTGGTCATGGATTTCATCATAGCAATAGTAACCCTAACTAAGACAACATGACTCTAACAGAAAGCAGTAAGTACAAAAGAAGAAACAGTTAAAGGACTTCAGAAAATGGGAAGACAATAGGATAAAAATAAACTAGCCAGCATGGACAGTGCAGAAATCCAGAAGACAGAATGGTATTCAAGAAAGGAGACAGGAGGATGTCCTTGACACGTAGCATTCTTCTTAAGCTGGGGGAGGAACACGTGAGTAGAGAAGAGAGGCAACAGCTGTGTTACATACATGCCCACATGTTCACTAACCAGTTGAATATTGGGCAAAATAAATAAATAAATAAATAAAAGGACCCATTGACAGAATATTCAAGGTAAGTTGCCGGGAGAGTTATCCTGGAGAGATGGCTCAGTCATTAAGAGAGCTTCTGGTATTGTAGAGTACATGAATACCATTCCCAGGACCTACGGCAGATGGTTCCAACAACCTGTCTGTCACTCTAGCACCCAGGGATCTGATGCTCTCTTCTGGTCTCTGTAGACACTTGTACACAGGTGGTATATACCCACAGACATACACATAAGCATGGAATTTAAAATTAAAATGTTGAATTTAAAAAGATCAGTAGCAGAATCTAAAGGAAAAACAGTCAGTGGGAAACTGAAGGAATTTGAGAAGAAATAGAAATTAATGTCTATGAGAAATAAAACATGAAAAGAGAGTAAGTGCCACACCCTGTGTCATAGAAGAGAAGGGACAGAGCAGAATGTGTCATCATGAGGAGGGACACACCAGAGAGAGAGGAAGCAGTTCATTTCACCTGGAGAGAAATGGGATACATGAGAAGGTGTGAAAAATGGAGGCCAATGTGTGAATTCTCCCTCATTTAGAGAGAATAGAAATAATCCCAGGCAGAAAGCATGAAAAACTTGAGATATGTGACTGCTGGGTACAAAGGACAGAGAGGTGGGATGTGGCAACAGGCAGGTGTAGGCAGACTTCCTTACAGGACAGGAGATGAAAATTTCCATGGTAACAATGGAGTAATGGGTAAGGGTTAAATGTGCTTGGTGCTTTGCATGCTTAACCTACTGTGGTAGTTTGAATGTAATTGGCCCCCGTAAGCCTGTGGCACTATTAAGACATATGGCTTTGCTGGAGTAGATGTGGCTTTGTTGGAGAAATGTGTTACTATGGAGGTGAGCTTTGAGGTCTCATACATGCTCAAGCCATGCCCAGTGTCCCAGTCCACATCCTGCTGCCTGTGTATCAGGATGTAAAACTCTCAGCTCCTCCAGCACCATGTCTGTCCGCATGCTGCCAAGTCCCACCATGATGATATCGAACTGAACCTCTGAACTGTAAGCCACCAAATAAAATGATTTCCTTTATAAGAGTTGTCATGGTCATGGTCTTGTCACAGCAACAGAAACCCTAACTAAGACACCTGTGCATCAGAGAAAGACATACTGAGTGTGAGCAGCGCTTTGATGGGGGACAATATTTGCCTACTTCAATACCTTGTTTAGTTACTCTGCTGAGTAGTAGCATGATTGGCTGTAGGCTTTGAGTCGGTTACTATTAAACACACCGTGAGACGTCGGCACCCTTCCTTTTCCGTGGAATATTCTTTTTTTTTTTTTTCTTTTCAAAGTGTGTAGCCCAGGCTGGCCTCGAACTCATGATCCTCCTGCCTCCGCCTCCTTCAGCAAATCCTACTGGCGTGCGCCACCACCACCGACTTCCGTGGAATATTCTTATCCCTGCCATCTACACGGTTGCTCCTTTACCTCGCTCGGCTTGTTTATGTTTCTCCATGTTGGACAAGCAGTTTCAAGTCATCCTTTCCTCCCCTCTCTCCTCGTGCTTTCATTTTTCAAGAGCACCAGGAAGATCATGACTTAAGGATTTACGTCCCACCCTCCAATAAAACGGTGGTTCCTTGCAAACAGGGGTGTGTTGTCTTATCCCTTGTCATAACCCCAGTGTCCGTGACCGTCCCTGGCCCAGAGAAGGAGCCTGACAAATTCATCAGGCCCCATATGTCCTGGGCTGGCACCATTTTACAGATGAAGGCACAAATTCAGGAAGTTGAGTGATTTGCCTAGGACACAACTCAGATGACAGAGTCAAGACAGAATTGGATCTTTTAGACTGCCCCACTGTTTCGGCTGCTTTGCGTCACTTCTATACAGGCCAAGTGTGACAAGTATGTCTGAAGAGCAGGGTGCCATGGTTTGGGCTTCAGAACCAGGCTGGGATTTCAATCTTGGCTCTGCCACTGTTGAGACTCCCACATTCTGCAGCCTTCCCAGGCTCCTCGTGCAGTTCCCTCATGCCAATGACTGCTTTACAGGTTAGCAAGGACAATCTCCATACCTCGAAGAACCCTGGTGAATGGCGGTGAGTCTACTGGAATAGTAGAAATCAGCAAAGGAGCGAGGTGATAGGAAGGAGGAAGAAGGAGGGGCCAGGAAGGAAAGCGGGCAACCTCTCAGGGTTTTACTCTCCTTGCACGCTCTATAAGAAACACATTTTTCTCGGTTAGGTGTGGGGGCGGGGGCAACACCCCGCTTTTGTGTGTTAGGAGAACTCACCACGGGACATTTATGAGGTGTTTTAACAGTGGAGGAGAGCAGCTGGCCAGCAAAGGTCTGGGTAGGTACTATGCTAGTTCAAAATGGATAAACTTGGGGAAATGTGGTGGTTTAAATACCCGAGAGTGACGAGACTGTGAGCCTACATCAAAGGAAATAAAAGATTAACATTGGAGAATGAATACTTCAGGAGGAAAAAGGGCTGCCTGGAAACAGAAGCCATCAACCAGTCCCTCTAAGAGGCCCAGGGAAGCCACAGTAGGGACAAATATTCAGAACCTGAAGTCTGGAGCTGTCATACAGTAAAGATTATTTTACCGTTAGCTTCTGGATGTAAGGAAAAAATACTAATATTTATTTAGTAAAACTACCAAATCACATATGCCCTCTGCTTCATTGGATTCTTGGATGCTTCATCAAGACCTTCTTTAGGGACGAAGATTAAAGAAGAAACATAGTAACTGGGCTGGAATAACAGCAGCTCAAGGAAGTTGGGAGCCTGTGTCCCTGGTGCCTTGGAGTGGGAGCATTAAAGGAAGCATCATGGGAACAGAAGAAATGCAGCTGACAGAGAGTAGTGAGCCGGCATAAGGTTTTATGGAGAAAAGGAGCAGAGAGGAAAGGGAAGAAGAAGTGAGTTAGAAAGGGGAATGCTGGGAAACAAAAAGCCCCAAACAGCTGAAATCCATGTCTCTACAATAGAAATTCCAGAAGAGAGAAAATGATCACCACCGACCATGGACCACCAAAAGATCTTATGCTAAAAAACTTCACTTCAAAGAGGCATTCTAAACAAGCAATAAACAGAGTTCTCAAAAGACGAAACACAGATGGCTGAGAAACACTCAAAAGGGATGTTCACCATCCTTAGTCATCAGGGAAGTGCAAATCAAAACTACTTTGAAAGTTCATCTTACATCTGTCAGAAATGGCCCAGGTCAGTAACACAAGTGACAGCTCATGCCGGTGAGGATGTCAGGTAAGGGGAACACTCATCCATTGCTGGCTGAAATGCAAACTGGTACAGCCACTATAGAAATCAGTGTGGAGGTTCCTTAGAAAGCTGGGAATAGATCTGCCTCAAGATCCAGCTGGGCATACACCCAAAGGACTCCACATCCTACTACAAAGACAGGAGCTCATTGCTCCTCTATTAATAATAGCCAAAAATTGGAAACTGCTTAGTCATCTGTCCATGAAAGAGTGGATAAAGAAAATGTGATACATTTACACAATCGGATATTACTCAGCTGTTTAAAAAAAATTGAAACCATGAAATTCACAGGTAAATGAATGCAGCTAGAAAAAAAAATCATCCTGAGTGAGATAACCTAGACTCAAAAAGGCAAATATAGTTTATATCAGCTTGCATGTGGATGCTAGCTTTTAAGCCTTTGATAAGCAGGCTACACTCCATATAACCATAGAGAGTAAGGGCTGGAAAGGGAAGGATCTCCTCAGGAAGGGGAAATAAAATACATAGTTATGGATGAACAGAAGTGGATGACTGGAGCAGGAGGATTAAGTGGAGAAGGGTTGGGCAGACGGGGTGGTGGTAAGGGAGGGAACATGCGGAGAAGGACGTCTAAAACAGAGGGTCATTTGAGGGGTCATAGAGAAATCTACTACAGTAAAAGCTTTTGAAAATATATACACATATGACAAAAATCTAAATGCAATCACTAAATAATGGAGGAGACAAAGTCCCAACTAGAGCTCTCTTGCTGCCAAATGAAACCTTCAGCATCAGAAATGGGTTATATTTAATTGAATTGTTGGCCAAAGACTGACCATGGAAAACCCCTAAACAGCCCAGGCTATTGCTAAGGCTACTGGCTGCTCTCTGCAAACTGATGGTGAGGCCCTATTGCTGAAGACAACACCTCCATAACTCATTGAACCTGAATATGTCATGGCAGTACCTACCTGGAGTCTTCACCCCTATTGACTAGTGTTCACTGTACTTGAAGGTGCTCTGCATGCTACCGGAGGAGAAAGCTAAACCCCAACCCAGAAACAACTCTTTGATCTACAATGATGACCGGTCTCCAGGATATGCTGGTCCAATAGTGGCACAAAAGATGTGGGAGTAACCAACCACTATCTGACTGAATGTAAGGCCCTCTCCAACTGCTTAGGTGGACAAGACCCTAAGACTAGATAGGCCATAGACCTAGGGGAAGCCCAGATCCCACTGTTCTGCTAAAGAAACATAGCAATGTAATAACTTTTAACATTTCTGCTATACTCATAGATCAGTGTCTTGCTCAGCCATTATCAGACCATATGCCCTCCTGCTATAAATGGGAACAAATACAGAGACGCACCAGTGGACAATGCGCAGAGAATGAGAGACTTTGGAACACTCAGTCCTAAATGGAATGTCTCTATCAAATCCCTCCCCAAGGGCTCAAGGAACTGTGCAGATGAGGAGGTAGAAAGAGTGTAAGTGCCAGTGAGGATAGAAGACACCAAGGAAACGAGGTCTTTTAGATACAACAGAACTGATGTGCATGTGAACTCAAAGACGGTGGCAGCATGCACAGGGCCTGCACATGAGTCTAGGCCAGATGGGGTCCCAGCACAGTGAAGGGAAGCAGATACAATCCCTCCCTAAAGCAGGAGCTATCTCCAACTGACAACCACTCACAAAGAAAAAATTTGTTTTTCTAAAGAAGTCTTCTCACTAGGTACACAAATCACACCAGGGAGCAGTAGATATCCAACATGAAATGAACTCAATGGAACTTTTGGAAGATATTTTGTTGTTTTTTTTTTGGGGGGGGTTCTTTGATTGTTTGTTTGTTGTTTTGTTTCCTTTTGTTTTATTTGTCTCATAATGCCTTGTCTGGGCACTTTCTTACCTTACGGGCCATTTGCTTATATGTTATGACTTCCGATTTTATGTTGTTATGGGATTTCTACTTGCGTGAGTGTGTTTCTTACGCTTTTTCTTCATCCCTTCTTTACTGTTTGTTTGTTTTGTCTTATTCTGATTTGTTTATTTGTTCAGTGGCTTGTTTGTTTTCTAAAGAAAGAGGGGGGAAAGGTATGGATTTGGGTGGGTAGAGAGGTGGACAGGATCTGGGAGGAATTGGGGGAGGAGAAACTGTGATCAGAATATATTGTCTGAAAAAAAATCTATTTTCAATTGAGAAACCAAGTTGAAAAATCAATATGTAAATGTATTTATTATACATCCCTAGCTATATCAAAAGTCTGAGTGAACAGCCTCTTCAAAAGGTGACAATTTCCGACAGCCTGATTCCTAGTTGGGAAAAGCCCAGTATATTCACGTGTTCATTGTCACATGACCTTGGGCTTCTTTCCCCAGAATTTCACTGGGTGGTTATGTAGTTTTCAGCTAACCCCTCTACTCCTTTGCAGGGAAGAAAGATTATATGACTATCTCGTGTCTAGTTGATGTGAATAAAAAAAAAAATCACATATGGCAACATCTGGGGTTTGTTTAGTAAGTCACTCTTCTAATTTCCTCCGTCTTCACCCCTTGCCCCAGGGATGGGAACATGGTAGGAGCTCACTTAGCCACAGTCCAACTCAGGAGGCAGATGAAGAGAGGAATAATGTAGGTTTCCAAATTATCAAGGGGCCATCCTAACAGTAGACTGCTTATGATCAGACTTTCACATTGAGAGATGTAGACTTCGGCTTGGCTAAAACCACCTACACCTAAACATACATCATACATTCACACAAACATACATTCCATAACTTAACTAAAACTGCTATTATTTTGCTATTACATCCAAACTACTACATAATAACGAATTAAAAAGCTATGAAAATGTCTATCTTTATTACGTATTTTTACACATTTTAATTAAATTATAATCCTCACTTTCCCCCTTTCCTTTTCCTTCCTTCAGCCGTGCCCAAGTTCCCTGCCTCCAGCTCTTGTTCACTTATTTTATTTCATGAGTATATACAAATGTTTTCCTCTATGTATGTGCACTACCTATATGTCTAATGACTGCAGAAACCAGGAGAAGGTATCAGATCTCCTGAAACTGGAGTCACACACTATTATGAATTGACACATGGGTTCTGGGAACTGAACTTAGGTCCTTTGGAGAACAGTAGTTACTCTTAATTGCTGAGCTATCTCTCTAGCACCTTTATAATACTTTTATTTAGTTTCTGAAATTTCCATCCGTTTATGTAATGTAGACAGTTTTGATTGTGTCTGTCTACCATTGCCTCTCTCAAATTCTCTCTAGTCCCTGCCCAACCTATCTCCAACATGGACAATTTGACTCATAAAAATGTACATACGTAGAATCAATATACTAAAAGACAAATGTAGAGTCAACATACCAAAAGACAGATGAGAATTGGGTGTGTTGGGGCTTGGATCTTAAATGGCTCACAATAGCTCACGTGTTGGTGGTGCTGTGGAATGGCAACATGTTCAGGGGTCAAGGTCTAGATGGGAGGAGTACACGAAGGAAATGGGATAATCCTGGAGGATGCACATGTCTCTGCCCCGTGTGTGTGTGTGCCTGTCTGTCTGTCTCTCTTTGTCTCTGTCTGCCTTTTGGCTACCATTAGATAAACAGATCCCCTCTGTCAAGTGCCCCATGCCATGATGTTCTGCCTCACCACAGGCCTAGAAACAACAGAGCCAAGTAACCACGGACTGAATCTCTGACCTTGTGAGCCAAAACAAATCTGTCCACCAGTTGTTTATTCTTGGTATTTTGTCTCACAAAAGGAAAACTCACTCACATAAGAGGCCGAGGTACATAATAATATGATGGGGTAGTTTGGTAATATAACATTTACCAAAGAAGAGATGCAGGCAGCTAAAGTTAAAAATATTTATCCATAAGGAAGAAGATTTTAATTTCAGTTGAGGAACACTGTTGTTGTTGTTTTAATTGACTAAGTAACTCAGAAATCACAATGTTTTAACAGTATAGAAAATACGCAGAACCATTTGTAGTAGAAAGGAAACATTCAAGAGAGATGAGCACAAAGCGAAAGAACGCTCAGTCTGCCTCTCGAAGGTTGCGAGAGGAGAAGCACCTGCTCAGTGACCTGTAGAGAATTCTCCAAGTGGGAAAGCCGAAGGCTCTAAGAGCAAAGCAAACATTCTCCTCTTAGAAACACTGTACAGCACACACAGCGGGAGAATTCAAGTGGGAAATCCAAACAGGAGGCCAGACGCAGGACTCAGGCAGGCACAGAGAACTAGAAATGCTTGAATGCTGGAGAAGGTGTTTGTGTGTGTGTGTGTGTGTGTGTGTGTGTGTGTGTGTGTGTATGTGTGCACTTAAATATAAGCATAGATTAAAATGTGAGAACACTATTTAAAATCCACTGTGTTTTTCTCTAGGATAAATTTATCAAGAACCATAAAAGACAGAAAGGCAAGGGGAACCTGAACTAAATTCTCTTTACATACTATTTAGCTAAAACATAATTTATATGTCTCTCTATGTAGTCTTTACATTTTTAAAAAGACATCATTTTCACAACTGAATAAGAACAAAAACACACCAAGCCACCCCCCACCCTGTCTGTATGTCCACACCCCACCTAAACAGCCTGTCTGCTCCTTTATGCTTTTCCTTTGTCTACTGACTTATGCTGTGTTAGAAAGCTGTTTTTTGACTCCATTTCCCTTCAATCAAACTAGGAGTTCCTTGAGGGCCACTTCTGGCTTAAGCCACATCATGGTGGGATCATCTTCTCATGCTATTTTACAGTGAAGACATTGGGAAAAGGGGAGAAGCCGGATAGTTGTCTCTCCACCCTTTGAAAAGCAGACTAGGACATCTGATAAACAACTAGTTATGCACACAAGGTAAAATTTTGGCTTGAGGTCGGAAAGCAAAGCTTTAAGTCGTTTGATCGGAAGTCCACATTGAAATTTTGGTTGAAAAAAAGTGTACAATGCCTAAGAGAACTTTCCATGAAGATATGTTAGGACCCATTGCACAAAGAGACACATTACCAATAACAGTGTAAGTTATCAGTCCTGCATACTGGGCCCCTAATTCTTTTTTTTTTCCACAGAAGCAAAAAGAAAACTATTCAAAGGAGAGCCATAGTGGGAGAGACTGCCAAGATTGACCGTGGGCCATAGAAGTGAGAATACTCAAGGGCACTACATGGAGTCCAAGAGGAAAACAAGCTGATAATTAAGGTTGTGGCTTGAGTGGTTCTCTATTTTGATTGATGGATTAGGTCGTTTGTTCTTTTTTCCTACTGAGCATGTTCCTTCCCATAATGCTTCTGATTTTTTTTAACATAATTCTTTATTGATGATTTGGGAATTTCACATCATGTGCCCCAATCCTGCTCACCTCCCAGCCCTTCCATATCTGCCTCTCACCTCATGTCCCCCAAGCCCTCCAAATTAATTAAAAACAAAACAAACAATCAAATAAAAAGCCACCTCCTTCCTCCATCTTTCCAACACCTCTTCATTCATCCTAGTGGCATTGGGAGCTATGGTGTGTCACAAAGTACACCCTTTTGTTCAGTCAGCCCTACGTGCAAAATGTTCATTGCAGTGAGTCATTGGTCTGCATCAAGACCTCTGGTGTACCATCATCCCTGGACCTTCACCTAAACGCCGCATGGAAATCCTGCTGTTACTGTCAGGCAGGACCAGTCCCTTCATGAAAGCCAGTCAGCCATAGATAGGGTAGATTTTAGGATAGGCTACCCAAGGCCCAGGATGTGGATCTGGGTGGTGGCTGAGCTAGTTGGTCTGGGTCCCAGGGACCTCTCTCCTAGGTCTATGCCATTGAGGCCAGCTCTGCAGCACCTGTACACCGAGGGTGAGAGGTGGGGCCATCTTTCCAGAGTGAGTGGTAGGGTGGGGCAGGAGGATGGGGCTCTCTCTCCTGGAGGGCCAGGCTACCTCTTCTGCTGTGGTGTCCAGCCAGGGGCGGGACCAGCTATCCTAGAGCCAGTAAGGGGTGGGGCCAGCTCTGCACTCAGCACAGCCCTCAGATTTCAGCATGTATGGCTCTCATGATCCCCTGTGATAACACCAGCCATGGACATAATCACAGACCCCAGCTGCAGCAAGAATATAGACCCAGACATGGCCCTTGGCAGCAGCTTGGGCCTGGATGTCACCATGGCCCAAGTGGCAACACATATCATCCAGATCAGTACAGCCCCAGTGGCAACAAGGCCCTGGGAGATCAACGTGGTCTCAGGTGACTGTCCAGACCCTGGGCATCTGCACAGCCTTCTGTGGCAACAGGAACATCAACCCAGACCTCAGCTGCTGCTGGGCCTCAGACCCAGCCATGCCCCATGGCAGCAGCCTGGGCCCGGATGACATCATGACCCTATGTGACAGTGCAGGCCACCCAGATGGTCATGGCCCTGGTGGCCGCATGGCTCTCAGACACCAACATGTATGTCCACAGGCTGTGGCCCAATCCTGGACATCTGTGTGGTCTTTGGTAGTACCATGGGCCCCAGACATGAATCAACACAGAACCTGGCTGTGGTGAGACCAAGGACCCAGACATTGTCCTCGGTAGCAGACTGGGCTTGAATGTCACCATGGCCCCAGGTGGCAGCACAGGTCATTCAGATTGTATGGCCCCCACAGCAGCATGGTCCTCAGACAACAACTTGGCCCCAGGTGGAGGCCCAGACCCCTGGAATCAGCATGGCCTTTGATGGTATCAGGAAGCACAGACATCAACAGAGACCCTGGCTGAGATAGGGTCATGGGTCCAGACATGGACCTCAGCTGGAGTCCCAACCTGGACATCACCCTGGTACCTTGTGGCAGTGCATGGGTCTCTTATTCTAATCCTACCCACTATTGCCTTGCATTGTAGAATAAAATGGAAAATCAGTTATAATCTGTCAAAAGAGGTGATTCTGTAATATTTAACAAATCCTGCGATGACATTTGAATAGAATACTTTCTATCTCATTAACCTTTTAACAATTCTTAGACCAAAAACATACATACTGTTGATTTTTAAAAAGTCACTTGTCTAGTGTTAGAGCATATATGAGATTCCAGTAACAGTGAATGTCTATGTTATTGGGTCTGACAGATTAATTCTTATTTCTGAATAAATAATATTCTAATATTTAGGTTTTCTTTTCTTTGCTGGGGTAAAACACTGACCAAAACCAACTTGTGGTCAAAAGGGTTTATTTCACCATATACTTTACAGTCTGGCATCCAGGACAGCCAAGGCATGAACACAAGGCAAGAAGCTGAGCACATGGAGGAAAGCTGCTCATTGGCTTCCTTCCTCTGGCTTCTTTGGTTCCTTTTCTTAAACCTCAACTATTTTCTTAAGTCACCTACCTAAAGATGATAACACTCCCACATTGTTCACCAATCAAGAAAACGTTCTAGAGACATGCCCACAGACGAATCTGATGGAGACAATTTTATAATTAAGATACCCTGTTCCCTGTTGTGTTAAGTTGACAACCAAGATCAGCCATCATGGTATCCAGGGCAGCCATTTTTCAGGACTTCAGAACCAACACTTTCCTTTATTACCACAATTTTTATTTGTCACATCAGATTCTAATGGGGGAAATACATAGGGAAGGACCCTCTGAGTTTGCAATTACTTTATATAACTATATCTTAATTGAAATAGTCTCACAATTGAATGTCTTCACAGATGCTCTTTACTCACTTTCCACACAGCATTTGATTATTTATTTACTTATTTTATTTAACTTTGGAACTTTTTTTGGACAACAGATGAATAGACTGTCAATTTTCAAAAGGTTTACAAAGGCATAAATCTGGATATATTAAATCAATGTGTCTTAGTTAGGGTTTCTATTGATGTGAAGAGATATCATGACTATGGCAACTCTTACAAAGGAAAACATTTAATTGGAGTGGCTTACATTTTCAGAGGTTTAGTCATTATCACCATGGTGGGACATAGTATCATGCAGGCAGAGATGGTGCTGGAGAAGGAGTTGAGAGTGCTACATCTTGACCTGCAGGCAACAGGAAGTGGTCTGAGACACTGGGTGTGGCTTGAGCATATATGAGACCTCAAAGTCCACCTCCACAGTGACACACTTCCTCCAACAAGGTCACACCTACCCCAACAAAGACACACATCTTAATAGTGCCACTCCCTATGAACTTATGGAGACCAATTGCATTCAAGCTACCACACAATGCAAGAGAAAACTATAAAAATGAATCATGCTTTCTTTTTTTTCTTTTCTTTTCTTTTTTTTTTTTTTTTTTTTGCTTTTATCCCAATCCTGAGAAGGAATATTTTTGGGGTAAGATATTGGCAATAGAGAAATGCTGCTACCACAAGTTAAGAATTTGTGAATATCTTCGTCATCTTCTTAGGATCCACATTCCTTTGTTTTGCACTTTGTGTGTATGTGTATAGTTTTGTAACTATAAAGGTTAAGAATGTAGCTCAGTAGTAGAGGGCTTGCCTAACATATGTGAAGAACTGGGTTTGATCTATGACACCAAAAGAAAGAGGATGAGCGTGGATATGAATTTCACTTGATTTTTGCCTGTGGGGAATTACATATAACATGGGACAAAACAAACCCCAAATCAAGCCATAGATGTAACAGCATAGTCATGAGTTACAGATTGCTCCCCGGTCTTCCCCACACGTGAAATGTTTCCTAGCAGTTAAAAGAGACAATGCGATGTGTAGTCGTAGCTTTCAGATGGTGTGAATTCAGTTTTTGAAAGGTTTTAAAGACAATGCACTGTCAGGCACGGTACACCACTTTCTTGTGGACGGTGTGCCATTTCCTTTGCCTTCTTTCATAAACGGGTCTCAGCAAAATTCAAACTTGGGAAATGCTTGGCAACAGTTCTCTTCTCTGTTTGTATTTTTCCATGTTTTATATTTGTTCTTCTATAAGGCCCCCATAAGTTCATAGGGGGTGGCACTATCAATCAAGCCGAAGCTTTTGAGATGTGAGGCAAGTGTTCCACCACTGAGCTAACTCCCTAGCCTTTTTGCCTGTAATTTGAGAGAAATTACACTACAAAACCTCTGGGCCTCTGTGTAAAGTCTTTAATAGTGTCACACACTACTTTGGGTGGGATTAACTTTGGGGTGCTAATACTTAGCCATCCTTACAGTAAGAATAGAAAGTGCATGTACAAACAAAGGAGAACATGTTCCCTGCTCTAACGAGCAGCCCCCCAAACTCACACTGCACATGTAACTGCCTTCATCAGGAACATTAAGCTTAATATTGATATATGACCTCCAACATCTAATACATCACAAAATCATCTTTAAAGCAATATAAATTTCAGCTTTCCTATAAATATTCTGTGTAATTGACCTGAAAGCATTTCTCAATCTGTGAAGACTCTTATTTGTAACCACCAGAGCCATCAAGGCTAGAATCACTCTGTCTACACTGAATATTAGGGTAGTGTCTACATAAGCAGATAAAGTTAATGGGTAGCAAATACTTCCTAATGCTGGTTCCACCATTATATGGACTGGGGTAAAACCTGTCTATTTCCAATGTTTAAATCCACTTTTGTATGTTGACTTTCTGATGGCTAGAAAGCCTAACTCTGTGAATTTCACAGCATTTGATTCAATAACAGAGGTGATGAGCGGCTAGTATATATCACCTAATGTTGATTACAGGAAAGCTATGATGATAAAATAACACAGATCAGGTTCAAAACATGGAGAAAGCGAATCATAGTTTTTCAAGCTTCTTTTTGAACGAAGATCCCTATCATCAGTGGTCAAATAACACGTGAAGTAATTTCGTTGGAAGATCCTAGTGACTTTGGTCTGTGAGCTAAAATTATTGAGCCCTACATATTTGGAAGTGGCCTGTCGTCTAGTGTGAATGGTGATAGGAATGGGCACAGTGGTGCTCTCAGGATGATGGGTGACCAGTGAGGCACAGGCAGCCATCCTTCTGAGGATGATCCTGAACTGGGCATTCTAACCTCAGCTGATCCAAATACTACTTAAGTGAGTTCGTGACACAATAGACACAGGCTTACAGCAAGATAAGGCGGAAAGTGAAGAAACAGAGTCAAGAAGTAGACTACTACAACTACTAAGTAAATGAAGAAGAGCTGCAGCAGCTAAATGCTTTGTTTTAGGAATTTGTTCTGAGCTAATGTTTATCAAAACAAAATGGCACATCACACAATAATTCTATCTCCACAGTTCAAATGAAAGAAATTAAGAAAAAATGTAAGACTACATATAAGAACTGCTGAGTTAATACAAACATCACAGAGTTTACCTAGTGATGATCTGGTAATGTTGCAAGGTGGCCCCTCAGGCATATGTTTACTGTAAAATGGATTACATAAAGAATATATTATATGTAAATGACAAAGGCATATTCGTAATATAACAACTGTAACTGATTTTCACACAATTAACTGATTGATTTTTGCCTAATTATCACATACATAGCCATTTTCTACAGTTGAAAAACAATGGTTACATGCAATCTGGATGTGAACACTGGTTTATGTTTTCATTTACATACTCAAGTAAATGGAAAATGAAACAATGAACCCATGTTGAGACATTCACTTGTTCATCAATTACATGAATTATTTTCCTTTTTTACTAAACAGGACAGTATGTTTTAGAACTATTAGAATACTTATTGAGATTTGGGTCTGCCTAAGATATCAAAGCTACAGAAATGACAAACCTTAAACTTAATTTGCATTAATCACATTTTCCCCATTTTTCTTGTTTAAACAGTCTAAAAGAAAACACAAACAAATCCGTAATTTCAGTGCTTAAATTTCATGGTAAAACTGCTTATCACAGCTGACTTCACATGGCTGACTTCATGACCCTGATGGTGGAGTTGCCCACAGATGTACCACAGTGTAGGAGTATGTGCTGTTTCCCCTTAAGAGATTAGAACCATCAAGAATGTATATTATAGTATATGTCATTATTGTGGAATAGTATTTTAACTATGTAAAGGTGTGTTGCATTTGTTTAATTATGTAAAGGTGTGTTGCTTCTGTTTATGCTGCATTTGTTTAATTATGTAAGGGTGTGTTGCTGTTTTACCTTTCTTGCCTAAGGCACCTAATTGGCTGATTGGTCTAATAAAAAGCTGAACACCCAATAGCTAGGCAAGAGAGGGATAGGCGGGGCTAGCAGGCAGAGAGAATAAGAGGAGAAATCTAGGCTCATGGAAAAGGATAGAGAGAATGAAGGAGAAAAAAAGGGAGACACCCAGGGTCAGTCAGCCAGGCAGCCACCAGGCAGCCAGACACAGAGTAGGACATATAGAATAAAAGGTAAAAAGCCCTGAGACAAAACATAGATGAAGAGAAACAGGTTAATTTAAGTTATAAGAGCTTGTAGGATAAGTATAACCTAAGGCCGAACATTCATAACTAATATTAAGTCTCTGTGTCATGATTTGGGAGCTGGTTGGTGGCCCAAAAGAAAGCCTGATACGTTATAGCAAAATGTAGTAGAGGTAACTTCAAAATGGCATGCTTTACGTGCTTATTATTATTACAAGGTAATATTGTTAACATGTTAATTTAATGTTAATATGGTTATGTTTAATAACCAACTCACAGTATTCTTGAACATAAAACAATGGCTTGTGCAAGCCAGCACAACCCCTCCATTACACTCCAGGTCTAACAGACAGGGGATGTTAATGACATGTTTTAGAAGAATGACTCAAAGTCTAAAACAAAATAAACATATAGGCAAGAAGAAAAAGCTATTTGAGATATTTAAGTACTATTTTTAGAAGTTGATTGATTTGATAGCTATCAAATGCTTAAATACAAGTGTCTTTAAGCCTCTGAAAAAAATGACCTCATGTCCTTATGTAGTTTTGTTAGTATGCTTTGGGTTACTATAACATAATGCCTGAAATAATCAACTTAATATGGGAAAATGCTTTGTCTCCTAGTTACAGAGGTTTCTCTCACCAACCTCTTGGCATTGGGTTGGTGGTTGCACAGTACTTTATGGTGGGGACACATGGAGGAAGACCCTGTTCATCTCATGTCAACCAAAAAGAAAGGAAGGAGAGAGGGAAAGGAAGAGGAGATTAGAATTGTGGGTCTCTATATGTCCTTCAAAAGCCTGTCCCTCTGACTTAACTTCCTCCCAGAAGGCCCTGCTCTTTCAAAGGTTCCCAGCCTCCCAGTTGCACTACAGGCTCTAGCCAGATGTTGAACTCACAGGCCTCGGGGGAAACCCACCCAAGCCACAGAGGCTCTGTTGACTCACATGTGCACAGTTCTGCTGTTTGAGAGCTACAAGGTAAATTTATTGCTACTCTACTCAAAGTACAGTTTTTGACAACTATGGAAAACTAGGTGGTTACCAAGAATAACCACAAAAAAATAATGTCTGAAAGAAGACTTCTCAGTGTGGTAAAAAGTGGTGGCACACGCCTTTAATCTCAGCACTCGGGAGGCAGAGGCAGGTGGATCTCTGTGAGTTCGAGGCCAGCCTGGGCTACAGAGTGAGTTCCAGGAAAGGCACAAACACAAAGTTACACAGAGAAGCCCTGTCTCGAAAAGATTTAAAAAAAAAAAAAAAAGAAGGCCCTGAGAAAGTGTTAATAACCAAACTTTTTGACATTCTAGTTTTACTCTCTGAAAAGTTAGTACCCATGTTATAGGGCTTGAGTAGTAATTAATTAAACACATTAATGAATGTAAAAGAGAAGAGTAAACGTATTTTTTAAAACATCACCATGTTTATCCTTCTAAGATTAAAAACAACCCATCCTGATTGTGAATTGAAATGAAGAGATTCTTTCCTCACACTGGAAGCTCTGAGAGATGCTAATAACAGTGGCAGTTGGCTTCCTAATTCCCACTCTTGTGTGTCACTTGCTCTCTCTGTGCTGCGTGTGCTGTGTGCGAGCCAAGCACGCTCCCTCCCTTTTCTTGTCATCTCTTATCCTTCCCAATCTTCTATTTCGAGGACACACTTTCTGTCCGATCAAGTGTATCATCTTCTCTCTTCCTCCTTTCATCTTTGATTTTCTGGGCATCGATTTCTTCTAGCAAACCACACTGGGTAAGTGTTACGGGGGTGGGGGAGGGCAGGGGAGTCTACCAATAACCTGTGCCAACACTTACTTCTCTGTCCTGGTATCTTCTGAAAAGTCACACTTTATTGACACTCAGAAGCTTCGAGAATTCAGGGGAATGAGCCTAAATGACACCAAGCAAACACTTGCTGGGACTATCTCCCATAAGCCGCGCCTTGGAGAGCTCTCTTAATGCCCTCACAGGCTTCCATTAAGAAGCTCTACACAAGAGCTCTGAGAGTGCCTGATGCTAATGAACACCGAGGTATTTTTAAAGCCTGATGCAGTCAATCAAGAGGGAGGCAGCTGCCAAAACACCTTGCTTCAGCATCCCTGAAGCACTTCTTACAAGGAGACAAGGCCAGCTAAGAGCTTTCACAGCGCCTAGTCTTCCCTGCTCAGTAAGTCACAACAGTATCTGCAACTCTTTTTTCTTTATTTCTTTTACTCTAAGGAGGTGAAAATACTGCTTTAAAAAAAAAGGCGTTTCAGCTTCAGGCCTATCCAAGAAATCAAAGGTCTAAGTTCTATGAGACAAAGCACTGGAATACAAACGTTCAGAAGTCTGACACCAACAGATTTATGTTAAAGCAGCGAGTAAGCAAATACATAGCATTCCATTTGAATGCAGTTCGTGTAATACTTGTTGGATGTCTCATTGAGAATGGGATCTGTGGGCTGCTTTATTAATAGCAGACTATACTATATTTTGTGAATTGGGTATAAAACACCATGAGATGTTTCTGAAGTTTGAAATGTAATGTTAGAATAAGAATGAGTAATATAGCTATTTTTAGTTATCATTGTAGGAAGCAATGTAAGAATATTAAAAGATCCAGTCAGATGTATGCAAGATGAAAAGCCAGACAAATTGCTCACTGGCTTTGAAATTCTGGGAAGATGCTTAACTGTCTTAATTTGTCCCACAGGAGTGTTAAGATGATGCACATTGATGTCCATGCAGTCCCTCCCCTTGAACAACCGTTAGAGGCTCAGTGTATGCTAGTTTTTACTACTGTGATTGTGGTACAAATTAATGATTTTTAAAAAGACTAAAGCCAGCAAAAATGGAAAGTGCATATATTTCTGTCGCTGCTGTGGCTTATTCCATCTTGTCCCCTTGACTCTTTTATTCTAAAAGGATCTGTTTGTATCCAAGGGTATTTGTGTTTGAGCTACTCATCTAGGTCTTTTCCAGGCTTCTCTCCCACTCCACAAAAAGCCAGATTAAACAGGCAGAAAAAACTAATCATGTGTCTTGGCTGAATATTTGCTCCCTTTTTAAGTTAGTTTTTCATATTAGCTACTAACAAAATTCTTGTTTATCCTTCGCATAATCATTATCACCATTACCACTGCTGTTATCACCATAGCAACCATTTGGGGTGTTATCGAATATAGGTACAGCTTAAGCCATTTTACCTTAATCATTTTAGTTTATGATGAAGGCATCAATCCTTATTCGTATTTACAAATAAGCAAACCAGGGGTCATAGGTGTTACAAATCTGGCATCTAAGTACATAATCTTTTATTTGAATTTGTGCAATATGAATACAGACACTGCATTTTAAACTGTTGAATATTTTAACATGCATGAGTTTTAACAGTCATCATATACCAGGATCATCCCAGGTGGGTATATTAATAGTAGGCTTTTCAGTCATGTGACAGAGGATACTTTGTGACTCTGAAAATATGCTGTCCAAATGCTTATGTATTGGATTGACAAGTTTAATTGAGAAATATTAAGCCACAATTAGCACATAAACAACACAGCTGTTTCCATGACTCATGCCCACTTGGTGTTAGGTACAGACCCAGGACCTTACACTACCTCTGATCTAGACTGCAAATACCTATTTAGTTTTCCAGATGATATTTCATGATGTTAGGTAGCTGTATTTAAAGAAAAAAAAAGCAAATAATTCCTTCTAGTTCTTCATTCTTTTGTGACTTCCTTTAGAGAATTTTAATTTTTATTACAACATTATTTTGTTATCAGATAATGTCCCATCATGAAAGTCTGTATTTAGGGCAGCCTTGAAGATAGTTCTTAGAAATCATGGAGTATATGGTGAATATTCCATTCAGTTATCAAAACATTGTTTGCAGTGGTCTAACAGTTACAATTCCTTGTTCCAACCAGCTCCCCTGCATTTGGTCCAGGTTCATATTAAACTCTTCTGCTCTGTCCCAATGCACTACACTTGAAGTTCATGCTTGGTTCAATTAAGACAGCTCAAGACAAAATCCACTACAATAATTTATATGATTCTTACTTTCAGTGGAGTCCACAAGCTGAAAGCAAAAGAAAATGGTCAATAGGGCTTCGATAGGCACAAATAATAACCAAAGGTGCTCAAAAACAAATACTGAACACATAAATTTTTCCTCAAATATCTTACTACAAATAATTCAGACATGAGAAATGATGAGTGTACTGTAGTTGGAGGGGAAGGGGATTAGCTGAATTTTATACTAACTTCAAGATCAGTCTATTCCTTCATTTTATTATTTTATTATTTTTTTTTATTTTTTGGTCTTTTCGAGACAGGGTTTACCTGTGTAGTTTTGGTGCCTGTCCTAGATCTCACTCTGTAGACCAGGCTGGCCTCAAACTCACAGAGATCCGCCTGCCTCTGTCTCCTGAGTGCTGGGATTAAAGGCTTGCGCCACCATCGCCACCACCACCTGGCCCTATTACTTCATCTTATACATGAAGAAATATGTGAAATCATTTAATCATCATCAAAAATAATTTTAACAAACATAAAGTTAAAATTGTAGGGCTGGAGAGATGGCTCAGAGGTTAAGAGCACCGACTGCTCTTCAAGAGGTCCTGAGTTCAATTCCCAGCACCCACATGGTGGCTCACAACCATCTGTAATGAGATCTGGCGCCCTCTTCTGTATACATAATAAATAAATGAATCTAAAAAAAAAAGTTAAAATTGTAACTCTAGCCACTGAGCTAAAACTGCAGTCCTCAGCTGTGGATTTATCAGTTGTATCAAATTAAATGAACATACAGCAGAATACCATTTACTCAAGATCAACTGACATACTAGGGGGAAAAATACTGTAGCAAAGCCAAGGAATGGTTCTCAGGCAAAAGGCTGTTGATTTTTAAAGATAATGTTCCAAGGAAACAATATTCTGTCTTAACTCATTGAAGGCGATGAGGGGGACCAGATTGCATGTCCTTAGTGTAGATACGGTAGTGTGCATGTATTTCATAAGCACGGTAGCAATGCTCACAGGAGACTTTTACAAATGTCTGTGAAAGCAAAGGTCCAACACTGTAACAACTTTAGGATCTCTACAGTTAAAGACATAAGCAGAGAATGTTTGGGATGGATTTCATGAGAACATTTGACAGTATCACTGTGGATAAGAGGGGGGACGCACTGAATGTGAAACGTTAGTTCTAACTAATGATGAGTGTCACTTAGAAGATTCTGTCATTGGGTTACAGGTCCCTCTACCTTCTGATAATGGCAATAAAAGTGCAAAGGAGACAGGAACTCAAAAGTAGTCAACGCAGTATAAAATATCAAACTCTGAACCATGAAGAAAACACGAGAAAAGTTACTGAAAGAAAAACCAAGAGTGGCAGGCTAATCCATGGACTTCCCCTCCAAGAAATGCAAGAAATCTCTATAGAATATAACGAAAGTCTTTAAAACTACATATACAATGGGATTACACTTTGTATTTTAAACCCACAAAATAGTTAGGCTCTATACAGAATAAATTTTGCTTATAACCTTGTTTTATGGATGTTAATACTTGCCCTACTTGCTTCAAGACACTTTGTTTGAAATGAGAGTGCATTGTACTTAAAGAATGAAAGGGAGAAAGCACAATCGGATACCTAACCCAGCTTCTGCTCTTCAATGTACATTGTTTACCATCGTCTGTTCTGAAGCGTTTTTTTAACTCTATGAACCCGTGGTTCTCTGCATACTTTAATTACACAGGTCATTAGCAGCCCATTTCTCCAGCTTCCTCTACAAAATATTGGCAATCATTACATTTTGCTAAGCTGATGGCATAATATATGAAAAATAGTTTTTTGTTCAATTTTAATTTTACCAATTTCCTAACATACTTGCTAAAAATTGGGTTAGCATTTTTCTGTGTATTATATGAATATCATTGCAGCATTAGCTTTTCCTTATTTTTGGGAGATGATCTCTGATCATTCATTTACCAATTGGTAACCTACAAATATCTCCTTCTAGCACACAGCTCATCTCTTTGTTTTCTTGAAGGTAGACTTATTTATATAATTGTATTTTAGTGTACTTGTATATAAAACATTTTCTTTCATACTTTTCACCTTTTACTTTACTATAAATATGTTCTTTTTTCCAAATCTTAAAGTTTTTAAATTTATATATTTAGTTCTTCACCACAATGAGAATGTATTTTCCTATATAAAAATAAAGTGGGGGTCTAATTTTATCCTTTTATTAAAAATATCACATATTATTGTAGTTACTTCTTTCCCAATTCATCTGTAGTCTCTCTACAGTCACATATGAAGCTGTCATTTAAATTCGGGTTTGTCTTTAAGCTCCCTGTTTGTTCCACGTACAAACTTGGGCTGACCCAGCATTTTTAACTATTTTTTGGATTTTAATTGTCAAGATCAGTTATGGAACATATAGGCTGCCCTTTTACTCTTTTTAAAAATTGTACTTGGCCTTTTTAAAAACCCTTATTCTTTTATAGGAATTTTAGAACAAGATACACCCACATATATATTTTGTGCGTGATGGAATGCTAAGTGATACAAAATGTAGAGAACAGTATAATAAACATACAGTTTTCATGTTTCTGTTTTTCAGTATCATTTCATATTTTTTTTTCTTTTTGCTAGGCTCCTTGAAAGAATTTCCAAGATACCCATCACTTTTTACCACGTTTCCAAGAGATGAGGGCTATGCATTTATAGCCTTCAGATGGGCTGACACTGAAGCTCAAATATGAAATAAAATACTATATAATTTTTTAAATCAATAAAAATAATATAAATAAGATAAAGATTAAAAATTTTAATTTCAATAATTTCACAAAAAAATCTTTAAAAGTCAATAAAAATGTATTTTTAAAAAGATCAGGGTGCAAAAAAAAAAAACCAAAGTTATTTTCTGTTTAAAGAAGTGATTCAAGATCAGTGTGGCTGGAGTTGGGGATGACGAGAAGACAAGAGTGTGGGTGTGAACACAGGTGCTATTAATATTAATTATTATATTGAGGGCCATGGAGCCTACAGTGTTTAAATGATTGTTTCTCAAGGAAGGTCTGAGGCTGGCACAATGGAGGAAGACGGGAGACTCTGGGAGATGTGTATAGGAGGACACAGAGGAGATGACAATTATGTAGACTTGGGTTACAGAACACAAACAGATAGAAGTGAACGGATCTGAAACACATTAATGTAGAATATGACTGTGGGAAAAAACTAAACAGGAAAAAAAAAGAACATATTTCTTTTTTTTTTCCCCCAAATGAATCTTAGCAGCCTGAGATAAAAAGCTGAATCTAATGTCACTATTTATCGAAGCTAAATGTTTCGTCCCCATCCTGAATTTCAAATGAGTCGAATGAAAATGAAATTAACTGTATTTATATGATGCTAGTGATCTGACTTTGTAATGCCTTTTCCCCAGAGGATTGAGGCGGCGGCGAAGGTGAAAGCAACTTGCCTTCCCTCAAGTGTGTTATACAGTCACTGCGTAAACAGCTGCACAGCCTCCAATTAAGCAGTGATGTTCTGCTTGGGGAAGCTATATATAAGCAAACGAAACCGGGAAGGTGCATGCTGGGAATACATAATTACCTTGGAATCCTTTTTAAAGCACAGCTCACCACTACATGCATATTTGAATATGATAACTGATAAACCACGATCTTGATACTTCGCAATGACATCCATCAAATCACAAATTACTAATAACTTGTGAATTCATATGCATTTTCACCAACGGCCATGGCACTATTAGGTCCTACACAAAGGCATCATTCTTTACGTGATTTAGTTCTACTGAAAAAGATGAGTCACACAAAATAGAATGTTATTTACCAAGTATCTAACAAGAGTTGAATCAGAACCAATAAGAATAGCAGAAACAATAAATACTAAAGTTCTTTAAATATCCAGAAAAGATAAGGCATCTACACCAATAGCTATGATGTAAAAAAAAAACAAAAAACAAAAAAACAACAAAAAAAACCAAAACAGAATACGTTAAGTGTTGACAAGATGTTAAAGTGACATTGGACTATGAATTCCTTTGCAAAATAAGTTATGTCCTACTGGCTTTTATATTTCTATCTCCTGCTAGTGCAGAAGTGAATGTCAGATATATAATTCCATATACTCATCTAATCATATAAACATTAAAGTGTTTACTGACCGCTGGTCACACAAGGACCTTGTTCCTTCTTTGCCTGGGCACACACCCATTCCTTACAAACTCATGGGAAGTACCCTGCTTACTAATGTAAGGACACACAACTGAAGACATATGAGAGAAGGCTGCAGGATGATGCGGAGGCAAAGAGAGATGTGATATATGAGGGGGGTGTGGGAGGATGAGGAGATGGGAGAGTTATAAAGTCTGACTGAAGAAAGAAAATTTATTCTAGACACCTAGAAAGACGGTTACAATGCACTAGTGAGAAACTGATTTGGGGAAATGTCATTTATTTAGTTTTCTCAAAAGTATCGCAAGATTTCAGGTGTTCCAAAGGAAAAAGTAGTGTGGAACGAAGGCCATATGATGAAAGATAATGAAATAGCAGACTGATGTAATGGAGCAAGTGATAAGGTATGGAAGGATTAGTAAGTACCAGGGGACTGCCTCTGACTTGTATTCCCTGCATCCTAGAAGATGTGAAGCCCTGGGTTTGACCACTAGAACTGAAAAAGAAAAAGACACGTGATGGGTGCAGTGCTCTGTGGAAACCAAGAGAACGAGTTCTGCACAGGCAAGCTGAAGAAAAGGGCTACAGTCTAAACTTGGAGTACAGGAATTTTATATTTCAGAGGTTTCTAGAGGAGCTCCTCGGGTGCTAAATGGAGTGCCAGTGGAGGTCATGAATGCAACAGGAGTCAAGAGTTCATGATAGAAGACAGCAATCCATCAGCAAACGATTGCACGCTACAGACATCATCGCGGCCTGCTAGTAAGCACGAAGTGCAAAAAAAGGCAGCGCCATTGCCAAGGCCTTTCAATGTTGGTGGAATGTCAGTACATTCCAAGTACATGGTAAAAAGGAAGACCAGGGTGAGACTGGGTGGAGACGTATTTCATATGAACCTCTTAGCAAACAGAGAACTTAAATAGTTACAGTTTGGAAGACAACAGAACATGCATTTCAGCCTGAATATGATCTAAGTTGCCAGAGGATGTAGTGTGGATAGCTATTTCTAATACATTATTGATTTCCACAGCCTCTCAGGTGAAGGCATGTAATACCAGCTCCCTTGCATCAATCAATAAGCCTTACAGAATACTCAAGTTAATATTTTCTAAAGAACAGCTCGTTCATATTCTCTTCCTCCTCTCGCTATTCCTACTCCTTAGCCATTTTATTTAGGACAATCAAACCAAACTTTTAATGATTTAGCTGATCTATCTCTGATAGATATCAGATATTCAGATGTGCATGTGACCTGGCGGTGATCTTTATGATGCCAGAGTTGGTCTACAGCTTGCTTCAGGTCTGTCCTCATAAGCTTATGTTAATTAGTTCTTTTTCCAAAATAAGGAGAGGGGGAATCTGTTAATATAACAGTAGCATTTCAGGGGTGACTTTATACTGCTTGTATTTTGCTATTTTATTAAATATAGGACTAGCTTGGAATCTTGTTTTAAGGATCAATCAGTATCACATAGTAGAAAGTGTTTTGTTTTTTTTTTTTTTTAGTATCACTGAGTCTCATCTTCTGCTCAGGTTTCCAGACAACCACAATAAGTTTCAGCCTAAATGCTCCTCCAATTGTTTAAAAAAAAATCATGAAATCAAGGGATAGACTGCTACCTTTTCAAAATGAGCTTTCAAAATAATATCGCAATGTGGGGTATTTGTGCTATTTATTCCAGTCACAGTCACTGTGTGGAGTCATAACTTCCATGTGGCTGCTAGCACAGAGCCTGGGACATAAAGTATGTTACATTCTTTGAAGCTGGATCCAAGTCTTCAGTGTATTTGAACTGCTTAATAAAGATAAAATGGCAGACATGTCCCAGCTGTTCTTCCAGGAGGTCTTCGCACTGATATCTACTGACTCTCCATATTAACCCCTACTGTGAAATGGGGACCAAGGGAGAAGGAGAACTGGAGGAAATCTCTGACTCACATGTTCCTGCACTGTGGATTCAGAGGAAAAGGTGGGCTGAGGAAAGAGGAAGGAAAGGAGGGAGAAAGATGCAGTCGCTGCTCTTGGGGAAAGCATAAACACATCTGTGATGATTAATCTCTACTTTTGTTATGGCTATAATAACTCTTAATTGCACAACAATTTTTGTATGTTAAAAGAACTCAACAATAGGGAAGCCTTTTGTGCCTTGGAAAACGTTAGCGCTGTAAAAGACAGCCACTACCAGCTCTTATGGGCAGTTTAGAACAGCCATCCCCTGACTTCTTCACATTTTGTGTCCTGTATGGTATGCGTTTATTTGTTAGAACACGGCTGCAGGAGAAATAATGTGTTCCTTTAGGGACCATGTTTCATCACACAGCTTCTCGTTGCTTATGCGAAGTGCCAAGAACCTTCAGAGGGCAGGGGAAAAAATCATTCCTGTCTTCCCCCCAAGCTCTCCTTTTGACAGAATGACTGGCTAAAGAACCACAGGGATTTGGTGAAACAAAGCGTTCCTCAGTCCTATAGAATCTGCTGCTGCTATTCCAAGGAGAGCACAAAATACGACCTTGGTTGATCATAGGTAAGTGTGCTAGTTGCCTAGCAAAATTTAGAAGTTCAAGGAAAAAGCCATCACATTCCTCCTAATTTACATTTTGAAGCTGTTATTATCATAATGTGGTATGCAGCACATTGAATGCCTTCACAGGAGGCTTAGACGAGTATGACATTTTGCACAAGCACAGCGCTGACATGTACCAACCAACCTCATTAATTTCTATATTGATGAGAACAACAAAATGCTGCCGTGTACAGTGTGCTGGGAACCACGCAGCACAGAGCACACCCACTCATCTAAATTGGAATGGTAAAGCTATGATGGCCGAGATTTAAATCAAGGGTAACCACATTTCCAAAATCTCAGTGCGAATCCAAATTGTTTCACATTGCTGCACAGGTTTAATAGTCTTAAAAAATGCCTTCCTTATTTCAAGACAAGATGCCGTCTTCATTTTTGATGGTAGAAAAGCAAGTTAGGGGAACAGGGTTCATTAGTAAATCTCCAAAGGGTTACAATCATAGATTCCCATCAAGAAAATATTGCTAATAAACTTTTGTCTAATCTAGTTGAAAGAGTAAAGAAAACAGTCTATAAAATGTTACATATTGATTTCTGGAGTAACAAATAATTTTCATTACTTTTATGTTTTTCCTTTGAGACAAGGTCTCACTACATAGCTCTGGCTGACCTGGAACTCATTCTGTAACCCAATCTGGCTTAAAATTCACCAAGATCCAGCTGCCTATGTTTCCCAAGTATTTGGTTGAAAAGTGTGTCCACTACACCCAGCACCAAAACACATTTACAAAGAAAGAAACAAAAATTTTACTTTTACCTACTGTTCTCACACTGGTTGGAATGTTCTTATCTTTTATATTTTGGGTAGAGGCTTTATCATTTAATTCTTCATTATTTCTCACAGCTCATCTTCCCCCCATCCCCCTCCAACCATGATAGGAAGGCAAGGAGCAAAACAGACTACTATTTGGAAAGGGCACTATAATCAAATTAATAACTGCATTGCCTTTAAAAATTAGAATTTATAAGGCTGAAATAATGGCTCAGCAGTTAAAAAAAATCTGCAGCTCTTCCAAAGAACTCACCAATGGTTCTCAGCACCCACCTAGGGTAGATCACAACCACCCTCAACTCCAGCTTCAGGTGATTAGAGGCCTTTTCTAGCCTCCCCAGGCACCTGAACATAAGTGGCATGTGCGCGCACGCGCACACACACACACACACACACACACACACACACACACTCAGTTCCTCATGCAATTTCTTCCTTCTGTTCTGCATACATCAATAAAAAGTGAGAAACACTGATTGATCATTTTTTGCAGTGCAACTTTGAAACATCTCTCTTGAGAATGCAATGTAACACTGGCACAAATAAAAATTAGTGGATATAAAAACTGCTCCATCAATCTAATCTTTCAACAAATCAAATAGTTTCCAATTTTTAAGCCATAATACCAGTCTTTGCTTTTGAGCATGCATAGGTTTTCCCTATCGGCATAAAAGAGATTCTGTGTTCTGCCTTTCTTCATGTTATTGCATAAACATTTCACATATTGTGTAATTTTCACAACTATCATGAAAATACATGTATTGATGAGTTACTGTCACGTAATAAATCATTTTCCCACTCTTGAACATGGTACCATCTTTCCCCACCTGCCTTCTCTTGCAACAATTAAACACCAACATTTTCACTTACATAATTTTCTGTTGCCTTTGAGGTTTCTCCCTTCACATATATCCTCTGAATACAGAATCAGGAATATTTGAATGGATCTTATACTGAAAAAGTACTTTCTGAATTCACAGTCATTAACATCAACATGTACACGCACAATGCATACTGTGGCTTCTGCCCGCATTTTATTTATTAATGGTATTAATAAATACCATTAATTTAGTATTAATATTTCCTATGAGAGGGAGGATACTAACTTCATAGTCTTCATGATTTCATATTAATGAGATATAAGTGTTGTTTTAATCTACATTTTCATTACTATGATTGCTAAATGCTTTACTGTATGAGGTGATCATATTTTCTACTATGGATTATCTCTGAGACATGCCTTAGTTTGCATCTCTTGTGTGGGCAGGGAATGTGTCGTAGTTGGTAGAGTGCTTGCCTAGTGTATACAAAGCTCTGGGTTCAATCTCTAACTGACATAAACAGGGCATGGAGACACAGGCCTGTAATTATGTCACTTGAAAGTAAAGGCAAGAAAAGCAGGAGTTCAAGGCCATTTTCTTCTGCAACATAGCAAATTGAAGGCTAGCCTTGGATACTTTAGATATGTCTCAAAAAATACACATGTGTATTTATACTCTAGACAGTAATCTTATACCTTATTAAACACACATTTCTAATAGAAACTGTTTCTCTTCTACTTCGATATTTTATAGCAGGTATGTTTGATAATTTAATAACATTAAATATGTTAAATTGTGTTCCAATGTGAATTTTTTCCTATTCCTTAAAAGCACAGAGCAATCCTGCCAAATATCTTATAGATGCAAATTCATTATTTCATTTTTTTTTTTTTTTTTTTTTTTTGGTTTTTTCGAGACAGGGTTTCTCTGTGTAGCTTTGCGCCTTTCCTGGAGCTCACTTGGTAGCCCAGGCTGGCCTCGAACTCACAAAGATCCACCTGCCTCTGCCTCCCGAGTGCTGGGATTAAAGGCGTGCGCCACCACGCCCGGCTAATTATTTCATTATTTTTTAATTGTTTATTTAATCAATATTGAATGCACTTTGTCATTCCATGAGAAGAGAGTTCATTTTATTTTATTTTTTATTTTTCTTCAATTCGTTTTTTTTTTAATTTAAATTTTTTTTTTATTTCCTTTTACATATCAACTCCTGTTCTGCCTCCCTCCTCTTCTCCCACTCCTCCCACCCCTATCCCCTCCTCATAGAGGGTAAGGCCTGTCTTGGGTAGTCAACACAGGCTGACACACCAAGGTAGGCTGGACCTAGCCCCTCCTCCTTGCATCAAGGCTGAGTAAGGCATCACACTATAGGGAATGGACTCTAAAATGCCAGTTCATGTACCCAGGATAAGTCCTGGTCCCATTGCCAGGGGACCCACAAACACTTCAAGCCACACAAAGAAGAGCGTTTAAATTGCTTCATTTTAAAGATTGTTAGTTGTATGAATGTTTATGAAAATCTTCCCTTTTTGCTTTTGATAACACTTATTTTATTTATGTTAATTTCTTGCATATACAAGGCCAGAGTTTTCTATACTTTCTTAGGTAAAGCATCATCGGGAAAAAGAAAACCAACTATATTTCTGTGAATGATAATTTGATATGTAGAATGGGCCTTCAGTATTAGGTCTTCTTTTTACTTCTAAGTGTTCATTACAATGAATCGTTGGTCTGAATCGAGGCCTCTGGTTTCTGCCACACTATTGATACTGGGCTATGCCTTTAAAAAAAAACCCAGTATAATTGACTTATTTCTCAATATATGTAATCAATGATATTGATTATATATATATATAAATTTCACCTCTTTTTTGTTTGGTTTTGTTTTTTTGAGACAGGGTTTCTCTTTGTAGCCTTGGCTGTCATGGAAGTCACTCTGTAGACCAAGCTAGCCTCGAACTCAGAGATCCTCCTGCCTCTGCTTTCTGAGTGCTGGGATTAAAGCTGTGCACCACCACCACCTAGCTCACTTCACCTCTTAAAGACCTACTTGAAGGTCTTTATGAACTTGAACTCCGTTATAATAAATTAATCAGAGGGCATATGCATATATAATTTTACATATCTTTGTATACAAGGATATAATATGCATCTTTATTAAATCTTTTGTAATTCACAATCAACACTATTTTTAAAGGTGACATTTGCAATACTGTATAGTGAAGGAGCTGAAGGAGATCATGGGAAAGATAAAAACTATGCTGTGAGACATGCACAAACAGCTAAGCTCAAGCCTTAGACTCTCTCAGCCTCTGCCACTAGCACAGTTACCAGGTTTCTAGGAAAGGTTAGGTAATACGGAACCCATGATACAGGGTGTCTACGATATTGACATTTTACAGAGTCTTTTTATGCGGCTCACCTCACTTGCTGTGCTTCATAGAGATGATGTTGTGCTTATCACTAGTATAAAACCAAAAAGGTCGATGTAGTGGGTAGCCATTCCAGCCCTGATCTGGAAGTTCCAACTCCCATTGCGGCTTCGGTAACTGTCACGCCTACAAGGCGGGGCCAAGAGAGGACCCTGAAGACCCAAGATCTGGATGCGCTGGCCCTCTTGGTTCCTGGACCCTGGACGCTGGATGTAGACCAAGCAGAGTTCTCCAGAGAACACTGCCGGACTGCACCATGCCCTTCCCAGACTCTGTACACAATCCATTCACTTGTAAGTTACCCCACAAAATAAACCTCCCTTTTAACTATGTGGAGTGGCCTTTATAATTTCACCAACAGGTCAGCATACACCTTTCAATCCAAAGCACAAGCTCACCTCATAACAACACCATATATACAAATCATGTGCTAAGTTATGGTGCAAATCACCGTCACACTGTCCTCATATTTTGTCACCTTTCTGCTGTAACAGTTGTAGTCATCTTTTCTTATTTTCCATTTATTTCAGATTGCTCAAAGGAATACTGCTGATTATAGTCTGTACACCTCCGGCTCAATGTTTACTGAGTTCTTTATTGTCTCTTTTTAAAAGTTTGAATCACTTAGGTGATTTTTTTTCTAAAAGAGGTTGTTATAGTCCCCAAAACAGGATGTTTGAGATTCATATATTAATAAAACATCAGCTAATAAAACAAACAAGGCTGGCAAGATGGCTTAGTGAGCAAAGGAGCAAAATGCCAAGCACGGGAACCTGAATTTGATCCCTGGGACCCACATGGTGGAAGGTGAGAACAACGCCCACAAATTGTTCTCTGGCCACGTCATGCACACGCTGCTCCCCGTCACCACACACAAAGCCAATAATAAATAAATGTAATAATCAAAAAGCCCAGCTTAATAAAACAAGAGGCCATGCATTTGAAGGAGAGCAAGGAGGAGTTCATTGGGAGGGTTGGAGGGAGGAAAGGGAAGAGAGAAATGATGTAATTACACTGTAATCTCAAAAAATAATTTTACGAAAGCCCAGCTATCGATCGATCGAGATACTGTGGAAACTTCAGTTCCTAGCTTGTGTAGCTATTCCGTATCAGTTTCTTGTGCGTAGGTCTCAAGATCTTAAGGACTTTTCACACCCCTTCTTTAAACCTCTCGTTACTGTACCTGGCAGGCATGGCTCGCGTGCCAGGGCGGCAGAGAAAGGAATGGAAGGCACAGCCTACATCCTTATTTTCCCCTTGGTGGACTTTGTAACTCACAGGGAAGAGAGAAGAAATAAATACCTGGGGAGGGGCTGCCGCTGAGGAGCGCTTGGAGGCTTTCCAGCTTCAGAGTGCAGCTGATGCAACTGTTCCTTATCACTGCCAACACTTGCCATTAGCAAATGCCAGATGCAACCTTTCATTTTCTCCCTGATCGTTTCAGGATGGAAAGACACATTGTTTCCCTCGCTTCACTTCACTCCCTACTCCATATTTCTCATCTGTACCTGGTGCACTACATGCATCCTTGAAGACTTGGAGGAATAAAGTCCCTACTTTTTTTTTTTTTTTTTTTTTAAATCAATTCAAGTGGGCTAAAAGGACCAAATAAAGACACGGCCAACTCTGCTTAAATAATGGACTCCACCAAGGTGTCTCAAAAGTACCTCATTTTTACTCGATCTTTCTATTGCACTGATTATAGACATTTTAAAAGACACATCTAGCCATAAAGGTAAAAATAATGCCCAAGAGTGCACAATGACACCGCTCCCCCGGCAGAACCTGGCGGCGGGCTCCTGGTGCGGCTCCAGTACTCACGGGTGAAGTGGTTCGAGGTGGATGGATTGACGCTATCCCCGCTGTCAGCGCTTTCACTGCTGGAGACTTCATCCTCGGATTCCCGGGCAGAGGAGCAGGGTGAGGAGGCGTCGACATCTTCAAACTTCCTCTTTAGAATTCCACTCATAGCTGCGGCGTTGTCACATGTACCTGGGACGGAAAGAAGCACGCAGGCATTGAAATCGGACTGTTAACTAGGTAGGCCACGTGGTCATGGGGCTTTAAACACGCGGGCTGAGCTGTTGCTGTCCCTTGACAGTATCACAAAACAGATTTACTTTTCTGTTTCGAGTTAACAAAAACAGGGTGAAAATGAATAGGAGTCCAGCATGTTGATGGTTTTCTAATGTCTTGGTGAAATAGCTCAGCTTAATGCAGCACCATTAGTCTTTTTAGTTGGCAAAATGAGAAAAACCACTTGAGTCCATGAAATTCTGTTGTTTTTTTTTTTTTTAATGGCAACACCCTCAAAGTCTGCAATGATTAACTGTGCTGTGCAAGATTCATCTAGAAGAAACACTGAAAGTAGGATGTAAAATTTTTATATTTAGAAATTTTCAAATTCGAGGAACCTAGTTAGCAAAGCATAATGAAGCATCTGAAATCAATTCTGAATTTTAGGTGGTTTCCATTTTAATGCTGCTACAAGATGAACTTTGTCCCCATGCTACCTGGTTCTTGAAGCTGCTGCTACCTTTCTGGAAATGTCTTGAGGCTCTGAAGGCTAGGGATGGCACTGACTGAGTGGGACCAGGGACTGACCAGCGGACATGTTTCCTTCGGAGTCATTTGTTTTGTGTGAATGAGTTCTTTCTTTGCTGGGTGCCTACCTAACCCTCATTCCTGGTTTACCTTGACAACCAGCTAAATATACCAACTTTCTTCTCAATGCAATGATATTTTAGCTCCGGTATCTCAGCACAATCTCCCTTTGAGAAATTAAGTTAACTTAGCCCAAAATATTGCAAGTTGATTCCAGACATTTGAACTCCCATGTAAGTTCTCCGTGCCACAGCACAGCTGTCAGTCTAGTAGATCAAGAGAGAATGAGTCCCTTAAAACTATTTTAAAAAAACGCTCAGTTACATGATCTCAGAACTGCTCACAGAAATCTCTGAAAACCACCCCTCGCCTGTGCAGATCACAGAGTAGGCAGCCGGCTCAGATCCCCTGGGCTGAACCTGCTCGCCACAGTCTGAATCGGGAGTTCTCAAAGAACACTACCTGCATCAGTAGCCGCGGGGTAACCTGGGAAAGAGAGGCTTAACATCTTTTCAATTTCCAGGCCAGATCCACCAACTAAGAAAGCCCCAGGGATCAGAGACTTTTGCGAAGCACCAAACGGTCTGCCCGATACATTCTCAAACCGAGAAACCCATGCCAGATTTTCGGTTTGTGTCCTGGCACCTTCCTTCTTGGATTCTACTCTCAGTGAATGTGTTGACACGACTCAGTGCTCAATTCCCAGTCAATTCTCTGGCCACTTCTGGTGTGACTCTTATTAAAACCAAACATAATGTTAGATGTATCATGTCCTTGTTCTTAATTTCAATTCAATCCTTCTAGGCTAGTGTTGAGTACCTGATATATTTAACTCACTGAGTGGAATCATAGATTAAAAAAAAAAAAGAGTTAAAAACAAGTTACCTGCTGCCACAGAGCGAGGGCCTGACTGCTCTGAGAGGCTCCATGAAATAGCAAAACACCCCCAAATTATGCACCACAGTTCTGTTACATGTTCAGCTTCTGCCTGATTGAATTAACTATGGAGATAGCTGATAGCCACAGGAAAATATATCGCTGTCTATTCCCCTGAGGATAAAATCTTGATTCTACTCTCATTTTACCACTATTCAGATTAGCCTATTATTTTCTTCATCTGAAAGGGTGTGAAAGGCATAAAATGTTCATGCATATCTGAGCCACCCAAGAGAGGGGAAAGGGATATTTTAAGTAGAGTCTTGAAATAAAAGTAGGACAGGATATAAATTTTAAAATTATTTCACTTCAAGCAAGATGCAAAGTAATTCATGAGGGAGAGACTCCAAGACACAAAATAATATAAGAAGGAAACCTACGGTCAAGACACACATTTCTGGTAACAAGATGCTGCAATGGAAACCGTTAAAACGTTGCTGTTTAGTTTCCCTCCCCCAAATCCCCACTTCCTGAAGCAGGATAGATTTCTCAGGGATGAAATCTATCAACAGGGAGCCAGGCCCAAACATCTCCCAGGTTGTCACCTGGTGCTCCCCTCTTCCTCTCCCTATCCTTCAAGCCGGAACTGCTGATGAGATGAAAATGGAAATTTCTGCCTTTCTTTGTTAGTTCACATTTGGACAAAAGCTGCCGTGATGGAGTTAAAACCTGCAGGAGGCAATTTCCATCTAGATCCTGAGAACTGAAAGGGCCTCGGCTGAACGAAACACAGAGGACGTGGGAACAGGCTGCTGAGTGGGACAGCATACCCAGGACAGACCTGGGAGACTGGTGGACGCCCAGCTTGCTTGTGCAAACGATGAAGCAAGACATCTGTCTTAGCTCACTCTATGGGCATGTCAAGATAGGATAATGAAATAGGAAGAACAGGCATCCACTCCTTTCTGGTACACAAGCTCTAACACATTTAATAGAGTGGTAAAGGGAGATAGAGTCCCTTCCTCTGTGCCTCCCTCATCTTACTAGGAGATGGGAGAATACAGAGATTTAGGGAGATGATATTGTTAGTACGTTGTCCGCCAGGCGGCCCATCCCAGAGCAGCGTGTGGCTGCATAGATATAGACCCAAGCGAAGACGATCAATGTCCATGCTACACCTACCATTGTTCCCTAAACAGCACATTCTCTACTTCTTCCTTAAAAGATGACGCAGAACTGGATAGTTAACAAAACAGAAAAGTGTGGACGTTTCAAAGAGGTTTTATACAGAATGAAAGGTCAAAGAAAAGTTGGGCAGGCACTGACTTATCCTGAATGAAAGGAAGTGGAAAGCTAAGGCTAGAGTGGCAATCTTTCCTCAGCTATCACTGTCCTGTCCTGGGCACCATCACCACACTTGGACTAGGACGAATGCCACCATCATCCTCCTCTCTCATCCACTGCTCTTTGCTTTTGACGCGTTGCCTAGTTACAGACAGATTGAGAAATTTAAAATACGAAAGTCATCATACCAGTCTGTAGTTTAAAACTCCAAAGTGGCTTCACATCATCTTACGGGTTCAAATCCCGCAATGCCATTACAAACCCAACCTTCTAGCTTGACTAGCCTTGTTATTTATTTACTTTGGGACTCTGCTTTGCTGATATCTCAGCTCTAAGGATATTTCAGTGCCTTAAACCTAGTAGTTCTCTGTCCTCTAAGCTATTTTGGATAATTGTTCTCTTAACTACTTTTTCCTCTTTTTCTATAGCATTTCCTACTTTGTAAATGTGGAGTAGGTGTTGGTGGGTCTCTACATTTGTTACATGTTGTCGTAGCCTCTGATAACGGACAGAAGGGGGGTCCGTGTTTTCTTTACTGATGTTCCAAGGTGTAGAAGAGTTTCTTCTATGTAACAGGTGCACATGGACACATGTTCAGATTCTGAATGAACTCTGTCGCTTCTAAGCCTTCATTACTGTGTCACGTTTGTTGGCCCTTCTAGACAGAAAGCTCCAGGAAGGGAAAACAAGAATTAACCCAATTCATTGTTCCATGTCTCGTAACAAAACAACTGGGATATTTGATTAAATGAGCATTAAATTAGATGAAACTGACATCAAAATGCCCCTGCCCCAACTTATGAAGCTAACTATGAGCAAGGCATGTACAAAAGATACTTTTATATTATCCTGCACTGGTTCGCCCAATGTAAGATGAGATGAAAAAAAAACAAAACAAAAAAACAACAACAAAAAAAAAAAAACCACACAACTTGAAACACAGAGAGACCACAGCGGTACCGGAGGGGCAGCTGTAGAAAGTGTTTGATATTTTTGTTAAGCTTTGCTATCACCATGACTAGGGTCCAGGAACTTGTCTGCAGGACTCATAGCTTGAATACAACATTTAAAAAACTGATTTATTTTTGGAATTGCCTGGATCAGGGACTTTGCCCTCTAATAAGACAATTTCTTGATCAACTGGCAAGAAAGGGTTGGATGCTACTCCAGAGAATCTCACTGGGGGCTTGTGGAAGTCAACTCCATTTAGAAGCCAGTGTCCTCTGCTGTCTGACATTTCTTTTCATTTATCTTATTTATTTTCACTTATTAACATAATCCTGAAATTTAGTTGACTAGATTCTTAGCCTAGACCTCCATTCTCTATATGTCCAACTTCTTATCTTTGACACAAGGTCTCACTCTATAGCCCTGGTTGACCTGGAATTCATTGGGACTCACAGAGCCACCTGCTTCTGCCTCCCAAGTGCTGCGGTTAAAGTCCCATGCCACCACATCTGGCAACAACCCCTTATTTTGCTGCCAAATCTAATTAAGAACCGCTTTACGTTAAAACACTAACAAACATGTTTACTAGCATCCTGTTCTTAAGTTACATAAGCTATTTATTTCCCATTGTATTAGATGTAAGCATTGCTCAGACACCTCTGAACACGTTGATGAAAACACATTCTGAAATAATGAAGAAAAAATGCATTCCCCTTAATATATTTCTGACTTACATAGAAAGAGACTGGGGAGACCTAAGGAGAAAACCAGAAAATATACCTTATCAATAAACAAATAATTCCCCATTCAAATGAGGACCAGGCTCTCTGATCTGCAAATGTGCCAGTTTAGAGGTTGAAATTGCCAGATTTAACAACAAAAAAGTACTACATCTAGTTTTACTTGAATTTCATAAAAGAGAAAAGAAATGGATGACATTTCAGACATACTTTTGCCTAAACACTTCTTGTTTATATGAAATTCAACTTAACTGAACATTCTGCATGTTAGTCTGACAATCCTAATTGCTGCTGGTAAGGAAATAAAGTTAATGTGTAATCAACCAAAACTATCTACGTAGGAAACGTGAGCTAAGGCATGAAACCATGTACAGCAATACTGCACTCCTGTCATTCACAAACCAGATAAAAACCCATCTGGAAAAAAAATTTAAAAAAAGAAAAGGAAGTCATTAGGGTGAATCACAAATTTCCTGAACAATGGGAACAAGTAAAGATGTGAGTGGTGGTTGGTCAGTGAACAGCAGCCTTGCCTATGGCTGCAGAGGAATAAAGGAACTGTAAAAAGACACTGGCCTGGCATGTGCTTCTAGATAGCAGTGGTTCTCTACCTTCCTAATGCTTCGACTCCTTAATACAGTTCCTCGTGTTGTACTGACCCCCAACCATAAAATTATTTCATTGCTACTTCATAACTGTCATTTTGCTACTGTTATGAATCACATGGAAATATCTGATGTGCAGGATATCTGATATGGGATCTCTGTGAAAGGGTGGTCTGACCCCCAACCCACAGGTTGAAGGCTGCTGCTTTCTGGAATACTGAGAGGTCTCTCTCCTAGCCTGATGGATGGAGGGGCAGTGCAACAGGAGCAACAGATTCATTTGACCTAGCCAGCCCTTATTCCATGGATGTGTTAAGTATGTGGTTGTGGTTAATATATAGGGAACATTTTACAAGCAACAGTGGCAGCTAACTAGAGACCCTTTGTTCATGATTATCTGGGGAAGTACGTTAATCTCTGCACTGATAATAGGGAAAGTAATCTTTAATTACAAAGACTAGTAACACAAATCTGTTTCCTTTCTTATGCAGCAGCAGTGACAGAGCCAGGCAGACTACCTGCGTTACAGTGGGTAAATGAGGGCTTTTTAGCTTATTTTATTATTTATTCATTCAATTTTTTTGGAAGGAGGGGTCATGACTAGTCTAAGCACAAATCAATATTTTTTGCATTCCTTTAACAAATTTTTCGACAAATACAAAATACTTAGAACCTACAGTCAAGTTCTAGTTCAACGAACTTGATCACGTGAGAGTGCTTGCTTTGGTTCACTCGGGGTCCAGAAACACCGGGGTCTGGATGAAGTCTTACAGACCGAGATGTCTGTTCTTTAACTTGACTCAGGATGGGAGGTGATTGGAATGTTTCTTCGAGTTGCCTCAGCCAGCAAAAGGGATGAGGTGGGAGCCAATGCAAACACACTGACTGATGGACACACTAGAGAGAGGCTCCTTTGTGATAGGAGGTGGGACAAACTGAGTAAGAAGGAAAATGAGCCACCAGGACACAAGAGCAGCCAGGCTGTCCCCTGGACCCCATACACAGTGGCTCACTCAATTCACAGTGGGAAGGCATTCCTGGAACATTAAAGAGAACTCAGTTAAAAAAAATTAATATTATACATTAGTTTTATTCTTTGGAGTAATCACTTTATTTCACCAAATGTTCCTAAATATGTGGATAACTTTTTAACTGCTAGTTTGTATTACATCCTTTTCGCACCTAATTTTTAAAACTATAATTAATTTCTGATGTTCTTCCCTTATGTGATTTTATTAATCAAAAATGATTAAAGTCCTCCGTTTCTGCCAAATAAAATCATCATTATTTAACCAGTTGTCCTTCTAAAAAGAAATTACTTTTTGTCAGAAATCATATTATCTGGGAAAATGTGGGGTTTTTTTTTCTTCTTTTTCAAAGCCTTTCATTTGGTTCTGAAAGATTTTCTTGGTTTGGATCTTAAAAATTATTTTTCTTCATTTCTTTCTTTTCTTTATTTACTGGACATTCACCGTCTTGCATAAGTGGTCTGCAGAGCCGAGGTCAGTACAAGGCAAAAAGCACTTCTTCAATACCAAGAAGTAGGTGCCATCACCTTCTTTGACATCATCATCACTCAAGTACCAAGTACGTGAAGACCTTCTCATCTGCACCATTTCCTAGCTTCAACACTTCCTCTACGGATGCTTCTGCACTGTGGATAAAGGCATTGTTTGAACCCAATGGAGAAGCTATGGGTACTTGTGCTTGTTTTATTTATTTTTGTGCCTACTGTTAAGCAATATTTCTTCTCGTCATATTTGTCTTTGTTTCTTTCAGAGGTACGGAAGTCTGTAAGCTAGGAAAAATGTAAGGCAAAACAGTTGCATAATGGAATAGGAAAAAAATGAAGAAAATTTGAATTTCTTGACTGTGCCATGAGACATCAAATTAGCTACTTTTTGAGGATTCTCAACAATCTGGGATTAGACATCAGAGTATGTCTGCACTATGCTCTTTCCTACTTTTCCAAACTGTGTTATGATGACTACAATGCATAAGATTTTATTTAAAAAAAAAAGAAAGAAAAGAAAAGAAAAAGAAAGCCCATGTATGGGAACAGGGAATGCTTCTTCCAAAACACCATTTTGGTTTTATTCCATGTGCCATCATTCCAGGTTATTCAATCAATGACAGTTAAGAGAGCATGAAAAGGCCTTGGACACATATCACTCTATACACTGAGAAAATATCTGTGCCTTCCTCAGAAAGTAAAATCATCTTCTTCCCTGATACTAGGGCCATTTCTGCCTAAGCACACTTGGCAAGAAAGCAGCTTATTTGCTGCCAAGAGGAGCAGGATTTGGCACAGATTTGACAAGGTAAAACGCTGTAGGTGTTTCTGTGGGGCACTACCAATGTGAAAAACGCTGCTGGTGGGTTGCCAGTGGGAACAGCACAAGTCAGCCAACACCTCTCTTGCCCAGGTGTCTGTGTAAGCCAAGAACCCTGGCTGCACTCCTGCCTAATAAATATTTTTGTTAGAGCAAGGACAGTGGGGTTCCCCAGCTCTCTATGAACCCCCTGAGCCAGAGTTGTCTGTGACTTTGAGTGAAAGGTTTTCGTTCTTGTGCAGTAGATCTCAACACATTTGCCATCTGATGCTTTGAAGTTAGAGAATGAGATGGAAGCAATGGACCCTTCCTGCAGAAGAAAAATCCACAGAAGCACAAACACACACAACATCTACTCAGAGGCTCCAAGGCTAGGAAGCTGTACTACGGTTCTTAGCTATTTTTCCCTGTGCTTTGGTGAAGAAAGGACTTGGAGAAACGATTCATTTGAACGCCTTGATTCACAGAGTCGAAAGAAGTTTGAGAACCCATTGTCCCCATTTGCTTCACCAGATGAGTGGTCCAATGGGTAGAACAAGCTCGTTGCAGCTCCCCAAAGTTGGGTTGCTTTGGAGGAAGAGGTGGGGGGTCAAACCCAGTGCTTCATGTGTACTAAGCAAGTGTTCTACTGCTGGACTATGCCCTAGCCCTCCAGCCTCATTTTTTCTGGCATGCATGGAAAGAGCCTGCCATATTTCCCAGAATATTCCTTGCAACTTCATTATTCTCTCATCTGTCCCACAGCATTCTTAAACAACCACCCCTAGACAGGTGTTTATAAGTTTATGAATCTATGAATTCGTGGCTTGGTGATAGGAATGTTCTAGGTTGGGGTATATTTTCCCAAACAGCTGCCTTTCCTCAAAGATGGTTATATTGCCTCACTACACATCTAATAATTCCAGTCAGAATTCACTAAGCATTTACGATGAACCAAATGGGTACTTTGTACCCCTTTTCAATAGCCTTCCCTCAAACCCTACTAGGTAGTTTTAATAAAGGGCATCAAGTTTTCAGACATCTCTATAGATAATTTGATGAAAATTTTAGGATAGAGCCTGTTGTTCTCTGAAAAACATTCCTCAGCCCATAGCAAATTGGGTTTAAGTGACTGCTCTGTGCTGATGTGACCTGAGTCGGTGTGACACTGTTACAACGCTTGGCTCACCTGACGCCGGATCTCATTTGAATGTATCAGTTACTGTGGACTAATCTATATTCCAGTGCTGTCTCGGTATGTGTACTATCATATCTGGGTCAACCATTAACAAGTGGCATAATTTTCAGAGTGTTACTTGTCAACTGTGATTTCCACTTCTATCAAAACAAAGGGTACAGCAGGGCTAGCAGGAGGTTCCGATCCAGTCACCTCCACTGCTTGGGGCTAAAATGACAAAGGCTGTGGCCTCCAAGCGAGAACTGGTGTCTAACTCCTCACATTCCCTTCCTTCTCCACGTGCAGAATGAATGGCTGAATAGGCTTGTTCTGTTGAACGACAAAGGAATTCTGTATGACTGTGCCTGGGACACACACCTAAGAGGCTCCCCGTGCTACCTGCCTTTGTGTGCCATTGAGGTTGGCATTCCCAGAGGAAGCCAGAACATGTTTTTTAAATGGCTTTTCCCTTAAGAAGTGACTACCCGTTCTTTGGGAAATTAGTTTAGTTGATGGCCTAAGAGTCCAAACTCTTTCTCCAAAGTCAACTTTCAGGGTGTTTGACTTTTTAGTTAGCAAGGGCAGAGAAAACCAATCAAGAATGAGAGGTTTTTAAAACTGTTGAAAAATGTTCATCTGCCCTGTTGTAAGCTAATTTTTTTTCATTCTAACAGCAAAAGTAGCAAGTGAAGTCAATGAAAAATTTATTTTCTATGCTTGCTATTAGGACTAAAGAACAGTACTTAGCCTAATGTCTTGAGCAACTGTGAAAACGAAGTACATTAAGAAGGGAAAAAAAAATACCACACAGATGTGGAAGAACAAAATTATTATTAGAGTGGCATTGAAATCTAACTCTGTTTCCTACTTAGCATTTGAAAATTTCTCTCAGTTTTCAGAGCATTTCTGACTGAATAATAAAACAGACTAACCCGTGTAGATAAAGGGTACGTAAGAGCTCTGATAGTGTTTTCCTTCAGAAGAATTATCAGACTAGTATGAAAGAAAAGGACTTAAAAACTACACTATTTTCCCCAAAATACATTCTAAAATGGGTATGAGGAAGAGATCAGACCGGCCTTCAGAATCACACCAATCTGTGCCCTGGGAATCTATCAGTGAGACTACAGAAAATAAAGGAAATTTCAAAAATCAGGATAAGAAGAGGAACTCTGGACATCCTTTAAAGTGAATCACCACCTCAGGCAAGACAGGGAGTTTTACTCTCTCAGGCAAAGAACAATTAGTATTCAACCTGATGCAGACACTGCATTACATAACAATTAGCAGAAGTAATCTGGTCAGATTCAGTACCTGGGATTTCATACTTCAGCAAATGTCCGACCAGCACAAATTAGAACTTGTTCACAAAAGAAATCAGGAGTTACACCAAGGCCTTCCTATCTTCAAAGATGAAAACCAAGGTTTAGGAGCTTTCCTCTTAAGCCAAGTTCCAAATCAGAGTTATGATGTTGATTGGAAAAGGCCCTTCCAGCCATGCTACTAAAATTATTTGTAATAAAATAACATAGGTGGATTTTCTAAATTTTATTTGAGAACCTCTGTGACTAAATCAATTCAAGCAATGTTACTTAAGCAACATTATGATTCATGAGAAATTTAAAATAGCAATAAATCTGTGGCATAAAGGTCATTTCATGAGCAAACAAATTAGTACTTCTGTGTCATCAGGTAGAACCTAAGATGTGCCAAGCTCTCGCTGTGATAAAAATAAATAGAGAGATAGATAGATTCCAGAGTCCTCAGATGCAACAAAAATGTCTGAATGCAGTCAGGGTGAGAAACTAACATGTTTACTACATGAAGCAAGGAAAAAATGGTGTAGCAAAGGGAGAAATTTAAAAACCAGTAAAGGCTATAAATAACTCTATACATTGCTACACCACATCTACAGAAGTGTGGAGATTCAAGGAATCCACAAAAGTCACATGTCACTTGAACCTCAATGATCATGATGACTGTTCCCAATACTGTCTTGTTACAATTCAAGGCATTAGTTCTTAGTACTACTTTAGGATGACCTTCAGTGAGACCTGGTACACTTTTTTTTTTCCCCTGTGGAAAAAGATGTGTAATCATTGCAGAACACATCTTAGAAATGACATCAAGGTTGGGACCTGAATCTAAGCTATTAGCCACCCTTTCAGTCTCTACACATCGCATAGGACTGAAATCACATACCAGCTATATAACAGCTATGTAACAACCAACTATATAACGACCAACTATCTAACAAAAGCACTTACCTAGTAAAGACACAGTATGCAATATTATATACTGGATTTTTTAAACTGTTGTTGGATTTTCCTAAGTTTACATGTCTTCTTGTTTTACACAAACAACCCAGGTGTGAAAGCAAGATTTCTCAGTTCCTTAAAAATGTTAATGTTAAAAAGAAATTGGGCATGGTAGTGCACACTTACAATCCCAGCATCTAGGAGACTGAGCCAGAAGGATGGCCAAATGCTCCAGGCCAGCCTGGGCTACATAGTGAATTTGAATTTGGGCCAGACTGGGCTACACTGTTTATTTAAAAACTGAAACTAAACTAAACTAAGAATGGAAAACAAAGGGCTTATATACAGCATATGGGGCTATTTCCAATTACTGTTCTCATTTTCGTACTTATTCTCATTCTGAGTTGTTTGCTTGTTTCAAGACAGGGTTTCTCTGTGTTATCTCTGGCTCTCCTTACTCTGTAGACTAGGATGGCCTGGAACTCAGAGATCTGCCTGACTCTGCCTCACGAGTGCTGGAAGTAAAGGTGTGTGCCACAACTGTCCGGCTTGTTCTCATTCTTAAAAAAACCTTTCTTTCCACACCAAACTCATGGAATCCACATTCTTTCGGACTTACGCAGTTCTTCAGAGTGAATGTACACATCTACAAAAATAGCAGTAAGTACCATAACCCATATTCTGGCTTAGCTGTAGTAAATTTTCAATTGGCATACTGTCATATGTCCCTTGGGACTGGGAACAATGTGAGCCATGAACAGGTTCAAGGACAACTCAATGTGTTTGGATGGATTACTAAGCTTGCTCGGAGGCGGTAAAGCAACCTCCTCCCTCCCATTAGTGAGAAGTCTGTGAATATGCCACCAGGCTTGGAAAATACAACTCCTAAAATTGGTAAAAGAGGCACATCTGGCTCTAATAATTAATTAGTGACACTAAAAGTTGATCTTTCTTTTTATTTTATCGTTAGGAATACTCACTTCCCTATTAGATATAAAGTACTGAAAAGTTATTGTCAATAGTCTAATATGACCGTCTTCTTGTAACAATAATTTCTCATTTATTTGAAATTATCCTGAGTACAAAATAAAAACAAATTTTGCTTATTCTCTATATTCTTGTGCCTATTATGATGTGTTTGTGTGTGTGCGTGCGTGCGTGCGTGCGTGCGTGCGTGCGTGTGTGTGTGTGTGTGTGTGTGTGTGTGTGTGTAGGAAAATCAGTGCATGGGACATGAGAGTATGGAGACATGTCGATTTCCTTTCCTTGCTCAACAAAGTCTCTGATTGAGAAGTTAGTGTAAACCACAAAGAAATTTACCACGAAGTTCATTTTTGAATGGTTTTCTTATGAAATAACCATGTTTAAAATAAAAATTAAACAAGTAAAGAGACATTAAAATCCATAAAACTATAAAAAATAAATATATAAAATAATAATAATAATAAATATACTACTAAGAGGCTACTTGGTGCTGGAGGACAGTCAGGCTACAGTTTTGTGTTTCAGTAGGCAAATCAATAAGAAGTATGAATTATGGCTCTGATATCGGGAAGAAAAGCTGACACTGGTTTCCACTCTGCTGAACAGGGCAGAATGATGTGTATTATGTTTGTTTCCATGGAAGCTATTAGCATTCAAAAAAAAAAAAAAACTGACCCTGAGAGTTAAAACTGAGAGTTATAAACTCCTGCTATTTGGAAAATAGCCTTTATGTTGTGCTTCATTTCCATCTGTATAAGACGACACTGTAATACTGATACAGTTCTAATAAGACCCTCAACATCACTTCATATTTGCATTGAGCTTATATTTTTCAATAAAAGGATTTCAATTTTATTTAAATTCTGAAAGAGGCAATCTCTTGTTTTGATTGCTTTTTAAGAACTGCCACGTTAAAATAATGTGGTTGCTTTGAATACTCAATACTGATTTTGAACGTTTCCCTATTGGTGTTAAAAGTCACTTTGTTCTTTCTGTTTCATAGGCTGCAGAAGTTCAGGGGACGGACAAATCCAGTGATCGTAAAACTGAAAACCCACACGCTAGATTTTGAAATGACAGCAGTTATTTGTAGATTTTAGGCTCTACTCCATGCCTCTAGACTGAGTACACGTTGGCCCTCAAATCTTTTCCAAGGCTACAATATGGTCTCTAGTTTCAAACAATGACAAAGACAGGCTTGGATCAGAAATCAGAAATTTGGTTTTGAAAAAAAAAAATCCCTAAAGATTCCTTTGAAGTCGGACATGACACTGGTGTCATATACTACCTATCTGCCCCCAAGGGTTTGTGTTTAGATTACTCTCTTTCCTCTTCTACTTCTCAAGTTTCATTTGAATTCTATTTACATAAATACATTTTTCTATATGCGTTTAGAAGCTCAGATCCTCAGCATGCTACATGCAAGCTGCTGGGATCTATATGGAAGTAGGATGGATTAAGCCAATGCAAAAAGACTTCAAAGTTTGGAGTGAATTTGCATTGAGACATAAATTACCCAGGATATTCAAAGCCATAAATTAGCTTCAGGACATAAATAGCTCTCTTGTGGCTCACAGAAGCACAACAATTCTCTTTATTCCACATATATCTATTATCATGTTTTCCCTAAGACTCTTCATGGGCTCTATTTCTTCGCCCACACTGCATTTTTACTTCTATATTCAAAATACTCTCACTGGTAGCTGCTACAGACCCAAAGTTAAAAGTACTGCACTGCTTATATTAATATTAACCTCATTTCTTTCTTTTCTCTGCCTAGAACACACACGAGGTAAATAGGCACAATTTACTGGCATTGTCTAAATTAACAGAAAGAATTTTTTAAAATTGGGACTCGAGTATGACTAAACCATCAGAGAGATTCTGTTTAGCTTCTTGAATGTATAATATATATGCAATGTTACAAGTAATAGATATATAATGTGTACTACAACACATCAAATACATACATGTATATATGCAATTTTAGTAATTTTTATAAACATCTGTAAATAATGTTGAAATCAGAGGTCATCATAATCTGATCAATGGAAAAAAGGAAGTAATTTATTTAAAATATATTTCTTGTAGCTTAAGCCATTGAAAGTTTCACAAGAAGAAGCATTCCAAAAATACCCTGCAATTTTTGCACTTTTAAAAACAAAAACATGAATTCCATTTCAGAAACTCAACTCAGTGTCCTGGATAAATGTCATAATGTCCCCCAATGAGTGATAAAGAGTGAGAATGTGGCAATGAATAACCACTAAAAAGTGAATTTCATAAATATTTGAAGTAACTGTCCTTCACTGATTAAATGTCCACGCGCTCCTGTTTTGGTCTGCTCCACTCAAAAGCTCCTCATTTTAGATGAAAGATACTGTTGCCACACTAGCCCATTTTAATCCTTGTAATAAAATTAACTTCGTTCTAAATGCAAAGAAAATAATTGTCTTCCTAAATATGTACTAGCTCCTTACACGTAAGCTTTATAAATTTCATTTTAAAACTTCTTACATAAATATGGATACATAAAGCAGTAATTTCATGGATAAATGCCTATTTTGCATCGTTTCCAACACACACACACACACACACACACCCTGTAATACAGACAGATACACAGTATATGCAAATGAAAATAACATTCTTTTCTCATCAACATTGCAACCGTTGAGCTGATACATTTATATTTTTTAATGAAGTGGATGAACATAGTTGGATTGTGCTGTTTTAGGTTTACTTTTAAAAAAAATGGTGTGAAAATTAAAAAGCAGCGTGAACAAGAAATGTGAATACACACTTGTTTGGTGTGGGCAGATTTACTATGATGTAATCACACATTTTACAAAAGTGTGATGTTAGTGTATGTGGGGGGAGGGAGGCTTCGTCCTGCTACGACATTTATGAGGATTCCCTTAGGATCCTGATTGAACTGAAAGGAAAAGACATAGGAAGTTGAATGTGTTAAATGTATGTAATGTTGTTTGAAAAGTCCAATGAAATTTAACAACAATTAGAAAAATGAAAGGGATCGAAGGAATTTAAACCCCAAATAAGTAATCACTTCTTTAGTAATATTATTAACAATGCAACAGAAAGTGAAATTTCTCAAAACTAAACCCTGCCTTAAAATAAAAACATAACTTCTTAAAATTATCCTTACGGTGTTTTTCAGCTGTGAACAAAAGAACTCCATTATTTAATTCCACATAGCTCACAAAAATCTTAGGCTGACTAGAACTCAGTTCTTATTTAAAATATATTTCCTTAAAAATTAAAAAAAAAAACACTGAAAGTTTTAAGTGTTAATATTTATCTAGATATTTCAACCAGATAGCTCTCCAAAATAAACACATACCCAAAAGGCAGAATTATTCAGAGACCCAAGCCCAACAACTGTTTCTCTCATGAAATATTCCATCACAACAAAAAACCCCAAATAGAGAAACGCTAGGAGTGAAAAAGAATAATGATAATAATAAGAAGAAACTAGCAAGGGGTGCCTGGAAACCAGCAGCATCCTGCCAATTGCTACAGTGAATTTAAATAACCAATCACCATCAGTGTCTTTAACAGAAATAAAATCAGGCGCATCGCGAAATGTCATCGTACCTGCATGCGCTTTAAATGACTCCGGCACACGCTGTAAAATCTTCAGAAATAAAGCGCACTTCCTTTCACAGCTGCAAAGCAGGGCTGCAGAAACCCAGGATACATTTTTTTTTCCAGGCAACTGATCCAGCTTTCAGCCAGCCCCGTGACCTTTGAACTCCCTTCTGCCCCCTCCTCTTCTGCAGTCAAAGCCTGTGCTGGTCTCATTTGCATAAGGCGCAGGCAAGGCTCCAGCAGCCAAAGCGGAATGCTGGGTAAGGAATTGTGGAACAGCAGTTCAACCAGGGTACCTGCATCCCGGAGCACCGGAACCCGCAATGGGGAGTGGACATGCTTCACCAGGCTGTCAACATCACACCCCCTAGGTCCGTTAATGGATGAAAGATTTTAGCGGCTGTTTCAGTCTTAAGCTACTTGTTTACCGTCTCGCCACCATAAGAAGCTGTCTGCAGCGACTCTGGTAACCAAGGAAACCCAAATAGTCAAATACTTCATTTAAATACGTTTGGAAGGCCAATTTTAAATTGTCATTAACTTCTCTTGTTTTGGAGACATAGCTCTTTTTTTTTTTTTTTTAAGTGTAATATGTATCGCATGCATAATCAGACATATGGGGTGTTTCTGTTATGGCGGTTTAAACAACATTTACAGACATCAATTTACATTAAGCACTATACACATAGATGCTGTCACTTTAGTAATTCTGAAAAATGTCAATAAAATGTGCCCAAGCATCTTAGAGATCATCATCCTAAATGGTACCCAAAAATTAATTGTAAAGAATTTAGGTCCCAGGATGCCTTTAAACGATACAGCAGTAAAAACGTAGAGCAAAGTTAAAACTGCGTATTTCAATCCGAAGAGTCACCTCACAGTAGTGCTTGTCTTTTCCAATGATTTTGAGCGCTGAGCTGTTATCTGTTAGGATTGCTCCTGGCCTCGGATTGGTACACATGGCAATCTGTCTATTTGAAATACAAACTTCTCTATTACCCTTAAACCCAAGAGCTAGTTATTTTCCAGATAAACATTATGTGTGCAGGTATTTTATAAATACCCAAAAAACATAAATTTCCTTTTCTGAACCAGTGGGAATACTGGTTAATCCAATCCTGTTTTTAAAATTAAGTTAATTTGTTTTTCTTCATATATTCATAACAAACATCTATTATATAAAAGGTTTTCATTATACAAAAGGTTTTATAAAAAGCAAATAAATATTAGGAAGGGCATATTACTAAATATAAATATATATATATATATATCTTTAACATTATTTAAAATTTTTCTTTTAAAATTTATTTTAAAAATTATACATTTTACATAAATATCTTGCAGTATACTGAAAAACACTAGCAAATTCTGAGTGATTCCTCTTCTATAAGAAATACAAACTAAGGCAATACAGAATTTTTTAATATAAAAAGTAAAGCTTTTTTATACCAGCTATTTATTAGCCATTCTGCTTTATATATTTCTGCATAGCTAAAGTATTAGAAATTATTAAATGAATTTTTTCTAATCTTTACATCTTTGAATAGAATAAATAACTTTTCAGTTTAATATAATATCAGCATTTCTGTTATATTGGACTACATCAAATTCAATCTTGCTGGCTCAATTCAAGTGCATCCTTCTTATTACACATTACAAATACCTTGTAAAGTTGTTGTTTAAGGCAAAACACACATTAGCCCAACCTAATTTAAATGCAATCAAATACAAGGAAGTGTTGGGGGGGGATTTATAAAAATCACCGACCTGTTCAAATAGCTGTAGACGAATCCTGGCACTCTTTATTCATTAGAATCCAAAATCAATTGATTATCATTATATAGTACGTGTCAGCATTACGGAAGGCATCGTTCTTCCTGGTTCAGTGGCATCTTCTTACATTCCCCAGCCCCGCCGTGTTTTATTGCTGGTACCATATGCTTTATTGTTCCAAGACAAGAGCTTCTCCCGCACAAAGACTCATTACCTACTGCTTGCTGCACGGCCTCAGCCTCGGTGAGGCTGCCTGTATGTGATCACATGGAGTTGTCAGAGAAAGCCAGGCGTGCCCTGACTTCACTGTGTCTGTGGGTATTTTTATCAGCAGACTCTACTAGGAGGAAGAAATAACAGATCAGGGAACTGCCCTAAGACATGAACGAGCACGGTTTGGGGAAATCCCTACCCAAGGTTTTATTATAATTGAAAATGTTGCCACAGCCATTTAAAAAAAAAGGGGGGGGGAGCTAGATTTTATGCTAATTGGAGGTTGAATAAGAGTTTATGGGGAGGAAACTTGCTCAAGCCTTTTCCTACCTTATGTTTCTGAAAGTAGTGTTTGATAAATATTACTGAAGAGCCCTGTTCTAACGAACCAACTTACAATACATTTTAACCTTTTAATTGCAACTGTTTCTTTTCTTGGTCCCGCCAACCCCCACTAAAAGGCTGGGTGCTGCTTCCCTCTCAATTTCCTCCAGTAAAATCCTCCTCACTAAAAGATACTATATGTGAATAAAAATAGAAAAACCAATCCTTTCTGATAAGGAGGACAGGAGGGTTTGACTCTTTTTCTTGAAGTATATAAATGAGGTAGGTGATTAATTTATCTTCTCAAAAGATGACACATTCCTAGAGCAGCTGACTACAATGAACAATGGAGACCTCAAATTAAAGAACAGAGGGTTCACACTAATTCTTGAAATCGCAGGAATTTATTTTCGACAGCTCACCTCAGCACAGCATATGGTTTACCTTATCTGAAGTGCTAACAAGTACTTCTAGAGATGACGGCTCTACATTACGGGAACCTTTAGCTACTTAGATACTGTTTTAATCCATGTGAACTATGTATGTCTGAACACAATCACACTATCTTTCCAAACATAAATTCTCAAAATTTGAAAATCAATTATGGATCTTTAAACAAACAAACAAACAAACAAAAACCTACTTAATTACTGGAGTTTGATTAAACATTCCATATATTTTATGGGCTATTTTGATGATAGTCTGCCTGCCTTGAATTGGTATTTGAAAGCTTTTTGCTCACAAATTTCAGTAATCATGTTATGGCAAATACATGAAAATTCAACGAAGATCACAGAAGGAAAAGCCAGAAGCATCATAACATAATCAGAAAAATAAATTTCATGCACAAGTATATAGATATGCAGTGCATTGCAATGGCCCTTATAAAAATGTCAGTCCTGGATTTTAAAAAGAATGAAAGTACACATACATACATTCATATGTTTATCAATATACACATACATCAACCTTCAATCAATAAACTCTTACTATTTTAAAAAAGAATTACAATGTAAACATTTTGTCAGCTAAACTTAAAAAATAATGCAGAATAAATGAGTGCGATTAAGAAGTACTTAAATAAGACAATTTTTAACATTTCTCTTTACGTTGTTTGAAGGACTATCATTGATTTGGAATGTTCCATGGCTTAAAGAATAGGGTTTTCTTAGCATGAAAGACATACCGAGATACACACTAAGGGCCGCCCCCATTTCCAGCGTTTGCTCAACACCACCCATGTTCATCTTCCCTCTACAATGAGAACTGCACTAAAGATACAGAACCTTGGGCCGTAAATAAAGATGCAAACCAAAGTTTCCTGTTGTATCGAACCCCGGCTGGCTTCTGAGAGGTCCCCAGTTTTTGGTGAATACCTTGGATGACCTCACCATGCCAGTGTACCCGGAAACAAACAAAAGGCGGCCATTTTTGCCCTTACTGCTTCCCTTCGGAACATAAAATGGCTGCCACGTGGAAGGAGGAAACCTGTCAAAAATCAAATTCCTTCAGAGTTCCTTTGGTGGCTCTGGGGGTCGGAGAGCAGGAGGGAGGAGGGAAAAATCCATATCTATGTGAATGTTGTGTATAGGTATGAAAAGAAATAATTATGTAAGAACTAAAGAGTAAGTGATATCAATATAAAAATAACTAGAAACAAATGCCTAGAAAAAAGAAGACTCTCTGATAGGAAGACTAGCAACACAATATGTTAAATGTAAAAGCCTGATAAAATCATTTATGTGGACAAAAAGAAATTAAAGGTAGATGCTATAGCCAGAGAGAACTAGAAAGAGGAAGAATAGATCACACAATAGCAATAATCCAAGTTACTAATGACTTAAATGACCTTAGTAAGTTATTGTAGCATGTGATACCTTAATCCCCAAGTCTGTGAACCAGGAAACAATACCTTTTTGGTGAGCCAGTCTTGAAATGCATAGTAATACTTCTTGTTTCAACTCTCCAATTTGGACTTAACCAAGCATTGGCAATTAATATTAAGAGTAAGAAAACATAGGCTATAAAATTTTAATAACTGCTTACAATAATTTTAATAAATTATTTTTATATCAAATACAAATAGGATTTTGAGAAAGAGATCATCTTTGTCTAATATATAAAAAAATGGAAGACATTTAAGAAGTAATTTGAAACCTTAGGAACTTGCCTCATGATGAAAACAAATTACAAAATAGGCGTATCATTCCACTCAAAATTCTGGAATTCTCTGTCTGCAACACGGCAAGAGAACTCCAGCAGAGGTTCTCACATCACACAAGGAACAACAGTGCTCCTGTTTACGTAACACCTTCATCAGCCAAGATTAGAGAGATGTCTTAATTGATGATATTAAGAGTTGTGAACTGGAAAAGGTAGCTACTAATTCTTATTATATTAACTTTCCTCTGAAGGCAAACTGACATCATAGAATCATTTAGTTTCATACTTTCATATACTTCAAGTATGCAAAGATTATCAAAGAGAATATGAGACGTTTGCTTTCTGGCTTCTGAAGTAACACAGGCATAGACTTTTGTTCAAAGGATGATCCACTGAACAGGAAGACTTACTGCCCTGAGTGTCTGTGTTTCAAGGAGGTATTATCTGGCGTTTACCCAGTAACTCGTGTTGATTTCTCCCTTGATGGAGTTGCCCTTCATCCCCGCCCAGCCTACTCTGGGAAGTTAGTAAGTCCACCACATCAGCTTTAAAATCCAGGAATAAATGAGTCCAATTCAACAAACATTCATTGGAAGTTACCATGTCTCATGCTCTGAGATAGTTGCTAGGGATATATAAGTGAAATATTAACTATTCTCAAAAAGATCAGAGTCTCTCTACTTTAAAAAAAACTAAATAAGAAAACTGCTATAGAGAATATGATAGAAAGGTGGGGACATGGGGACATTGTTTCAGTTTTAAACATCTTATCAATTTAGTATGTACTTTATGTCAAATCAGTATAATTTCTTTATGTTGACATTCCCTATTAAAATCAGAAAAATATTGGTGTAATATAAAATAATTCATCAAGTAGCCCATTGAAAAATTTTCTTTTGGATTTCATAATCTAAAAGAAAAAGCAAATCTTTCATAATAAAGTTATGTATATATAAGATGCAAATTCTTCACTATTCTTTAGTGAAAAAGTACAGCCTAACTCTTTTACCTTCCCTTAATGCTGCCTCTGCTGAATTCTTTTCAGTAGTCTGCAAAGGTGTTATTCTGAACATTGAAAGGATAGATCCTAAAAAAAAAAACCAAAAAAAAAAAAAAAACCAGTAGCTTCAACTTGAAACACTCCAAGTCCCTTGAGCCGCTATGTAAGGGAATTGGTTACCCCAAGTCTGCCATGATTGAAAAGCCCCCCATAGGCTCTCTGGGAGAAAAGGAATGATTGCATAAATGTCACTTTGGAGAATACAGAGAGACAAGGACAAAGCCTTATAAACTACGTTAACAGGAAACTTGAGTTGACTTGGTGAGATGGGAGATGTAAGCAAGTGTTCAAAAGTTAAGACAAAAGAAGAAAGATGGTGGCCCCTTTGAGCAGCAAGAAGCTTGAGAGGAGAATATTTCTGATTCTATATGTAATGCTGTGAGGTCAGAATAACAGGCAAAGAAGACAGTGTTGTCATTGAGTAGCTAGCTCCATAGAGTACTGTCACAGCAGCAACATGTGGGTAGAAACAGTGAGCTTGAACTAAGGATGATAACTGAGGTAAGAGGAGAAGAGAGTCTGGGAGGCAGCAAGATGGAATCTTAAACCTGGTGAGATAAACTAGCCTCTGATCTCTCTCATTTATGGCTTCAAAAGCTAATGGTCCAATGGCTAAGCTACAGGTCCCAACCAGACTAGAGAACATTAATTAAGCTAGCTTTATCATGTTCAGTAATTTTCACATATTTTGATTTGTGCTGCCCTCAGAGTGTCAACTATCAAATAATGTGAAAATGTGTAATGTCAAATATTATTAACATGTTTGGGAGGTGGAAACAACCTCTCTTGAATAAAGGACACACATGACAGCATTTATGTTATTTTCTTATGTATGATTTCATCATCCGGGGAGGGGCTAACGAAGGGAAAAGAATACATTCTGGTTGGGCAGAAAAGAAAAATGTAATTTTGATAATGAAAAGTTAGGCTCAACATACTTACAGAAATACTGGCTAACACATATCCCACCCACTGCTACCGGTCAAAGCAAAGAAATGTAGTTTTTTTATCCATGTGGTTTTTCATTCTATTTGCACATTAGACTATAAAAGTAGCAGATGTTAAATTTAGCAGCCAGTGAATGGACACTCTGAAGGACACCATTTAAATGTCTGGAATTGCTCTATAACTACTACTACAGAGGCTACAATACGAACATAAATCATCTGAACCTGACTGCAAAGAAAATCACATGCAAAGTGACCCAAAGAATGAAGTGTCCAGATTTCCCCCGACCCTTCCTTCTATTCCCACAAAGGCATTAGAAAACAACATTTGTTAAGAGAAAAGACCAAATGAAGCAAACCTCCCAGGAACACAAAAGATACACTCATGTCATAGTGGCCATCAGCAATGGCTATAGTAATCTCTTCTTAGGCTGAATTAGATGCCTAACTTGGGACAAAGTAAAATATGGAATTAAATGGTACAACCTAAAAATCAACCATGAACTGAACAGTTAAAAGAAAATAAAAGGAACAATGGACTAGAATGGATGGATTTTTCATGTCAACAGGGTTTGTATACCATAACTAAAGATGCCACAAAACTTCCTTGGAGTCAAGACTAAGAGAAAGAGAGATTTGTTGTTGTTGTTGGGTTTTGTTGTTGTTTTGTGTATGTGTGTGTGTGTATGTGTTTTCATTACCATAAACCCATAAATACTTGGGCAATCAAATAAATCTTTTTTTTAATTATAATGGATACATACAGAAACAGTCCTGGTATATTGTATATATGGAGTCATTGATGCAAATATATAAGCAGATGCAGATGTAATGGCAGCATCTATTTTATATTCACTGTCTATCAATATTTGGAACTGAGTTTTATGTTCTGACATGTTAAGAGAGATAAACAGTGTAGCAGTTACCTATGTGGTTTGCCATCTACATACAGAAACAGATGTAAAGAGTTAGTAGAAGGATGATGGGATGATGAAGATATTTTGTAATTGAAGAATGTGTAAGAACATAAAGACAAGAGTGGACAATATTATCTAAAATCACCTAGTAGTTACCAAATGCAGACCAAAAGGCTTTATAATCAATAATTAATTCACATACACCACTGAAGCAAGTCTATGAAGGAGTTTTCTTAAGCCTCTCTTTTTTATAGTTGGCATAACTGAGGCCCAGGCTAGGTAAGTAGCTCAGTCAGTCAAGGAAATCTAAGTTCTGTTCTAGCCTGGCTCTAGGCATGGTATCTTCTCATGATGGCCTTTGCAGAAGAGGTGACATAATTGTGAGGAACGGCTGATGCACTTGTGAGGAACACTGAGGAAGCCAGTCTAAAAGACCTTCAACCTGGTCGGACCAAGCATTTGCAATTGAGATTCTTGGAACTCCTCTTAGCAACAGTCTGCACCATACAAGATAGCTGTTTTTAAGAAGATCTGGAAAGTTTTCAAAGAAAGAATTGGAGAAAGAACCTGGGAAATGGTTAAATTACTTCAGAAGAAAAGATATAAAGCTCTGAATGAATAGGGTGGTGGTCTCAGGGTAGAGAAAAAGACTGGGCAATGAGCAAATTGGCAGACACTCAAACTGGGGATGAAGGAAAGAAAACTCTATATCCAGGTTTTTAATTTAGGGAATAAAAATGATGATACCGTTACCCAAGGTTAAAAATAGAAGAGACTCAGATGTAGAGCTCTTCAGTGCTATACTTCAGCCATTTCCATGCATCAGGCAAGAGGACAGGATTATAAGGGGTGGAACACACCATCTTGGTCTCTCAGTGCACAGACATGGCAGGGGAAGCTTGCAGACAAAATATATTCCTGAGACACCAATTGGTTCCACCATAGCTAACTGTTAAGAATGTGGACTTTCTCCTAGTGACTTTATGAAAGATTAAGAATAAACAATGAAAGGCTGCCTTTTCCACAATGCATCAAATCTAGAATGGCATAAATTAAACGTAACTGTGATGACTATACAAGACACTATTATATAAAAGTAGCTTAGGCAGATTAAAACCATGCTCCTGATCAAGAAATCCACTTCCATGCTTTATATTAACTTACAACCTGAATAAATACAAGGGGTAAATTAGATTTCTCCTTTAGGCAACTGTATTAATGAGCTTACTTCCCTGGCTACTAAAGCTAGTGGCAGGCTGCTTGGTATGAAGCATGCATTTTCTTTCTTGTTCATATAGGCAGGTTCCTATTTAGTATTCATTATTCATGTCTATTTTTATCAGAGAGCACCATTACATGAAACTACAATCCAAGTGTATTTGGCTCTTGGTTTTATTTATGGGGGAAAGAAATTATGCAGCCTTCTGATACTGGGGTGTGTCTGTTAGAGCCACAAATATGCTACATATGGGTAAGGAATATGTCTGTTCCTTAATGTTAGATCATGTGGTATTTAATTTAGGAAGTCTGTCTAAACCACAGATTTCTTTTTTCACTTATATTAATTTGGAAAACCAACAAGACATTGAAGAAAACCAATGCCCTTATAAACAAAACTGATAAAATGTGTTCATTTTAACAATAAATCCTGATGAAGACATTGGCAAGAGGGAACCCTCATATATTACTGATGGAAATGTAAACTAGTCTAGCTCCTTGAGCACTCAGCATAGAGATCCCTCAAAAACCTAAAAATAGACCTACTGCATGTCATTCCTGTACCACTCCTGGATATTTACCCGAAGGATTCTACATCAGTGCATCACAGAAATAGTTGCTGTCAATGTTATTATTACAGTACTATTCACAAAGGCTGTGCCATGGGACTAGACTAGGGGGAGGAATGATTAGAAAACAAATGTGCTGCATATACAATGGATTATTTTTGCCATAAAGACAAAATTATGTCGGTTATTGGAAAATGGATGCAACTCGAGATAATCACAGTGACTAAACTGAAGCAGTCTCAGGAAGACAATTATAACTTCTTCATTTGTGATTCCTAGATTTTATACGGAAATATAAAGTCACATGTATAGAACACGAAAGCTGAAGTGAAACATCCTAGAAGAGCATGTTGTATGTTGTACCTTGATGAATTTAGCTGACCACCATGGATATTATTACTGCTTGTTGGCCATCTTTACCTCTTTAATTCCCGATGATGATCTATGGAATGTGTAATAAAAATGAGTAAGATGATATTAGGCTTTATAATTGCTACTGTTCATGGCCACTCACAGTCTAATAAATTTGTTATATTATATTTATACACTACAACTTTGACCTGTGGAAGCCTATGCTTACATTTATCAGTCCAATTATGATAGTTTAGAAATCTTGGAATCAAGGGACAGCAAGATTTAATCAAGGAACAGCAGCAAAATTTAATGGACAAGAAGAACGTAGTTTTAAATACAAGGATATTTGAATACACCACATTTATAATAGGTAAAAATTGGAAACATGAAAGTATATTTAAAATATATTCTCCATACTGTAGAGTATCAGATAACTATTAAAACCACAGCCATGAGTATGTAAATAACAAAAATGTTTATAGAGGAAAAATTGATGTCAAAAATTATCATAAGTATAATAGATATTATTGCAACTAGTGTGCATAAAAGAAAACTTGAGAGAAACATAAAAGAATTAGTGATTATGAACGAGCACAAAACAATATACACACTGTGGTCTCAGTACAATTGGTTCTCTGTACCCACTGGTCCACATGTACAGAAGCCTACAAAACACAGAGACACTTAGGGAAAAATCCATTTGGACTGAACTTGGACAGGTTCTTTTCCTTGTAATTGCTCCCTAAATACTATTTGCATAGCATCATATTGTATTAGGTATTATAAGAAATCTAGAAATGATCTAGTATGTATAGGAGTATGCACGCTGGTCCTGTGCAAATATAACACCATTTTATGCAAGGTTCTACAGTATTCCACATACTGCTGTCAAAAGTTAGGTCCCAGAGTATTCCATTAATACTGAGGGATCACTGTGTTTTAAATATGTAGGCATAAACTAAGTGAAAAAAATCAAATCCAAATCAATTTTTTAAAAAACAGTGATCTCTTGGAATGAAGCAATGTATGGTTTTGGGTTTTTTCTACTTGGACTTTTTCTATGCTTTTCTAGTTTAATTGTTAATAATGCAATATAAAATGAAACAATATTCAAATTGTTATTTTGTTGAAGTTAGACTAAAATTATCTTAGTAAGAAAAGAATTTAAAAATCAGAATGTGCCTTTAAAGGGTTTCAATTGCTGTGAATTTAAGCTTTTAGAAATGAAAGAAATTGACCCCGGACACCAACACTCCACCCTTAAGCTAGATTTGAAGCTTAATATTTTTGTCTACTAGGCTCCCTATAAACCTGATTGCTTTTGATTGATGGGTATTCCTCCTTAACATTTTCTACAAGTAACCAAACATCAGGGGTGTTTTGCTAAATTCACCTCACAGGTGTTGCAAAGCAGCTTAGTGCCCACCAGGCCTTTTCCTTTCCCAGAGTTTCAAGGGATGAAAAGGGTGACGGGATGTGGGATACAAAGAAGTCAGTGACTGCCACTCCTGATGGCTGTGGGGCCACATGACAATAAAGTAGTTGATCTGCCTGTGGAAGAGAGAGAAGTTGTACCTTCACAAAAAGAAAGCTGCAAGGAAATGGCCAGGGCACCTGGAGAGTATGATACTTATTTAAGTGAGAAGGAGAGCTTGAGAATTTAGAATAATCTATAGCTGGACATTATGTAGTTCCAGTTACAATTTAACAGCTGTAAAAACACGAAAAGACCTGGGGTAAAAACACCTAATTGGGGAAAAAAAAATAGTGTCTCCCTGCCAAGGCTCCTTTATGCTTGGAGAGTGCTGTGGAGGTGGAAGTTCCTGAGGCAGCACTTCCTTTCTTGCTATCCCAGGGAGCTCTGATGCTGAAGCCTTCTGAAGCTGTACATTACCGGCAGTGAGTTCTGTTAAAGTTACTAAGTGATACTGAAAAAGAACCAACCAATGCAGTATAGTTGGGGGATGCTTCCCAAGCAACAGAATGAGGGCCATTTTAAAATATGGATTGCTCGGGCTGGAGAGATGGCGCAGCGGTAAAGAGCACTGGCTGTTCTTCCAGAGGTCCTGAGTTCAATTCCCAGCAACCACATGGTGGCTCACAACCATCTGTAATGAGATCTGGTGCCCTCTTCTGGCCTGCAGATATACATGCAGGCAGAACACTGTATATATAATAAATAAATAATTCTTTAAAAAAAATGTGTATTGCTCAATCTATCTTCGTCTATAAATAAGACGGAGACCCTAGAAGTCCCATGTCAGAGGGCAGTACAGTCGTCAATGTAAGATGTCTGGTCATCTGATTAATCACATTTTCTGGTCGTATTTTCTCATGATTTCTTCTTTCGTTAGTTGAGTTCTTCCTCTGTACATTATGCAAATGCATTTGTATTTCTAGAAACACCCAGAAGCAGGGTTGTCTATGTGAAGAGCCCTGCCTGACTTGTTTCACAACCTTAGAACCCATCTTGAGACTTGCCTATTAGAGGTGCTGAAAACTGAGTAATAAGTTCTTGGGAATTTCTATTTTGAAACAAACAAAATGCACACACAAACATCGAAACAGATGTCTTTAGGATATTGGATACTGCTGGTAAAACTTCAGGTTGCTGAGAGGACAGAATTGTATAACACTGACTTCCTGTTTGGGTTTCCCAAACTTGTCTAAATAAAACAGATGAAATGCTGGAAACATTGCAAACACTTGCTCCTCCCAACACCAGGGTTGCAAAGATGGCACCGGAAAGGAAAGACATCCGCTTTCCCCTTCCTTCAGCCACTCCACAGCTGGTAACACATTTTCAGCCTTGTCAAAAAATTTTCCTGCTGATAAAATTTCTTGGACCTTTTTCTCAGGCTCTAGTCGTCATTACCAATCTTACTGTCAACATCTTTCCCCCTTTCTTCTTCTTTTTTTTTTTTTTCAAATAAGGAAAAGATGTGCTTCAACCTGTTCCCAAGCCCGTGATCCGTCGCTGTGACTTTGCATGCATCATATCCTAGCAATCTCTTTGGAGACACGGGGTGTTGAGCGGAGATATGCACACATCTTGGGGTATTTCAGCTTTTCTAACAGGCCTTCACACATTTCACAGCAACACATCTGCCAATACATAAGTCACTCAATGAACATTAGTATTTCTGTCAATGGAAGCGTGCTTTAAGTTTATCGCATATGTTAAATAAAACCATTGGTAACTATTACATGGAGAAGAGCGGTGTTTCAGATTCACTGGGAATCAGTTTCCATGGAGTCTAGTGGTATTGAGGAGAATCCCCTCCTCCTGCAAATCTGTAAGAGCTGGATCCAAAAACAAGAGAGGAGAGGACGTTCTACAACAGAACTCTTTTTATTCATACTGTGATTCTTTTCTCTGGAAGCAAAGGACAGAGTGTGCTATAGAATATATTAAAACGTCCAGCTCTAGAGAAAATTTTCTGGAACAACAGACATTCCACTGTGGCATCAATTACAATGATTTTGTAAACATTGGCATTAAGATCATAGAAAATAATGTGTAGGAGTAAATATGATTTGAGGGTGTTTGCAAAGAGAGTGAAATCTAAATGAACAGTCTATTTTGGACCCAGTGAATAAACAGCTAAAGTTGAAATCACTTTTTGAAGAATATCTAGAACACAGAAAAAAATGGTTACAGAATTAGAAAAGTAAAAGCTTTTCTTGGAGATGATTTTAAAAAAAGGGTTGCCCACCATTGTCTCTTAAGGAGCCCCATTTCATAGTGTTTTACAGAGTTTACGCTTCCCAACATGAATTTACCCCATCTTTCAAAGGGTTTACACTTTCTCTTGAGGTTTAAACATTTACTTCTGTTCTTAAGTAGTCCTTCAGGGTAGAAGGGCCACTTGGATATTGACTGAGCTTCCCAGTCAGAAGCAAGGCACAGGGATTACAAGTGATCACTTCCCAATCGCAACCAACGTTCTTTTCATCAGTGTTAGTTTCTTTTTAACAACTACAGGAAACAAAGCTTCTTTCAATACAGAATTTGACAGGTAGAAATTCTCACTGGGATAAGGAATTACAGTATTTGCTTTAAGAGAGACACATATACAGTACTTAAAGGCATGTTTCCTGTCCCTAAATATACTATGTGAAACTGGATGACAACTTTAACTAAATAAAAGAATGGTAGCACTGTGTGCCTTTCTAGTGTAAGCTTAAGTGAAACAAACATCATCATGAATACTATTGAAATAAACAGGCCTAAAGATTAAAAACAATGTGACTGGACAGTTGGCTCAGCAGTTAAGAACACTTGTTACAATTGCAGAGAACCAGGGTTCGATTCCTAGCACCCATATGGCAGTTCACGACCATCCGCAACTCTAATTGCATGGAATCTGACCCCCTCTTCTGACCTTTACAGACACCAGGCACACACATGGCTCAAATACATACATGTAGGCAAAACATCCATACACATAAACATAAACTAAGTAGATCTAATTTTTTGAAAGATTAAAGACAAATGATTAAAGAAGTAACTGCTTAACCAAGCACATAATCAGAAAAAAAAAATCTAACTGACTATGTGATGGAGAACCTAACAATTTTATATGGAAATATTTGACCCTGCTTTCTGAAGGAGCTATCTCTGTGTTTCTTTCTCACCAAAAGTCACAAGGATTTGAAACAGGCAGCTCTATTGGGTATCAAATGCTATATTATTTGCTGTTATTCTTTCTGTAGTCCTGGTGGATGCTGTCTGGGATGGGGAGAGACAGAAGTCCTCAGGATGAGCCAAGCGGCTTCCAGGCAGACAGAGAATGGTGTAAAGCTCAGCTGAGCTACAGAACATTATAGGACAAAGCAGAGAGAGAGAGAGTGATGGACAGAGAATTATCCCATGGTGCTTATTGTGGGAGCCCACAATGATTCCTACTTGTGGTTTGATTCAAAGTCAGAGAGTCAGAGTTTATGTTGCTCTCCAAGGCTGCATAATAGGGTGCAAAGGAATGGTTACCGGGTGTGTTATGCTTCAAGGCCTAATCACAAGATGCTTTGCCATGGAGCATAGTTACTAATTGTTTTGAAGGGTCTACACTTGGTTGTACATTGTACTTTGATCTTGAAAGGAGGAGGTCTTTCGCCTCTTCCCTTGTTAGTGTATAAAAAGCCCATTAGAAATAAACTGAAGGCTGCTGGGTGTTGACTCAGAGCCCTCCCAAAGCTATCCTGTGTCTCTATCATTTTTTTCTTCATCTACTTCTATATTTCCTATCTAACATTTCTCAGTTCCTCACTCCTCCCTTCAAGGGACCCTTCGATAGGTCCGGGCTGGACCCTAACATGGGGCTCCGACAGTTTATAACACTGTGGTTGACTTGAATGCTAGTGGGAGTAATAACTGCTCCATCCTACACTACAGAAGCCACCAGCAGACTTGTTAAATGTAGCTTTAGAGACAAGAGTGTGTAGTTTTTCTTCCGATAGAGTAAACTTTGTAATATCCCACTTAACATCTATAGTCCCACTTTGGAATAGTTTTAGGTGAAAGGTCCATCATGGCACCATTGAGTTGGGGGACACTTCCAGGCAAAATAATAAGAGAGTTTATGAGACTCTGAAGACAAGTAATAGAACCCACTTGGAGACTTTGATCTTGGGTTGGTTTTAAAAAGTAGACTGTCCATTTTAAATATTATTATGAACATTTTTGCTGCACTATGCACAAACAGAACAAGAAGATGGTATGCAGAATTAATATTTTCTATTTGTTCTTTGTCACAGATCTTTTAGCTTAGTTAGATTGCATACATTTTTAGATGTAACTGTTATCTCTCTCTCCCCCGCTCCCTGTCCCCCCACCTTTGTCCCCTACCATCTCTAACAGATCTCTTTACTGCAAGATCTTGCTGAACTGTAGAAGAGTCATAGGAGTTTGTAGATTACAGGCTAAGACATGGAAGTGTGGAAATGTGCCTGGCTACTATTATGTAGTATGGTAGGCTACTATTATGTAGTTTATGGACACATTCTCTGCCACAAGGAACTGAAACTCTATTATCAGTCACTTCAGAGCAGTGGTTCTCAATCTTCCAAATGCTGCAACCCTTTAATACATTTCCTCATGTTGTGGTGACCCTCAACCATAAAATTATTTTTGTTGCTGCTTCATAACTATAATTTTGCTACTGTTAAGAATCGTAATGTAAACATTTTTGAAGACAGAGGTTTGCCAGAGGGTCGTGACCCATAGGTTGACAACCACTGCTTTAGAGGATCCTTTTCAGCAATCTATGTCTACAAGCAGATTAATGATGAAGAAAGGTTTGCTAAGACAAATATCATTATAGGTCATCCAGGGCCAACTCCCTTGAAGATAAAAAGATTTGCTGGGGAGAATGATAGACACCAAATAACTGACTGTGAAATTAATTTACAAACTCACCACAGATGAGAAATACTTAAGTCACTGGCACTTTCAGGTGAATACATAATACTTACTTTTTAAGGAAATAAGCATTGTGGTTGTCTGGGAAATTGAGGTGAATCTATACATATTCACGTAATTTTGTGTTTGTATCTTACAAACTCAATCATTTTATGTGGAAACTTCCTTTTTGTTAAATGATGATGATGGATTTCTTTCCTAGATAGTTTCTGCTGTGAATATCCATTTTAAATGGGTGGTTTAAGACATAATCCTTCCTGGAGGCAGAAGAAATTGTTCAACAGTTATGTAAAGTCTTTTGGAAATCTGTATGCCGAGACACAAGGTAAGCCTCAAGCAGGTCATTCAGAGTACTCGCGACACTTTCAGAAAACTCAACAGCTATTTTTAAGATCCAGACTGGCAATATATTTACACATGAGTGTAAGACACTAATTAGTGCTCCGGTGAATGAGCAATGCCATCCCAGGGGTCTTACAATTCACACTTGAAGAGTGAGTTCTGTGTGGCCCAAGGAAAACGAGTGAGGTTTCTCCTGCCTCTTGCTCTATACCAGGTGTTTGGTTCCCCTCTTAAGTCTGCAACTCTTCTTGTGTTAATTTTTTTTTTTTTACATTGTCAATGATTTTTAAAGAGAAACTGCACTAATGCTTTATATTTCAATATTACCTGTTTCCTAAACCCTTAATGATTTATAAAACCATTCACACTGAAAAAAAAAATGGCCAATTTTAATAAGACTATTAACTCTCTCTGACTATATTTGCTCCATCTAGTGAACTGAAAATTAACTAAATAAGAAGCCAGCTTCCATTTTCTTCATACCTCTAAACATAACATCAAACTTTAATAAATGTGGACCTAGATAGTAAGAGAATTAAATGCAAGGCCCTGAGGGTAGAGGTTTCTAGGAATGTGCTTGTAATAGAGTTTCACCTGGGATTCAATTAAATATTTAGTGAGAGTGGCTGAAAGAAAGTCCATGTGCTGAAGGCGATGGGAAGGCGGAGATGAACAGGACAGTTTTTGTCCTCTACAATGACATGATCAATGACAGTTCAACACCTTACTTGGGGGTGAGGTGGGGGAGGGACCCTCCTCCTTTTTCTCCTCCAACACTTACAAACCTGACTGTGTTTGTGCAATCTTTTCAGCCTTTCCTCTGGTTTCCTAGGCTCAAACATCCTTTGTAATCCAAGGATAAGCTCCCCTTGCACACCTCTGACACCACCTTTGCCCATTTTCTGGGACCTCCCCCCTTCCTCTGCCTTTTTGAGGGTTGTATTATAAAGCAGAGGTCACCCAGGTCTTTCTGCAATAAGCCAAATAGTGAATAGTTTAGACTCTTACAAGGCATAAGATAGTTGTTGCGACCACCCAATTCTGTGGTAATGTCAGAGTAGCTGTATGTAAACAAATGTACAAATATGTAAATTATGTCAATAAATAGATTAGACCAGCTTCCCGGAAACTTTCATGTATACACAATAAAATTTGAATTTCATTTGTATTGAAATTTTGTTTTAAAAACCATTTCAGTTTGTCTAAAGGGGATACAAAAGCACATTGTGGACACATTTGTGCTACTCACTGGAGTTGCTGAGCCTTGCGCTTTAAAAGGTTGCCACATTTCCGTAGGTCAATCTTTCTTTTTCTACTCTTTCTTAGCCTACAATCTCCCAAGGTCTTTACATGTCATCCCCTTCCTTCATCCACATTAAATTCCCTTAGTTGTCTTCTATTATTCCAGCTTTTGGTTCTTGGTTGCTTTGGTGAGTCTGGACTCACTTCTTCCTACTCCTAGTGTGGTCCAGGAGCACTCCTCTTTGCTGCCCTTTCGATTTGTAGACTTGTTTTTACCAACTTGGGTTTCCCTAGGGCATCTCAAAGTCAGTGTTCGAAACAGTGACCTGAAGGCATGCCCATCAGATGCCTGTGTATAGTTCCCCCTACTAGCCCAGCAGTATCATCCCTGTTTTCTGATCCTAGGATACTGGTAGCCACTCCCAGCATTGCCCTGCCCTGGCTCTATACTTTCTTACTGTCCATCTTCACGTTTCTTCCGAGTGTTTCTCACTTGGGCACATCTCACGGCATTACTAGTCTAGTCTTCTTTGTTTACCTGGATCTGGGCCCCGGTTGAGTCCTCTTCACAGTGCATGGAGATATGAAATCTAAAACTAACCTCAACCAAAGAGATGCCTTCTCTAGGTGCTTGGCATGGTCCTACAGCCCTCTACCATATTGCCTCTATTTCTTACCTCAGACTACCACTGTAAAACCCATTCTCCAGTGATAGAGAACTAACGAGGCAACTGTATACTACCATGGTACTACACATGCTGTTCCAACTACCTGCAAAGGCAATCTCCTTTATCTGACTAACGTCTAGCCACATCTGTTAAGAATCAGTCTCTGAATCTATAAAATGGAGAGATGAGCCCATTGTTTCCCAAGTTGTATTGGAAAAGAACTCCTCTCCCTTTGAAAACCACTAGAATTTTGCCATTAGCTAGAGTTCTAGGTAGGCTGAGTCTACTCTATCTATCAAGCATGAAGATACTTGGTAAACCATGTGGGGGGATTGGAAGAGAAAGCTCTGAACAAGGTGCATAGAAAGTGAGGTTGCCCATTTAGCACCCCAGTAGCATAGCTTATTGATGCATGATTTGGGCCTTATGCTTTGCAACCTGCCTCGCTCTCTGTGAAAAGGAATTTCCATTCATTTACTAAAAATTCATTCAATACATACATATCTCAGACAATCTTTGGGCACAGAAATGTTTTTGCATATTATTTCGTATTTCCAAGGAGTTTGCATTCCAAATGGAAGTAGAGATATAATAAATAAAGTAAATGAATAGGTCCTACAAACTATTGACTATTATTTTATGTCTATTGTTTAGGAGGAAGTGCTTGGGGACCAGAGGTGGTGCCTGAGGATTGGAGATGGAGCACAGAGACAGAAGAAAGATTCAGCAAACTCGAAACAGCACCATCACGGGCAGAGATATTGAACAGTGCCCTGGAGGAGATGAGGAAGTAGGTCACAAGAATATCTGGATTGCTGAGTATTTCAGAAAGAAGAAATTGCAAGTCAGAAGAATGAGGCATTCTCAAGGAATGGAGAGGATAGACTGCTGAGGAAGAGCTGGTAAGTGAAGGGTTAGGAATGAGGTAGCTGTGGACTGTTTGCTGGACAGGGAAAAGAGCAGCAGAGGCCATTGGAACCTCAAGGACTTTAGACTGAGTGGCACAGCCCCTGGGGAGAGGAGGAAATGATCTGGATGAGGTTGAAGACAACCATTGCTGTCTTCCAGACACACGGGGGAGAGCAAGGGGAGAATCAGGAAGTGTTAGGAGGCAATCACAGTCATTCAGACAAAAGATAGTGCTGGCTTGGATCACACTATGGTCAAACAAAGTTAAAATCAGGTGACGAGGATTAGGTGAGCAGGAAGAGAGAAGTAGATGCTTCAGATTCAAGGTCTTGTCATCTGTGCCAGTATGGGGTGGGGCGATTAGCACTTGGTGCTAGAAAAGGATGCCAAGGCTTTCTGAGTAGTAGGTAAGATGAAGGATCCAGATTAGGTCACACTAAGTTTAAGACATCTATGATGAATTCAAGAGGCGGCATCAAGTAGGGAATTGTATCCAACTCATTATATATGCATGTCACAGAGTTCATGCCAGGATTAAACTAAAGATTAAAAGTTTTCCACAAAGGACCATATTTAAAGTCTCCCAGCTACAGGATTCAGCTTGCTATCACACAATCTTTTTTTTTTTTTTTTTAAAGAGTGTCATGTAGTGGGGCTGGAGAGATGGCTCAGAGGTTAAGAGCACTGGTTGCTCTTCCAGAGGTCCTGGGTTCAATTCCCAGCAACTACATAGTACCTCACAACCATATATAATTCAATCTGGTGCCCTCTTCTGGCATGTAGGCAGAACACTGTATATAAATGAATGAATGAATGATAAATAAATAAATATTTTTTTAAAAAGTGTTAGGTAGCACAGACTGGCTTCAAACTCATAATGTAGCAGAAATAATCTGAGGACTGAGACTCATGCACCGCAATGAAGTAGCAGCAGAGAAAACTGAAAAGAAACAGAAAAATCTGAAAGGAGGAAGACCAGGAGGAAGTTGTTTCCTCATAACAAAATAAAAATTTTTGAAGGAAAAAAAGAAAAGCATGGCCCCTGAGCATGAAGGGGTCAGTAGCAATTTCAGAAGCTTCCGGCAGGTCAAGTAAGTAGATGGTTGAGAATTTATAATTAACTTTAAAATCACAGAGGGCACTGTGACCTTGACAAGCAGTTTTGATGGCGTTCTAAGGGAAATCTAAACAGCTCCTTTCTAGCAGTCTTGCCAAGCAAATCAAAATGGAGGCGTGGACAGAAGGTGTATGGGGAGGTGCAGACGGCAAGACTGCTCATTTTTAAGTGAGAAACAGGATACTTATATGGTGGTAGAAATAATATGACAAGAGGAAAGCCTGATGACCCAGGAGAGGGGAGGATTTGAAGAGCAGAGTCTGGGGAGGTGGAAAGGAATGAAATCTACAGCGCATGCTGAGCACACAGCCTTGCATCAGACCACATAAATTTATAATGGGAAGTGGAAAGTAGAGGCTGGGGGCAGAGAACAAGAAGGTTCTCTCTTGCTTCTATTTTCCCAGATTGGACACTTGTGTATGAGGGGAGTGTGCTGGGGACAGGTACGGGGAGGAACAGACGATCGAGCTAACCAGGTTCACAGTTACAACCCAGGGTTGGCTGAAACTTTGGTTATTAACTTGAAAGGAAGCAGATTAACAAAGCTGTGTGCTTTTCTGCAATGTTGTTCAGTGATAAGAAAATAAGTGGACAATGTGCAGAGGGTTTGACTCACACTGGGTTGGAGTCACGCCGTGCAGGCATTATAAGCAAGAGAAAGAGCAAAGAGAATCCAGTGATTCTAAGGATGTTTATTATACTGATGGGCCATAGACCCTAATTGATTTTAGAAAGGGAGGGAAGGTATGAGCAGAAAGGTAGTGGGATCAATGCACACACCCCAGTAGGTTTGAAGAATTACATGAACTGGATAATTAGTAACAGGGAGCTGGCAAGATAGCAGGAGTAGCAGGGAAGGACGGGGCTGCTCGAGAGTGAGATCACAGCAGAATGGTATGGATCACACCATACAATCACGGGAATGGAATGGAAAGATAAGTAAGCTGTGTGCACAAGAAGAAAGTGAGAGAGAGCTAAACCCCCACTGGAATGGGCCATCGACAGAGCCACTAACGTTAGGTACTGTCAGGTACTGGAGAAAAGACAGCCATAGTAATGCCTTTCAGGGTGGTGGAGATCAAAGTGAATATAAAGCGATGGCTGAGCCCTGAGTTCATAAGGAAACCTTTAAAATTAGCTTTCCTTTGCTCGCCAGGCCCACAGCTGACAATCACTAGCGTCTACCGCCAATACAAAGCTCCCCTTGCCTTCCTGACTGAGGGTGAGCTGTGTGCTGGAATGGAAGGCCAGTTTCTCTCCAGATCACTGAAAGAGATTGCTGTGGGGCTTTGGACACTGTGGGGTTAAAAACACCAGAAAGTAAGTTTTGAATGATGTTATTTTAGTATAGGATAAACATATAATAGTCAAATTTCAATAAGTGATTTACCTACTTTTGAAAAAACGTAATAGCTTTGTCTTTCTCTTTAATTTACACTTAAGCTTGCGCCACCTTGCTCCACATGCTTCTGAATGAAAGCTGTAAGGAAAGGTAAGCAGCCATGGATTTTTCTGTCTGACCGTGGCTGGTCAGCTCTCGGAGCTCTCCGTGTTTTTGGAAATAGCGCTCTCATAAAGCCTTCTTGGGGCAATGAGGTGGGGCCTCAGGTTGCCTCACGCCCTATGATTGATAGGCTGGGATTCTACCTTTTTCATATTTACTGAATTTTTCTATATCTTCAGCTACTTTTAAAATGCTCTTAACGAGTTCGTTGTTGTTGTTGTGTTTTCCTACTGATATGACTCATTTGAGAACAAGTTGCCACCACAGTCTAAATCTGCCTCGAGTTTTTAGCTCTTCTCTTTGGAATTAGCCCACACGATCCTTCCTGCTACCAGAGGCAGAACGGTAACCCAGCACTTCCTGGGAAGGCCGCACAGTTTGCAAATCAACACGCAAGGGAACGTACTTTTTACTTTGTTATGAAGTGCCACAGTTTAGATTCCCCGGGAAGACACCCTTGCTCTGTTCCCGGCTTTCTATTTTAGCAATGAGCAGCTAGAATTAGAAAGGAATAGCTATTATCAAGATCCGCGGGGGGCTGGAAACTGCCTCCTGCCGCTCCTGGGTACACAGAGGACACACGTGAGAGTTTTTAATGGGAAATTCCTCCATCTCTGCTTGTTGTTCAGCACCGAGAGGCAAGGGGTGAGGGGCGGCAAACAGACAGAAACAGGCAGAGAGGAGGAGGTCTCAGTACCCTCTGGAGTATCCGGGGAAACTAAAAAAAAAAAAAACTGTAGGGAACTAGATAAGACGCCATGGAAATAATTATTCTCTTAGTGGGGACTTTTAAAGACTTCTGTTTCAACATTCTTTTATAGAGCTCATACTGGGATGGGAGAACATGCAGCAGAATGCATAGCTCAGGGCTGGGAGAGAGAGAGTCAGTGAGGAGGACATTTAGCGGGCATGGAATGTATCTTCAACACATGTGGGAAGGCGTGCGGAATGGAACTGTAAGCCGATTTGGATTCAAAGAATGAAGGCCTAGTAAAGGGCAGTCATAGGTGTCCAGACTCCAAGGCTCTTGCGGGGAAGGTGGGTGTGAGGGCGGAGAAAGGGAACTCAGACAATAAAGCAACCAATTCCAGTCTGCTGAAGGAAAAGCTGGCTTCCGTTTTTTTATTAAGTAAGTGGCTGCTCTTGGTAGGCTCAGGAAACATCCCCTACCTAAGGAGTGGGGGTGGCCTCCTTCTGAGAGGGCCAGAGAACCCGTGCAAAAGGCAGGGGTATGAAGTGGGACAGTGAACGTTGGGTAGCACGCCCCACAGACTGGGCCCAATTCATCCAGTGAAAACTCCATTCTCCGTCGGCCTAAACATAGAAACTCAAGGGAATCCGTGCCTTGACAGTGTGCTAGGGACCAGGATGAGTGAACGGATCTTCCTGTCTACCCGCAAATGCAGGAGGTCTGGGTTTCTTCTGTTGCCAACTCGAACAATGTAGGCACATTTTACTCCACATTTATGTGAAACATAAAGCAAATTCCAACAGCTAGAATTTATTTGTCCCAGGAAGACAATGACTCAGCTAATTCTAAACCATTGGCACTTAATTGAGCCGTTAATACAATTCCCAGTCTATTCAAAATAAATTGTCCACTCTGTTCCCCTTGATTTTTCCGTCTCCCGCAGGACCACATCATAATTCATCCACAGGCTCACTGAGAAATTGAATTCGCTCTACAACAGGGTCTTATTTATTATAAAATGCTACAAAGTAACATTTCCCCTGCTGTCCTTTGGCTTCTGCTTCTTTCTCCCTTTCCTTTTTCCCCCGTCTTTAGCATGCAATGTCATATTAGAGATGCGAGGTTTTTATGAATGTCCTTGCCTCCACCCTCAGTCACTATCCATGAGCAACACAGACCTGGGAAGGATGTTTACCGTTTCACTATATCCCAAATCCCTGCTCAGGACTGGGCTTTTCAGACGAATCTCACAATGCCCAAGGTCCTGCACGCACAATGGCCATTTAATTGATGATTTTTTTTTTTTTTGAAAGCTTCCTGTACCGAAATGCTAAGATTCTTTACTGAGCAGAGGCAGACCAAAGGAAAACTAGGGGCTGTGAGAGCTTTTCTCTGCCTCCACTTCTCCAAGGTCACTCTGACGGTTATCTCTAGACATCAATACAGATTTGAAAGGACACATCATCAGCACCATATGGACTGTTACAAGGCTGAAAGACCCTCCAGCTGCCCTACAATGAATCTTCATTTTATTCTAGAACCTGGGTGGCCTTGCTGGGGCTTTTATGGCTAAAGAAATAGAATAAGAAAAAAAAAGGGGGGGGGTGGTCTCTAGTTCTCTGTCATGCTGGATCTTGTTGTATTTCTCACCTCTTCCGTTCTTCCCAGTTTGAGTGCTAGGGAGATGTATATCTCAGCAGTTTTGTGAAGGTATAAATGGACTCACATAAAAGAAATTGTCACAGCTCAGGGAAACCCCTACTGTCATATGCAATTGAGAACTGCTACATTTAGGTTAAAATTAGGGTTGGGTTACACCTGGGGTATATTTCTTCAGTCAATTGAAATAATAACAAAAATCTTACGTTTTCACTGCTGGGGGAACAGAGCTCACTAACTAAGTGGTCTCTTTGAATTTAAATGTATTAGTTATACATTCTCACGATAAATGAATAGGTTTCAGTTGTGAATCTGAGAAGCAATTATATTTTCATACTAGAAAAAAAAAGAAACATTATAATATTTACCAGATTTCACAGAACTCGGAGTTTAAATGCACTATCAACGCAATCTCTGTGTAGATCAGAAATAAAGTTGAGTTCACAATATGAATCACCCCCTCAAATCACGCCTTCAAGGTTCCCAGGGAAATTTCAGTTCTGAGTAGATGAAGTAGTCAGATGTAAAGCCTTCAAGGATTCAAAACCAGGTTCTTGGGAGCTATCATTCTCCTTAGTTTAAAAAAAAAATTATACCAGGAAAACAATGAAAAAGTGGTAGTTAAAAATGATAGTAAAAGAATGAGTCTTTTAAAATGCTAATTCCTTTTCTGAACAGCCCAGACTAGAAATCCCTAACAGAACAGTTCTGAGGAATCAATGAATACGGCTTGTGTTCATTTTTGACACCGTGCTCACTTACCCCTTGATTTCAACACCATCCTGCTCACAACTGACTTGACAGGGACCACAGTATCTAAGATTACACACGGCCCTTTTATGCCATGTAAAAAAAATTAATCAAGAGGGCCCTGGTATATTTTCTGCTCTTGCTTATTTATAGTATGTATCCCTTGATAGGACTGTGAAAATAACATTATTTCCTGCATTAATCTAGCTCCAAGATGCCAGGGGCAACGGCAAAGCTCCATGCTACTAAGACTCAGCAGCCTGAGGAGCCCCTGGAGTTTGGGGGACCAGGACATAGGCCAAACCAGTATTCGGGGCTTCAATACAAGAAAGAATTTCAGGACTAACTGGTTTATGATGGAGATTTTATTACATTTTGATGTAGGTTTAAGCATGAGGGTAAAAAAAAAAAAAAAAAGAGTGTGGCTCACAGTAAAAGATGCAGTCCATTGAGGGTATGTCCTGCCCCAAAGGAAAATGGAAGAAAGTAAGACATACTCAAGTAGGAGGATGAGCTTGTCAGGGAGAGTGGGCAATTATCTTGGCATTAACCATACACACAATTAAATGTTTATGATTTTTTTTGTATGTGTGTGGGCTTGCACATACCACCGTACAAATATGGCTGCCAGAGGGCAGCTGGCTGGAGTCCTTCCAGCATGTGGGGCACTGGGATTGAACTCAGGTTTCAGGCTTGAAGGCAAACAGCTTTACTTGCTGGGACATCTCTCGGGCTCCATGTGCTCCATTTTGGTAAGGTTGCTGAGAAAGGAGGGTTTATTGTTGGTGGTTTTTTATTTTATTGTTGTTGTTGTAATTTGCTTTCTTTTTTTTTTCTTTTAATAAGAGAGACAAGTGAGGTTGGTGACTCTGAAGATACCTTGGATGGGATTAGGAGCTGAAAAGGTAATATCAGGAGCCACTGGAGTCACACAAAGGCTTTAGTGTGTGTGCCTCTCTGTAAATGGGGTTTCTGATGAGATTCCTAGAAAAACTGCAGATTCACAGCTGGGAAGGGAGAAGGGTCTTAAGAGGTTGTTGACTGTGCTAGATGTCTTCTCTACTGGCAAGAAGCTTCAACTGGATTCTAAACGCCTCCCTTTCCTTCACCTATGCCCAGAATTTCCCTGCCTTTCTCTCCTGCCTCCTAAGATAGAGCTCCATGGATAACTGGGGGTAACCCAGATTCAAGTTAACCCATGATTAGTTAAGACTTCCCTATGAGCCAGTGACAGAAAACGAGAATCCTATCATGTTCAATCTCCCAGCCATGTTCTAACCACTATTACTCTAGGAAAAGCAAAATTGATTCTTTTTTCCTGACACACTTTTCAAGAGACTTTCCACCTCACTATTCCTGAAGTTGTCCTTCTAAATCAGAGGTTTTCAACTAGCAGGTTGTGACCCCCCCCCCTTGGGGTCGAACAACCCTTTCACAAAGGTTACACATCAGATATACCAAACATTAAATTACAATTCATAACAGAGGCAAAATTACAGTGATGAAGTAGCAACAAAATAACTTTATGGTTGGGGTCACCACAACATGAGAAACTGTAGAAAAGGGAGGAAGCATCAGGAAGGTTGAGAACCACGGCTCTAGATGCTTCTGCCGCACTCAAGTATTTGACGATTTTTGAGGAAGTAACAGCACACCATGCATTAGTTTCCACAAAGACAAAGTGGGCCTGAGCCTTCTGCATTTCACACAGCAAAATAAGTGGGGTTTTTGTTTGTTTGTTTTGCTTTTTTTTTAATTAAAAAATTTTTATTCATTTATTCATTTTACATACCAACCACAGATCCCCCTCTCATCCATCCTCCTGCTCTGCCACAGCCTCCCCCAATCTACCCACACCCCATTCCCTCCTCCAAAAGATTAAAGCCTCCCATGGGGAGTCAGCAAAGCCTGGTACATTCAGTTGAGGCAGGACCAAGCCCCTCCCCGCTGCATCAAGGGTGAGCAAGGCATCCCACCATAGGTAATGGGCTCCAGAAAGCCAGCTCATGCACCAAGGATACATCCTGATCCCACTGCCAGGGGCCCCTCAAACAGACCAAGCTAACACAACTGTCTCCCACATGCAGAGGGCCTAGTCCAGTCCCATGCAGGTTCCACAGCTGTTGGTCTAAAGTTCATGAGTTCCCACCAGCTTGGTTCGGTTGTCTCTATAGATTTCCTCATCGTGATCTTGACCCTTCCCCACACCCTTGTTCATAGAATTCCTCTTCCCTCTCTTTAACTGGACTCCCGGAGCTCGGCCTGGTGCTTGGTGGTGGATCTCTGCATCTGCTCTGGCCTACCCCAGTAATCAGATTGGTGAAGAAGTAGTTTTACCATAATATACACTATTTTCAGAGAGATAGCAAAGTAAATTTACCTTTAAGCACTTGAGGATTCAAAACAACCTGTATTATCTTTTCTCGTTTGTGTAAAATAAGCACTCAAGTATCTGGTAAAGAATAGCAGCAGTGCTGGAGTGTCAGCGTGACTCAGGGACACAGCAGATGGATCAACATTTTTCTTAATTGTGCTTTTAATAGTTCTCTTGATTGGCTTCTGTACATCTGAATCATTTTTTTCCCTTGCAATTAACACATCTCACTTTTATAGTCAAGAAAACAATATTCACAAAAGAGATTCTTTCTTTTTGGATAACAATGACCTACAAAAATAGTGTTCTCTGAGTAATTAAGATACAGACTGGAGTGTTTCAGTGAAGCTAACAAGAAAGACCCCGGAAAAACTGGACATCTTTTGAATTCTGTGTGGATGCTTTAAAAAGGTCTCCAAACTGCCAATACCTGTATGAAACAGCGATCCTCTCTAGTAATAAGGAAATGTAAGTTGAAATTAAGATACTATTAAGACGAGGTTTCGCCGCTCTAAATGACTTCTTATTGTGTAAGATACTGATTTTTGAGACTGTGCCTTGCCCTGAGTGACTCCATCTCACGTGGAGCTTTTGACTCCATTTTGAAGATGGAGGCTGACCTACCTGGGTTGACACAAACACCATCAGCACCATCTGCCTGCTGCCACCCATGCAGCCCAGACAGATAAGTAACTTATCCTGGGAGCAGAAAGAGTGACACCCTACACATTTATTGTGGGGAATCGGGACTGTAGGGAGATGTGTTAAAAATCATGTTGGGGAAACTAAGCCCAAAACTTATTGGAGGCACCAGGCAAAGGAAAGAGTGTAACTCCCTTGCCTGAACCCCAAAAAAGGTTGGACACCTAACAGTGTGATGGCAATGGCTTCACTGACCTGTCTTCTGACAACTTGGTATGTGCATCAAGGAAGAGAACTCCTAACTATCCCAGGAGCCTCACTCAGCTCAGTCCTTACTGCCTATCCCTCACTTTGTCCATCTGGACCTGTCCTGCACCCTCCTGTCCATGCTCGTCGTCACCCAGTCAGTCCTGCCAGTGCTGGTGAGCTGTTGGGTGGTTTTGTTTATGTGTCACCTCGATGCAATGTCGAGTCACCTGAGAAGAGGGAACCTCAACTGAGAAAAATACCCCCAGCAGACTGGCCTAGAGTCAGAAGTATACGGTGTTTCCTTGGTTCACGATTGATGCGGATGGGCCCAGCACACTGGATGGTACCATCCCGGGGCAGGTAGTCCTAGGATGGATATAGAGCAAACTGAACAAACTGAGAGGATCAAGGCAGGGTGTTCTCCACAGCTTCTTTTGTAATTCCTGCCTCGATCTCGGGTAGTTGTGAGCTGAAATAAACCCTTTCCTCCTCCCGTTGCCTTGGTTATGGTGTTTTATTACAGCATCCGAAGGTTAACGAGGCCGTACTCTTTCTCCCTTGACTATGAGCTCAACCCTGCAGCTTCGCTCTCCAGCCTGTGGCCAGCATGGCCTGACTCACAGCTGGTAATTCTTCTCCAGCGTCTTTCCTCTCTTCCATTCATTATCTCACATCTGTCATTATACCAACCCAGACTCTATTTCTCTGCTTCCCAGAACTTTTGATATCTCAGGTCCTGCTGTGGCCTCATAACTCTTGAAAGTCATTCTGTAAACCTACATAAATACATACACAGAGATGTATTTGCATTGTGATGTATAATGTGTGATATGAAAGTTAATATTATAAAATTAGCAATAAAAGATTGGAATAAAAGAATTTCTGCTGGGATTATCATGAACAGTGTGAGCATCTGGCCAATTGCTGCCATTGAAACCACTGTACCTTATGAATTCATTATTATTCAACAAATTCTGACATTGTGGAAAGATATAAACATATCCATCTGTTTCTGACATAATATGCTCAGGACATACCAATGGGGGAAAATACAGTGGAGTGGCAGATATCAAGACTGCAAATATTCAGGACAGGGCAGGCCGCGGAGACAACGTTCTGTCAACCGGCTCTTGACTGACTCCATCTTTGAAGCGGTAGCTTTGGTTCACTAACGTGGCATTGTCTGCCATAGCTCTTCAGCGCACAGGTCTTCTGGCCAGCTGTTTCTAGGGACACAGGCTTTCATGGCCACACAGGTGTTTGCTGTAACGCTATTGATAATGATGAAAATTTGGAAATCATTTCAAACGCCCTTCCACATGGAAATAGTTAAATGAGGAATGGTAGCACCCTAATATAGGAGGTTCTATGGATATAAAAATGAAATCATTCCCTAGATACGCTGCAAAACTGAAAGAAAACCACGACAGCACATAAGGATTAAGGAGAAGCATATCAAACACTAACAAAGGGTAGGAGGAAAGAAAATGAAAAAGATAGGGGAAACTGCCTTTTTGTTTAAAATACTGAATTTTATATAATTTTAAAAAAATCAAAAAATATCAAAAATGGACATAACTATAAGTCCGTTGGAATTCCATCTTTGCACAGAAGCATAAATAATTAACTTTCCATTCTCCAGTGGTTTCCAGAGTCACAAATCACCCCCTTCCATGTAATAGACGGATACCTATCAAAAATAAAGATAAAAGGCAATAAATCTGGCTATGCATGGTGTCATCTGAGGGAAAGTCCCTGAGTTCTTGCCAGTGCATTCTGCATTTCTTAAAAGAGGTACTATTTATACATGTGGTCTCTGTGTCAAGATGAAATTCTTAGAAAACAGTCCTGAAATTACAAGATGAAGGAATTATTTAGATTATAAATTATTCAAAGAAAACTTTGCCCTGGGCTTTTGGGTAGCCTTTGTGAACACCAACACAGCCACAGACCGACATGGAAAGCAGGACAGTGGGTAGAAAGACCACAGAGCTAGACAGGCCCACATTCAGGTCTGGTGTTCCTCTCTATGCTGCAACTTCAGTCAAGACAACTGGTGTCTCTGGGCCTCAGTTTCCTTATCTAGAGACAAAGTATACATTGAACTATATGACTGAAAAGCCCCAATACATTACAAGCATCTAGTTCCTATTTATATTTTGGTTCAGAATCACAGAATATTGAGCAAATCAGTCAAGCAGAACGTTTTAAATATACATTTTCAATTAAAACCATTAAATATGGTTGTTTAGAATCTTTTATCTCTTTAACAATGTTTACTCTTTCATTCAAATGAAACAATAAAACAATAATTTATTGTGATTTTTTTTTTTTTGTTTTTTTTGAGACAGGGTTTCTCTGTGTAGCTTTGGTGCCTGTCCTGGATCTCGCTCTATAGACCAGGATGGCCTAGAACTCACAAAGATCCACCTGCCTCTGCCTCCCAAGTGCTGGGATTAAAGGTGTGCAGCCGCCGCCGCCGCCGCCGCCCCACCCCACCCCAGGCTTTACTGTGATAAATTTAAGAATCACTGAAGAAAGGGAGGGAGGGAAGGAGGGAGAGAGGGAGGGAGGGAGAGAGGAAACAAAAAAAACCTTCACATAGCCAGGCAATTGGCAAATATTTATTAAGTACCTACTTAATGTGCCAAGATCTATTCTGGACATCATGCTCAAGGGTTAATAATATAGATGTGGTCTGTGCTCACTGTCCTTGGTAAGAATTCATAATCTACCCAGGTATGGTGGCACATACCTTTAACGCCAGCATTCTGGAGGCAAAGGCATGGGGATGTCAGTGAATTTGAGTCCATTTCTAATTACATAATGGAACCCAGGACAGCCAGGGCTACATAGGGAAACCCTGTCTTTAAAATAAAAGGGAAGAGGGAATTCAATATCTAGGGGGGAAAAGGTAACAATAAATCCAAATGTCTTCTACTTGTACCTTGAATGCTGAACTTGGTGTATGACGCTGTCATTCCTCAGTGTCAAACACATTGTCCTTTCCCTGAGGTGCTAGATTTCTCCCTATCCAACCCACTCAGGACACTGAGCAGGGCAGCTCTCCTTCTCTTCAGCCACTGACTTTCATTTGCTATGGATCGTCTCACAAAGGTGGCATCTCTCTTATTAAAACAAGAGCCGCTCATCCGATCTCCCCAGCAGTAGCTACCCCTTCCTTGGGTTTCTTTTACAGCAAAACTCCCTGAAAAAGCTGTTAATGAACACATTAGCTCTTCTCCACCCACTTTCTTAAAAACAATAACAACAGCAAACAAAAACAAAAAAACAAAACAAAACAAAAAAACCCAAGCTTTAAGTCAGACTTTATTTCTACCTGACCAATGGAAATGCATAATTCAAGACCACCCACTGTTTCTATGATGTCAAATTCCGTGACTAAGGCTTAGTCCACATTTACTTCCCAACAGAAGCAACTGACACCATTGCTTTCTCCTAGCAGCCACTTGCTCTTCCCTTGTTGCCCATAATATCCTTTTGTTGTGTTTCCTCCTGCTTTGCTGGTCACTCCTAAGTCTTTACCTCCCTGATCTGTCAATGGCAGAGAACCGGGGTTCGATTTGCATTCTCAACTACCTCCTCTACTGATATGTCCTTTGTGATTTCTTGTTCCCACATGGCTGGACACATCACGGGACGTCACACTTTCTGTGCACACTGCTCTCCTGGATTCCACCCTTTCCCCCAACTCAACTCTCTCCCCAGCATCTCCCTCCACCGTACAGTGGACACTCTAAGCTCGTGTGTCCACATCTCAACTTCTGCTTTTCTACTCCAGCTTCAGTAGCACCTCAGAAACCTCTCAACAGATCCGGTGGTTAGTACTGATGTCTTAAGAAACAGACCAATGCCTGCATCTCATTAGCATCCTTCTGATCCGAGCCTCTAAGATGTTCTCCTCTGTTCTTTCTGGTTTTTCCTTCTCTTTCACATTCAATTTTAACCAAGTAGAGCCTTTTAAGTTATCTGAGTCAGATCACATCACACTTCCTAAGACCCACCAATGGCTCATGCTTATTTATATTAATGTCCTCTATTAGCCCAAAGGCCCCTAGACACTGGCCCTTTATCTTTCAGAAGTCATCATTTATAAGTCTTTCCTCACCAGCCATTTCAGCCATCCATAGTTTAGCACTGTGCTACGAACATGGGGCTCTCTTCTGTCTGCCCTTTTCTCCAAGAACACTGACGATTTCCTACACAATTCCTCTACTCACAAATCCTCTATCTTCTTGGTGAAATATAGCTGGACCACCATCATCAAAATTTTGTACTTCAGTTTCTCTTTACCTAGTTCCAATTTTCTTTTTTCTTCCATTTTTACTTTATGATATACTACATGATATTCACTATACACAAAATACTTATATTTTATATAATGCACTTGCAAGATATATATGTGTATGCATGTGTGTATATACATAAATAAATAATTAATAAAATTCTATCAATTACTAAATATCTATTTTCATTCACTACAAAAGTAAGCCACTTGGAAGGCAGGTTTCTCAATTCTTCTTATTTGTTGATGTGTTGAAAGTCCTAGAACACTACCTTGCATATAGTAGGAGTTTAGCTAATACATATTGGGTGAGTGACTTAAAAACACTAAATTTATTACAAATTCAAAATGAATTCAGTCCTGTGTTTTAGTATAATTCTCCTTCATCAACAGACTGTTAGCACAATTATGATTAGGAAAAAAATGATTGAATCTGATGAATTAAATGTCATCACTACTCTGGTATAGGTATACCAGACTTTTAAAAACATACATAAAAATCCAGGCATAACCTCTTAAACTACAGCTGAATGACGCTGTAGATATAGCAATGATCACATATCCAGTTTCGAATTCTGATGAAAATTTAATTAAATGTCAACAGGATCTTAGGTAAACCAGTGCTTAGATAAACTAAATCGTATACCAAGCTTTACTAGACAAATGTATTTTAACTTGTATATCCTTTACTATAAGCATTTTATTCTACTTACTAAAAGGTAAAACAATTAAATAAAAATTCCATTGGTAAAAAAAAAAAAAAAAAAAAACAAATTTGATTGCAGAAGCCTTCACAGGCAAGTGCAGCTTGCAGTACAAGATGCAGGGCACGCTTAAAGAAGATGGATGATACAACCTAGTCTAGCAAGCAGGAAGGAAATCCCAAGGCTTCAAATTAAATGTGAGTCAATTGATGTTTCAGCCATCCTGGAAGCCAGGTAACTGTCACCCTCGGCCCACTCAGGAAGTGACGGAGCCATGTGACATACTTCAACTGCTAACAAGAGCCAATTGGTTGTTTGATTTGTTTTAAGGGGTCGGGAGATGTGCTCCGGTTAGATAACCCCAGATTCTTAGCAAATTCAAAACAAAAATATCACTTGGCTTATTGTTTGTTATTCTGCACAAAGTTATCATCAGAAATCCTGAAGACTGTGGCTGTATCTATATAATCATCTTCATTCCAATACAAAATCCTGTCACTATGAGAGAACATATAAAACCTTGCAGTCAGAATGTGTAAGCTCATGCCCACTGGTGAGGCGTTCCTTTTCAAAAGTGTTAAAATTCACTTCTAAAAGTTCCTGTATCGAGAACAATCACAGGTGCACAGAAAGGCTACAGTATTTAAGTTTTCCATTAAATTTGTATTTATTTATTTTTTTGTGTAGATGTGTGTGTGTGTGTGTGTGTGTGCGCGCGCGCGCGCGTGCGCGCGCACACACATGTTTTGGGGGGGGAGGTGCACGTGCCAGGATACACGTGTGGAGGTAGAGGACAACTTGTGAGGGTTGCTTCTCTCCCATCATGTGGGACCCAGGGATAGGGCTCAGCTCAGCAGACTTGGTAGCAAGCACCCTGACATCACCGAGTTGTCTCACCAGCTCAGGATTACATTTTAAGTATCACTGCACTTAAGTGGAAAATATAAATAACCCCACTGTTTAACATGGATCCTATGATTAGATGTATCAATACAATGTAGGATTATGCAGTCACTACTATTACAAGGTCATTGACTATGTTGCTGATATAGGGAGAATTTTACAATACATGGCAAGTGAAAAACCATTTAATGTCACATTGTGAGTTCATCGAGCCTTTCTGTTGTAGTATTATGTTTAAATATATATACCCACACCCACCCAGCCACAGGTCACCCCCCACTCTTTCAATAATGCTGACAGAATGCACAGAATTAATAAGTTTTGCAAGAAACTCTAGAGTACCAAAATACTATGGTTTAGAAATTTGTGGATGAGCATTTGGCTTTTAGTTAGTTAGTTAATTAGTTAGTTAATAAGTTAGTTAGTTAGTTATAATGGAAAGCTTCATCTCATTCTCAAAAGCCTGCTTCTCAACACTCTCCCTTTGTCCAAGTTGCTCAGGTACACAGAAAACTCTCATCAGAGATATCTGGCATTAGATAAACTAATTTTTTTAGAATAGGAAGTGGATGTTAGAATAAAGCACTGAGAATTCTGAAAGAGAATGGGCAATCTGAAAACCAGTCTTTGAAAATGCCACCAACGTCCTGTCTTACTCTCTTGTGGCTGGGATAAAACACACTGAGAAAGGCAACTTACGGGAGAAAGGTTACTGTGGCTCACAGTTCCAGAAGGTGACACCCTTGCAGTGAGTAAGTCACGACAGAAGGCAGGGAGGCGTGGTGGCAGGGGCGAGAGGCAGGCCGGTCACTTTTCATCTGACCCAGGAAGCTGACCGCGACTATGAAGTCAAGCCATAAAGCCTGAAGGCCTGATCCTATGACCTACCTCCTCCACTGATGCTCCACCTCCTAAGGGTTCCACAACCCTCTCGGACAGCACCGCTAACTGGGGACCCAGTGTCGAACCATATGCGTCTATGGGGGACATCGCACATTCCAATCACTGCACAACTCAAATGCAGAGACAGCGTCTGGATACTGACGGCATGGACACTGATGTACTGAGTACAAGCTCTGCACTCTACTTCTGGCTGAGCTGATGATGATGATAGCCTAATCACCTGACATTATTTCCCCATGTGTATACAAACAGTTTTGTCATCTGTGGATGTGGCTTTTTTTAATGACACTATAAAAACTACTTTGAGACTGGAGATGTGGTTCAGTGGTTAAGAACAGGTACTACTCTTGCAGAGGACCTGAATTCAGTTCTCAGCACCTAACATAGAAGCTCACATCCATCTGCAACTCCAATTTCAGGGTATCTGGTGCCCTCTGCTGGCCTCTGCAGGCACCACACATGCGTGTAGCACACAGACATACGTTCTGGTTAGCCTTCATACACATAAAATAAAAATAAATATTCTTTTAAAAATAACAAACAGACACATGGAGGCCAGGCACTGAGGAGGCTGAGTCTACTTTTGAGACAGCCTGGGCTAAACAGCTCGACTCAAGTCTCAAAATCACACCCAATGTAGCAAATCTTTAAAAAAACAAAGCAACAGAAAACCGCAACAAGAGCACTTGGAAAATACAAAATACAAAACCTGCAGAAAGAGGAATAATTGACTCTCTCCAGTCCTTCTTTAGTAACTGTGAATATGTATCTTTATTAGGCTGTTTGGAGACTTGTCCCTTCACTGTGTTTACACTGGAGGAATCCTAAAAGGAGAAGGAGTTGCCAAAGGGTTAGGAGTCTGCAGGACCATCAGGGAAACTCAGGGGACATTTCATCTTGTGTCCTCTGTGGGTAGAGAACTTATTCACTTCTCCATTCCATGGCATCTTAGACTCCATGGCCTCCAGCCGGGGAAGGGGTAGGGAAAGGAATCTGTGCTACACTTGGGCAGAAAATGGTGAAGGCAGGGGCCATTCATCACGGAGCAGGGAGAGTCCTTGACCACCCTGAAGTAGACAAGAGAAGAAGCCTTACGACAATGACTGCTCTGTAGGACTCCGTTCTAGTGCTCTGGTGCCACTGAGAGCCACAACCCTACATGCTATAACGGTGAGTTATCTCGTGGCAAAGAAGGCTAAGGCGTCTTTCCTCCATAAATACACATCATTTCCAAAATGTGCGTTGTGCCGTAAGAAAACGAGCTGGGTGGGTGAGCCTTTCTTACTATTTACAGAGTCCTCATTTGGTGGAGAGGACATGGTTACCGAGCACTTAATCAGATAGACAAAGGACTATGCTAGAACTGGAACCAGAACAGTAAGTAACTGAGGTAAAAAACAGTTGCCTGGTGGCACACCAAACATGGGCTGAACATTATGCCCAAATCCTGAAATGTCAAACCCGACCCCGCAGAAATGTACAATTATTACATGACATTTAAAAATAGAAATACATATTGAAAAAAAAAACACAGAAAAAAATCAGTAACTCCAAATTCAAGCAGTCAGGGGGGTACAGATATTATAATGTAACATTTTCTTCCGCAAGTCCTATTTTTTTTCAGAGAAAACACTGTCATAGCCATGTGAAGAGATTTGGTTTTATAAATACTTTCAGAATGTTCCTGCGATGTTATTTCTAGATGCATACATTACACAAACTACCCAGAAATGATACTAAAGACAAACACAAGGATTACCAAACCGCCGGGCACAGAAATGGATGGCAGCTTCCAGGCAGCGCTGGCAGAGCTGAGCCAGCCCTCCAGGTCCCTAGAATCACCATTCAGGCTTGAGAAATTCCCTGCTAAGTAGGTAATTCAGAATGTAGCCAGAATCCCCATAGGGACGTGCCAGCAGGGATTCCTGGGGAAAACAACCAACTCGGTACAATAAAACTGGAAAGATCAATGAGGTGTGCTGTGGAATACAGGAGAGTCTGCAGGAATCTCCAGGGCTTCCTGTATGCAGAGAATGCGAAAGAGGAGCTGACTTCCCAGTCAGGCATTAGAAGTAACTGCCTTACCCGGCAGTCTAGCAAAGGACATGATCACAGAGAGTAATTATTGTTCCCCCCCACACACAGATCTAAGACAATTTTAACATGCAAAAATGAAGACTTTCGAGTTACTGGGTGAAAACTTTATTAAGCATCTGTCTGGAGAGAATATCAACTTAACCGGTACTGTTTACACTGGTAGGAATGCTAAACAGCATGCTGAAAACCAAAATTAAAACACGATCAGCACACTACATTTAACAATAAAGGCAGGGAGCAGTTGCCAAGGCAAGGCACTGGAGCAAATAACACAAACACGTTCAGCAGCCTATTCAAAGCATTTGGTGAGGAGAGAGAGGCAAGCTGGGCGCTTGCCAACACTGTGCTTCAGCGGCGAGACAATGTGCTCTGCTACCCAGGAACAGAGCGAGGTCAGAGGCTGGGCTGGACAGCGTCGTAATGTGTGTTGTTTTTCAGGGCAGAGACTATAGGTCAATCACTTCTGGCAGTTCATCCTTTTGGCTTCCTGGCTTATCATTAGCAACCCTGACAAACCTCTCAGAGGTGAAGAGAAGGCTTTGCTTTTCAATACTCTGGTTTCTACCATCTATGTCTAATAATTTCCTCTGGCAAAGCTGCTAATACATTTTTAGTTAAGAAATAAATCAGCCTTGCAAGAAAATAAGAAGAGCCCAGGTTCAGAAGTAGTTAATATTCAAAATCTGAGTGTGTGTGTGTGTGTGTTCGCGCTTCAGGAATAAGACCCAGGACCTTGCTTGCATTAAGATACTAAAGCAGTTGTTCTCAGCCTGTAGGTCTCAACCTTTTGACAAACCTCTGTCTCCAAAAATATTTACATTTTGATTCATAACAGTAGCAAAAATGCAGTTATGAAATATTAACAAAAATAATGTTATGGTTGCAGGTTACCACAATATGAGGAACTGTATTCAAAAGGAAGGCTGAGAACCACTGTGCTAAAGACTCAGCCATGGGCCGCCGAGTTTCCTCTGCATTTCTGCCTATTGAACACCAGACATCCTCACCATATTAGCTCCTGTTTCTTCCTGTTCGTCGTCTCTGAAGCAGCCAACCATTTACAGTTAACATACAAACCCACATTAACTCAAACAAAAAGATTCTAGAAGCTGTGAGCAGAACACAGTAGTAGCACATAGTACAATACTCTGGGTTTGGTTTCTAGTGCTTTAAACAATTAAAATTAATTAATTAATTAATCAATCAATCAATTAATTAGTTGATAGGTTAAGGAGATAATTCAGTGGGTAAAGTGTATCCTGGGCGGATATGAGGACCTGAGTTTAGATCCGCAAACTGTCTGGAAGTCAGACCAGAGGCAAAAATATCTACAGCCCTCAAACTGTGAGGTACAGACATATTCACTAGGGTAGCTACCTAGCAACAACAAGATGCAAGGGAGAAGATCCCTAAGGCTTGTTGACCAGCTAGCCTAGCCAAAACAGTGCACTAGGTTCAATGAGAGACTTAATTCCAAAACTTAGTGTGGAGAGTGACAGAGGAACACATCTGTCATTGACCTCTGGTGTAGCTAGAGTTTTCCTGCCTGGCCCATAGTCAGGACAAATCTCTCTCACCCATCAGTCCCACAGCCGCTCAGACCCAACCAAGTAAACACAGAGACTTATATTGCTTACAAACTGTATGGCCGTGGCAGGCTTCTTGATAACTGTTCTTATATCTTAAATTAATCCATTTCTATAAATCTATACCTTGCCACATGGCTCGTGGCTTACTGGCGTCTTCACATGCGGCTTGTCATGGTGGCAGCTGGCAGTGTCTCTGACTCAGCCTTCCATTTCCCAGAATTCTTCTCCTCCTTGTCCCGCCTATACTTCCTCCTGCCTGACTACTGGCCAATCAGTGTTTTATTTACTAACCAATCAGAGAAACACATTTGCCATACAGAACGTCCCACAGCACTCTGGCCTCCACACAAGCACATGGTTACGCACACACATCTACACGAACAAATATATATACATAAACATATACTCTCCCCGCTGAATATACAAATGAACTATGTTAAGAAAACACTAAAAAGTAAATTAAAAGAAAAATCATCAAAGTGCTCAATGAGCATTTTGCTCAATGTTGACTCTGGGAATTGCATTGTGAGCTACTGAAAGCCTTTGTTGTCTCACTTCTCAACAAAAGACATGGAGAAGGTACAGAAATGCTTAAACTCCACGGGCATTAGTGGAAAAGTAGCTTAATATTTGACAAAACAGGCAAGGCATTTTAGAACATCAGATACAAATGTTAGCTCCTTCTGGAGAAGGAAATTATGTAGGAATGAAGACTAGCTGTGAGTATTAAGTGGCCTAGCTGGAGAGTGAAGGAAAAGCAAATTCTTGCTTCTTCCTGCCTCTTTGTCAAGGAAAGCATGTAGGTTTCCCATGAGGCTGCGGAGTCAAAACAGATCGCATTCATTTGTGGGTTTTACTGAAAACACACAGACAATATTTGAAATAATACAAACATTGCTGTGTACTATTACAAACATCAATAAACCATGGTGGTTGATGCGAAGAAATGCCTGAGATTAGAAAGAAAAAAAAAGGTAAAATTCAAATACAACATTAAGCCTGGCTTGTTTAATTAACTAGTGCTGTATATTCCCACCCTACTAACATGATAGCTTATGTGTCTTACCGTACATGATTAAGAGGTTTTTTGTTTGTTTGGTTGGTTGGTTTTTTGTTTGTTTGTTTGTTTTTCTGAATGTGGAAACAGCTTGCATGGATACTTGGGATAATTGTGAAGTAAAAAGTGGAGAAAATGTTATTCATAGCTCTTGGTATTTAAAAATTCACTAGGGTAGCTACCTAGCATTGACAGGGTGCAAAAGAGAAGACCCTTCCTAGTACAAGATCATTCATGAGGAATGTGTTCCCAAGATAGGACTCACAAATGCATGAATATATGCCAGAAAGTATGGAAAGGTAGAACACATCTATGTCAAGTATACTAGCCAGTTTTATTTCTATCTGACCCAAAACAGAGTCATTTGGGAAGAGGTTCTCTCAATTGAGAAAACGTTCCTAGCAAAATGACCTCTGGGCAAGCCTGTGGTACCATTTTCTTAATTGGTTATAGATGTGGGAGGGACCAAACCATTGTGGGTGGCACCACTCCTGGCTGGTGATCCTGGAGTGCTTGAGAATGGCTGAGAACGCCATGGAGAGCAAACCAGGAAGCAGCAATCCTCCACGGCCTCTGTTTCAGTGCCTGCCTCCAAGTTCCTGCCTGACTTCCCTCGGGGATGTAGTGTCCTCCCCAGGTTGTTTATGGTCATAGCGTTTCACCAGAAATGGACACTTAACTAAGACACCAAGGGAAACTGCTTCATTCTAAGTAGGAGGCACTTCAACTGAAGGCATTGAAATACAGTGTCTACATCTATCTCCGGAGATGAGCCTAGGAAATACCATGAGGATCACAAATAGAGCTTAAATAACCAGTTTTCCCGTGCAGCCTCTTCACATGCGCAATCATTTCTACAGCACAGAATGGAAGCTGTGGCCAAGGGCATCGCAGGGGAGTGGGTGGGTCCTTAAGGTATTCAGAACCAAGGCCACTGGGTCCTTTTTCTTTGTCCACAATGCTTCTGATTTTACTTTTCTCGCCATCCTGAACACAGAAGCAGGGAAGCTCAGGGGTGTCATCAAGGCAGGCTCTCCTGTTTTCACATCGGCTCGTCCAGGCCTGTGCACGTGAGAGCTAACAAATGATTCTGAATTGAACACATCAAAAAGAAAAATGGAAGGCAAGCTGCAGTTCCAGGCCATAAATTCAATGAAGGTTTAAAAAAAAATCTTTAAAATCAATGCAAGGAGAAAATAGAAAAGGAGGGGGGGTTGTGAAGAAGAAAAAAGGCAAGATAAAAGAAGTAAAGAAAATTTAATAAAACCAAAAGAAAAAAGTTCTAAGTGAACAATCTATTGATAATTCTTCATGGTAGCATAAATAATTTTTTAAATGAGTTCTTTGAAAGTAGGAGCCACGTTCTGAATAATTGCTAGTAACTTTCTTCCATTTACACTCATAAACCTGACATATTAAATGATGATAATAAAGCCTTCCTTTCAGCTACTCCTAATATGACACTGACATTTATCTGATAGAATAGATAAATATCATTCTCTATGTCTCAAATGGGAAAGACTATTTCATTTGGAAAATTAAAGTTATGTTCCTGTATCAAGGGCCTTTGAGGTCCCTGAGACTCGTCTCTCTAAATCATTATACCAACAAAAGCCAGAAGCACCATTTCCCCACCTGGTGGGGACTTACAAACACACCAGCTCCCTGAAAGTAGGCTCTTCCAGCCCTGTTTTCCTTCTGCCACAAAGAAGAAAAGGCAACGTGGGTTGTGTCATTAATACCGGAGCATGTTCCCTCCATCCCTCTGTCCTGACGTTTAAAGAAAGGGATTTATCTCTCTTCCTGGACGGCAGAGATAATAGAGTAATGTGAAGGAATAGAGATCTAGATTCGTTGGAGGAGTCACCGGAGAGTGGGAGAAGAATGAGAAAGCAATGTTTCTTGCTTGCGTTCTATATCTTGTTTTCTGATCACCTGGGGGAATACCATCCATAGGATGGAATATGGAAACAGTGGTAAAAGCCAGGACAGCACAACAGATCTTAACTGCAACAAAGTTAACATTATGCATAGTATTAGAAATTGCAAATTTTTATGATTTTGAAATCATGTTCTCCCGCAAGATAACATTTAACGTTTCCAATAACTGTATACACAAGAATCTACATACAGAGTTTGACCAGGTATTACTTTTGGAAGGCTGAACTGATTCTGTCAGAAATATGTCTCCACAGGAGTCACCTAAGAACCCTTTACACATATTTCTTTTCACTATATTGAGTTAAAGAACATGACACATATTTCACACTAAGTACTCTAGGAATTCCAAGAGTAATTCCGTAAAGGTGGTGGCAATGATCATTCAGAAAAAAAATATAAAAACCTTTAACATTATCATTATATTTTAACTGGATGGAACCCATACTTCACACGATAACATGGGACTTTTGTATGGTCATTTGGTATCAGTATGTTGGTGAACAGGCAGTCTGGCAAAAGCCACAATCAGCCAAGTGTCATGGAAACATTACAGAAAGCTTTGGCATTGACTTTTATGGAAGAAGTTAAAAAATACTAACATGGACACAATGGAAACTTATTTAAGTACAGTAAGTAACAAACAGATAAACAACTATAATGTACAGGGAAATGAATCTTCATTTTCAAACTCAGGCTACCTGTCCTAAACTATCATCCTCATGACAAGAGTCTTCCTTTTGACACACAGCAAAAATACATAAGTCAGCATCCATCATACTGAAACTGACAAAAGCTTAGAAACTTTACATTGACATGTTTGCATAATTCCATTTGGGAAGCATACTATTGGCAGGCAAAGATGCGTGTAACCCGGAGATGAAACCTAAATGGTCTTTTCCTATCTCTAGCGTAAGGCCAAGAAAATCATTGCAAAATAGAACTAGGGATCTATGGATAATTGAACCTCTAATTTTGCACGCACACTTCGAGTGTGTTTTTCTGACAAAACAAGTCCCGGTTTCATGAGAAACAGAAACCTTCAAACTTTATCAATTTCAGTGATGTCTGGAATGGCTAGATTTAGCATGAAATCTACTGGGAGCCTATATCAATCTGTCAGCTTCACATGTGGATTTTATAAGCACGGCCTCAGTGCACTTCATCCAGGGCCTTTCATCTAGCCTGGCTCAGTATCTACTCGCTGTGGATAATAGTGACAGTGGTCCAAGCCATGATCTCATTTTCCAGACAGCGATCCCTTCTTCATTTTCAAGTCCCTCTCTAGGCCAGCAAGGTTTTATTTTCTCTCATCATGGCAATAAACCTGTCACTGTGATCAGACCAGGCATTAAAAACTGCCAAGGTTAGCAATTCCCTTCCCTGCACCGGCTTCCTTGCAGGCAAGCCTGCCTCATTCTTGGTCCTGTCCAGGATGACAGGAAGGACACTTTGTATATCATCTGTCCATATGGGGAGCAAATGGTTTACAAGGACAGGGCAGCTAAATTTTGCCCAAAAAAATCATTTTGCAACCCACGACTACTTCATAATTACAGTGAAGATGGCAGGACTCTCTTCTCAGCAGCAGGAGGAATAAATACGCTTTTTGTTTTCCTTCCAAAAGAAGTAATTATGAAATTTTAAAATTTGGGCCAAAAGAACAGCTTGCTAAAACATTTTGATTATGTACCTGGTCTTTCAGCACACAACCTTTCAGCAAGATTCAAAGGTCCATGCATAATATTTTCGTTGAAGTAAGAAAACAAAATGCAACCAAATATTGATAAGTACAGTCTGAGTAATTATAATTTCATCTATAATAGGCTCCATAATTTTACTGTGTCGGTGAAGTCTTGTGCCTCACATAAGCAAGATCTTATCTGATAACATTTCGTATAATGTTTCATTGTTTTGGATGTCTGTAGTAAGTCTTTTATTGGATGTTATGTGTAACTTCATTAATAATTTAAAATGTTATGAAAATATAGGTTTAGGATACCAGAAACTTAGCATAATCCCCTACTCTTAAGAATAACTGCCATTATTAATCTGGCACACAGTATTATTTTGTATAATAATATCAATGTATTATTTTGATAATAGGAGATTATTATTCTTATAGACACAAAAATAATTTCTCTCTAACTTTTAAATTTTTTACTGCTCTCTTATCTTCCAGAGATTAGAGATACTTCATTCTTTTATTAAATATATATATGTATCATTCCATTGTATAGGCTGATATAACTGACAGATACTTAGAAACCTTTACATTTTTCACTGATGTGAACAGTGTGCCCATGAGCATCCTTCATATACCTATATGGGTGTGTCGGTACATTCATTGGTGATGGAAGAGTCAAAGGAATTGATGTTTTGGAAAAAATATTTCCCAAAACTATTGTAAGAGTTTGCTCAGGCTAGAGAGAGGGCTTAGCTGGTAAGAGCATCTTGCTGTACAGGCGTGAAGACCTGTGTTCAAAGCCCAAGAACCTATGTGTAAAGAAAGCAGGGAACAGCCTCACTTTCCTGTAACCCCATCAGTATATGCTGGGCTTGCCAGGGACCAACCCGGCTCCAGCTTTAGTGGAAAACGCTGTTTCAAGGCAACAAAGCAAAGAATGATGGAACAGGACATCCAATGTCCTACTCTGGTTCACAAGGATCCCTCCATATTCCCATATACCACACACACACATACACACACACACACACACTCTCACACACATGCACACATAAATGCACACACACACACACACACACACACACACACACACACACACACATGCGCACACACTAAATATTTAAAGGGAAATTTGCAAGTCCATCTTTAGTGTGTAAAAGAATCCGGCAACAAAATTTTTCAAGTTTTTAACTCTTTTCTTAACTTTCTAAATCAGAGATTACAAACCTGGGTAACGTTTAGGTCATGTAGACAAGATATAGTGCAGGGGTTAGCACCAAGTAAGACAATGAGAAGTAGTAGAGATTCAGCAAATTTAAGGTAAGAACACAACAATAAGTAAACAAAACATGAATTCAATTTTCTGTCCTGAGGCTTTTGGTTTTAAGCTCTGATCTTCATGGATGCACGTAGTTTTCGGGGTTTTTTTTGTATTATTTTGTTTTGTTTTGTTTTGTTGTTTTCAGCAATGCTGGGGATCAAACCCAGGTCTTCAGAAGAGCTAGGCAAGCGCTTTACAACTGACCTACTTCTCCAGCCTCTAGTTTTAATATCATAAAACTCAGAAGTCTGCTCAGGACAGGTTTTGATGAGATAGCTCATTTTAATAATTTATGCTATTTTAACCATATTTTTCCTTGCTTCTTTTGTACAAAGTTTACAGCTATAAGTAAATTTCAACCTCTCTTATACAAGGTTTACTGTACATTTGTTTTATATATACCAAAATTAGCACAAATTGAAAACAGTAAAATATTGTCTTATACTTTGTGTGTTTTTTTTTTTTTTTTTTTTTTTTGGTTTTTTGAGACAGGGTTTCTCTGCGTAGCTTTGCGCCTTTCCTGGAGCTCACTTGGTAGCCCAGGCTGGCCTCGAACTCACAGAGATCCGCCTGGTTCTGCCTCCCGAGTGCTGGGATTAAAGGTGTGCGCCACCACCACCCGGCACTTTGTGTGTTCTTATACATAAATACAAATATCTAACTCTCTTAAAAACATTAATATTAACACATTAATTAACAGGATTTGATAGGATAGTTCCATGTGTGCACGCATTGGGTACTGATTTTTTCTAATTCTCATCAACTTGATGTGAAGATTTCAAACTTAAATACAAGATTATTTGAATGGCTTTATCATTGACACTGAGTAATTGAGGAAATAAAATAGAAATATTCTACTTGCACCACTCCCCAAAGGCAAATATACCTGGCAAAGATTTATATTGACTGTATAAAGCCTTCCCTAATAAGAGAGAAATTCATTGTTTTAGGAAAAAGGTCATGTCCATTTGATAGCAGTGGTTATCTTGTAGTCTGAGAGACAGGGTTGAAGGTCATGTAAAAAATTGCTTCTGCTCTCATTTTTCGAATCCCCCTGCATCAATAAACCTCTGGAAGTATCGACACAGACATACGTATGACCACAAAGTGGCTTGGCCTCTCTCAGCACCTTGCTGTGCCCTTTGACCCCATGAAGTCATCAAAGAGACATAGCTAAGTAAGGAATCCCCTTACGACAGCAGGGACTAAGGGATGCAATTAGGAAAGAGAATGAATTTGAGTTTGCTAGGATGTTCTTTTTAAATTCTTTTTTAATTTATGTGTGTGTGTGTGTGTGTGTGTGTGTGTGTGTGTGTGTGTATGTGTGTGTATGGGGGGAGAGAGAGTGTGTGTGTGTATATATATATATATGTACACCGTGTGTGTGTGTTATCCTTAGAGGCTGGGAAAGAATCTTGGTCCTCTGCATAAGCAGTGAGTACTCTTAACCACTGAGCCATCTCTCCAGCTCCCTGTTAGCATATTCTAATCATAGGTCTGTATTGATAGCTGTTACTCATATTACTTTGAAATAAGAATATCTCAAAAATAAAACACCTACACAGCTCTACACAGTGCTGTATTTAACAGCAGTGGTTTTATGGCACTGATAATGGTAAGTCAAAATCACACTGATTGAAAAAAAAATTAAATGCTTATATAATGTCATGTTATCCATTTTGAAAGAGCACCTTAGTGAGTAAAACAAGAATTTCAAAGTTAAGAGATTATTTTTTAGGTGCTCTGAAATGAAGTTCCACCCACTAAAAACATCTTAATTCAATAAGGAACTTCCCATACTCTATATCCACTTCTTTGCCTCTTAAAGGTTGCGAATGGCTGACATAAAAGCAACATTAACTCGGAGAATACACGCATGCCTTGGAGTAGGACAACACTGGCCAAAATTAACACACATTTTCAGATTTGTTTTGTTTTGATGCTAGACATCAAAATAAACTACTAGGCTGCAGTCATTCATCTTAACAAACGTTTTCTTTTCAGTTTTTCTAGGCAAGGTTTTCTCTGTGTAACCCTGGTTGTCTTAACACTCTCTCTGATGCCCAGGCTGGCCTCAAACTCAGAGATCCCCCTGGCTCTGCCTCCCAAGGGCTGGGATTAAATGTGTACGCCACCACCGCCTAGCTCAAGAAACATTTTAAATTCATCGTGTTTATAAAGTTCTTTAAAAAAAAAAAAAAAAAAACTAAATCATTTCCAATTAATCATCTCACGTTATATTGCTATATGTGCTTTGAGTTTACCCCCAAAACCAAGCTATGTAGATTATAGATATTTTGTTATCCCTTTGTGTATTCATTTTCCCTCACCCAAACTCTAAGATGATTTTTCTTTATAATTTTCTTGCATTTCTTGTCTGAAAATACAGATATCTGATATTGCAATGTCATATAAATTGGCATTAGTCAATATAGGATCAAATAAACTTTTTGAATGGAATTACCTATAGTTTAAACTTGTGACCTTTTCTTTAGATTACTTCTTGTTAGTGGCTGACAGGTACTACTTGGCTTTTTAAACAAGTTTTCGTAAACTGCCTATTATAGGTCCCTTATGTATTCATCCCTTTGGTATTGTTGTCCAAGCCGATTTATTAAGGGGAACTATGTTGGTGTGTATATGTGGATGGGTATGTGGTTCCCACTGAACTTCTTCCTACTCTCTTCTCATAGAGTTTCCCACAGTCCCAATAAAGAAGGAAAATTCTCCCCTTCATTTTTATTATATTTATGTAATCTTCAGATCCAAAGTATGTGCCAACCAGATAGGTTCATGAGATTCCACAGAAAGCAAGAATGTCTTATATACTCATGTGACCATTATACCCTAAATGTCTTTGATCAGCACTTACGGTGAGCTTTTTTGATTTTGTAGTTTCAATATCATTAGCATTTGCTCTGTGAAAAGCTTGCACAAGGTCTTGTCAATTATCTTGATACAATTTAGGATAATATTTAATGACTATATTTTAATAATATTAGATATTTTATCTTATATATGCGAGGCATTTTTCAAATGTACGTTTTTTTTCTAATATATATAACTGAATGACAATCAAAATTCCAGTAAGATATTTTAATAAGCATCAACAAGATGACTCCAAATGTACAAGGTAAGAAAAAGATATTAGAATACAAAAACTATGTAACTATAAATGAAGAAATCCTATGCTGTTTAAAGATTTAATTAAAAAAATACCATAACAAAGATAGCTTGATAATATTGAGAAGAGGGGAAAAATCAAGAAAGTAGAAACACATCAGGCACATATTATTAACTAATTTTTGACAAACATGTAAAGGGAATTTAATGAGAGGATAATTCTTTTTCATAAATGATAGAATATTTGGTATTTTCACATAAAGTATTAAGTTTCAGTTTTCCAAATTATACAGAAAAAGCTTCAACATAGACCCACACCTAAATGCAAACCAAACTTAAAAAAAAAATACAATTGAAAATATTTTCAACTTTGAGTTAGTCAAAAAAAACTTGTGGCTAGTGCCAAAACCATGATTTGTAGAAGAAACAAAAACATGGCTACATCAGAGTTTAAAAACTCCTACTCTAAATAATATGATCAAAACAAAACAAAACAAAAAAGCTATGAACTGAGATACGATTGCAAATTGCCTATCTCAGAGCTTAACAACAGAAAGCCAATAAAATTTGAACAGAATATTTGAACACTTTACAAGGGGCCCATGCAGATGGTGAATAAACGTAAGATGCTCTTCATTAAGGGTAGGCAAAAGTGTCAAGTCAAGTGATTAAAATACAGTAAATGAAAATACAATAGTACCAAATGCTGATAAAGCTGTGAAAAAGAATGGGCAGTTCATATAATCCTGTTGGAAAAACGGAATAAAACCGGTCACTTTCTACACTCTTGCATCACTGAACAAACACAATTCCCCACCCAGTAAAATTTTAAGTTCTATATTTTTAATTTCCTTTCTTGTGGTTGTAGCCAGATGTACCTGTCAAGAAGCAGTTTAAGGGAGGGAGAGGTCACGGTGGCTTATAGTTCAATGAGGTATGCAGTACATCGGGGCAGGAAAGGCATGGGAGCAGGGGTTTGAGGCAGCTGGCCACATCATGTCTGCCGTCGGGAAGCAGAGAACAGGCAGGAATTGTACTAGAATTCCAAGGACTAGGGCTGGAGAGACGGCTCAGGGCTTAAGAGCCCTTGCAGTCCTTGGAAAACAAGGACTACATGGTTAACGCTGCCAAGTGTCGCTGTCCGCTTGGACCATGGCTTCAGTGCCATCTGCATGCCTTTGAAGCTGAAACACTTTCCTAAGCAGCTGTTTCCAAGCAGGGGCCTGCTCAAAGGTATTGGTATCAGAAGTTCAGGTTCTCTCCTTTCAAATGAATGTGCATTCTCACAGGTCGGAGCGTCCGTGGATTGGATCTTTTACCTGAAGGCAAGACTCAGGTATTGCTCATATAGTTCCAATACAGGGCACTGTGTCTCTCTTTAACAATTAGAGCTGCTGAAAAATACTACATCTTTAAACACGCCCATCATGCCTTCCTCAAACACTGCACACTTTCATATCTTTCTGCTCCCACTAGCTCTTTCTCCTCGTAGAACCAAATATGAGAAGTGAGCAGTCACCATGACACCGCCTAATCACTATACTGTCCTGAAATTATCTCTGCCAAAAAAAAACTCCATTCCTTACTTCCGTAGGCAGTCTCACGTCTAACATAGGGCACAGGTGTAGCACGAATCTTAAAGCACCTTATTAATAAAATCAAACCTGAGGCCAGTTATTGGGTTGAATGCTGGAAGATCAGAGAAGCCGAACAAGCCACAGCTTTCTCACCTTACCAGTTCCTTAGCTGATCCTGTTTCCTTAGACTGGAAGCTTCTGTGTCCTCATCCCAATGGCTCTCAGCTGAACTGCTGCTCCAAATCCTGAAGCTTAACCAGCTAAAAGCTTCTAGTTTCTGGTCCTCACACCTTATATACCTTTCTGCTTCCTGCCATCACTTTCTGGGATTAAAGGCGTGAGTCACCATGCCTGGCTGTTTCCAATGTGGCCTTGAACTCACAGAGATCCAGAGGGATTTCTGCCTCTGGAATGCTAGGATTAAAGATGTGTGCTACCACTGCCTATCCTCTATGTTTAATATTGTGGCTGTTCTCTTCTCTGACCCCAGATAAGTTTATTAGTGTGCACAATATTTTGGGGAACACAATACCACCACGCACAGACATCCAGATTGTCCCAGTTCCCAACAGAGGCTTTTTTCTTTTCGGCAGTCTCACGTGGTGGGTCTCTATGACCTGCATTTCTCTCGGTATTCTGATCGTCTAAACCCTCAAGAACAGCCCAGTAAGTTCCACTTACAGTATTCTAAGCTTTTCCAAGACCAAAGTTCTGAAATATTCCACACCCTTCCCACAAACCAGTTTCTAAGGTCTAAGAATGCCTAGTCGAGTTTAGCACAACCATGTCCCCTCTTCCTTGTATGAATTTTGTATAACAGTTCCTTGCTGCAGCTGTACCGACTATCTAAGAAGAACCAGTTTAAGGGATGAAGGGCTCAGTTGGGTTTGCAGATTATGAAAGGATATAGTTCATCATGGTGGGGAAAAGCATGGCGGCAGGAAATGTGCCAGTCAAGAAGTAGCAAGCAGATAGGAGTTGGAGCCAGGTTGTACAGCCTCAATGCCTGCCCCTTAGTAATCCGCTTCCTCTAGCATAGCCCCACCTTCTAAAGGTTCCACAGCCTTTCAAACGAGTGCCCGCACACTGAAAGGTCAAACAAGCAGCCTATAGATAACATTTCATTTTCAAATCATACTAAGTGCTAATAAATTTTAAAAAAGAACAAAAAATTTCCTAAACTGGTGCTTTTGTAATTTCATTTAAAGCCCAAAACAAAACAAAAACAAACAAATGCTGTGGGACGGTCTGTATGTCAAATTGTTCTGATTGGTCAATAAATAAAACACTGATTGCAGTGCCAGCAGAAGTAGTGGACAAGGAGAGAGAATTCTGGAAGCGAAGGCTGAGCGAGAGACACTGCAGTCACCGCCATGACCAGCAGCATGTGAAAATGCCGGTAAGCCACCAGCCATGTGGCAATGTATAGATTTATGGAAATGGATTAATTTAAGCTATAAGAACAGTTAGCAAGAAGCCTGCCACGGCCATACAGTTTGTAAGCAATATAAGTCTCTGTGTTTACTTGGTTGGGTCTGAGCGGCTGTGGGACTGGCGGGTGACAAAGATTTGTCCTGACTGTGGGCAAGGCAGGAAAACTCTAGCTACAAACAAACAAACAAACAAAAAGATCCAAATGTTCTTCAGAGAGGAAGAATGCAGTAGCACATTTATAAAGTGGTCTGTGACTTACCAATAATTAATGACAAATGTGACACATACAAGAGCATTAATGAGTCCCTGAGCATCATGTTAATGAAGGAGACAAAATGAAAGACTACTGTCTTTGCTTCGTGACTGATAACCATATGCGGGAAAGGGGAAAACCACAGCCCCCTAGACTGAATTAGTTCCCTGGGATTGAGGTTGGAAAAAGTCGTCAAGGGGCAGCTCAAAATAATTTTGAGATGGATGGAACTGTTCTTTATCTTGATTGTGGTGAAGACAGATGGGCAACGCAATCATCACATCAAATAGAACTTGTATACCCAGAGAAAATTTTACTCGTTTTAAATTTTAAAACAAATGGCAGACTCTGTTTCTCCTTTGCATTCTTGCACTGCTTAAATATTTTGCTAGGCGAAAGTTAGATGGATGCCTACAGGCTGTAGGGATTTATTGAATATTCAATAACATTTTAAAATAAATGCCTGGTACTGCAAGGCTGGTTAACAACCCACGTATGGGGAGATAGTAGACCCATATGGGAAACATATATCTGATAGCTAACTAAATTAACAGAGCAGCAAACTGTCTTCTAAACACCTCTGCCTATACCCATAGACAAAAATGACTCCCGGCCTTCATGAGAGAAGCTGCTACTTACAATGAGAAGCAGTGAATGCAGAGACTTATGGATGCCTATAAGTGAGGGGTGTGGGCTGTGCCTTAACCAACTCTCTTATACAACCTGCTCTAAGGTTCAAGGAATGTTGCTGAAGAGGGAGCTGGTAGTATGCAGGACCTGAAAGATAGGATGAAGGGCTATGAACCCCATTCCCTAGATTTGATACAACTACTATAGTCATTAACCCCCAACAACTGTAGCTACCTGCATTGGGCCGACACAAGACTAGCCCTATTAACAGTCAATCAAGAAAAAGGAGGAACTCATATGGACCCACCCTTTCTTTACCTCTGAACTACTCTACCAATAGATTCTGGGAGGGGAATCACTACCTCTGATGAGTCCACCTGTCTTCGATGAATAGCTCTATTCATTGAAGTTACATATATGCCCCTGTATAATCCCAGTGGATCACAAAACAGAACAAGAGACATAAATTCTTGGTATAGATGGGGGGAGGGGAGTCAGGGGTAGTAGGGAGGTGGGAAGTGGGAACAGTCTGTGCAAAAAATTACATATGTCAAACTATAAAGTAACAATAAAAATTTTAAAAATATTTTAAATATCCATCTAAAATTTACTTTGATACTGTTATATATGCCTTATCTAGTTTTTCCTCAAGACCTTAAGGAATGGGTCAAGAACCATCTTCTCAATAAGCCATAATCTTTAGCTCCTCCCCCTGTATTAAATGTCTTTATCAAACACTAATTCATCGTGAATCTTTGGATTCATTAACAAATGACTTAGGATTATCTTTTTGTTGCATTTTATGATTATATCTTTACAAACATGAGCGAGACAGAGAATGACATTGAGAGACTGTTTTGGGATTGTAGTGTACTCCATCGCTCAGGTGATACATTGGGCGTTGATATCCTGTAGGTATATATATATATATATATCCAATGTAATTCTGTAGCTTTACTGAACAAGATTGGAGGCATCTGTGACATAACAGTCTCAAGAATAGTTTAGCACAGTCAGAAAGCATGTGAAGACAGAAAGGCCATGAACTGTGGAACAATTTTCCAGGGTCCTGGTTATTCAAAGCAGGAGTAAATATTGAGTATTTTGGTAGGCATGTTATTTAAACCCAATAGTATTTATTGTTTTCAGCCAACTAGACTCATTTATTTTACCTGTAACCATCTACTGGGGGTTGGGTTGTGATTCATAACTTCTCAATGGAAGACCTAACAAATAGGAAACAGACCTTTACAAAAAGATTCCTAAAAAGCAAGAGAAACAAAGGAAGGGAAAAATAACAGCCTAGAGAATGGAAGAAAAATGGAGTTAACACTGTCAAATGCCCTTGAGAGAGCCGGGCAAGATAAAAGCTGTAGGTCATGTGTGCCTTTCGAGAGAGCATGCTCTATTAAATGGGGTTAGAAATCAGATGGCCCAGTGCTGAGGACTGAGTGACTCTCAGAGACAAGAGAAAATGAATAGAGACTGCTGCTTCAAAGTCGAATGCATTAGGAAGGAGAGAGATTGACTGCAGAGGCAGGCAGGGAGGGAGGGAGGGAGGGAGAGATCAGTTTGTTTTTGTTTGTTTTTTGGAGAGAAGTCTACAGAGTCTAGTAGGCCGAAGAAAAAGAGTCAGCAGTGAAGACAAGGTTGAAGATAAAGGACAAACAGAGATAATGGATGGCAAAAGGTCTCAGCCTGGGGAAAGGGGATAGAATCAAACACCGGCTTTGCCTGAATAGCAGGAAGGACTGATCCTGCTTTGAGATTGGAGGAAAATAAGAATGTTTATAGAGAAGAAATTGCAAGGATTCACAAGTCATTTCGACACAATGACCTCAATTTTCTCGTTAAAATAGTAGGTGCACTGAGTGAAGGAGAGAGAGTCTGTGACTTGATCGGGGTGACAATTCTGAAAGCGTCAGACGGCAGTCAGCAGGCAGGGATTACTGAATGCTGCTGGGGACTAACAGATTAAAAAGCAGACTCAGCAAAGTCATACGGGTTGCTCCTGTAGCACTTACAACACAGTGTAGAGAGGAGTCACGGTAGTGTGGAGTCAAGGTCATATGTTCTGTCTAAGAAAAACACGCTAGAGAGCAATGCAGAGCAAGCAGCTGGTGTACATGCAAAATCCCAATGACTGGGAAAGAATATGGAAAGCTCAAAGGCACTGGGATTTTCACTAAGTGTGTAAAAAATGAGAGAGGGAGATAAAAGCATTAGCTGACTTTTTTTATCTTACTTTTCCCCACCCATTTTATGTTCAGGCTTACTGTTTTATAAAACACATTACAGATATAAAATTAGGAAGATGCCAATAAAGAAATTTAAAAATACAAACAGCAGCACTGTTCACTTAAACATAAGTGAGACATTTTAAGTGAGAATGATACCTTAGAGGTGAGAGGTTTTCTGTTTGATGCAGGTAGAAGTCTTTGAGGTTCTAGATGTTGAAATTGGATTAGTGATTTTCAGATGTGAGTCATTTTGATTCAGTGAGACAATGGGCAATGTACAAAGACATTATAGAATGGGGTACTAGGGACATGTGGTAGGCACATCCCATAAGCATAAAATCCCATCAACAATGTTAACAGTGCTGAGGTTGAGTACTGTAGATTAGGTCAACTCTTCATCAGAATTACGGAAGTGTAAGGCCAGAAACCATTTGGGTAATCGCAGAGAACAGATGCAAACAAAGAGGAGAAAGAGAGCCCAGAGCAGGAACACACCAGCTGATGCCAGATCGAGCTGTGTGCACACGGGGCTGGTTTGCGAGAAGGAACGGAGAATCTAGAGGGAGCTAGACTCATGCTCCGTGTTTGAGAATGATTACTGGGATAGCAAATTTGTAAAACAAATTTTGGGGAGATGAAATCAAAGGAATTGAAGAGAACACGTTTGCTTTGGCAAAGTCATGCCTTAGGACCCTTAAATAAAAGTTTTCATATGTGAGTGTGGGAAAGGTCAACATAGGTTTGAAATAAATCTATGCTCCAATATACTGACATTGCACAAATCTTTGGTTTCTTTGTAAGTTTCTAACAGTCCTCTGCCTTGCACTTACACTGTCTTTTTTTTTTTTCTCCATAATTTTGGTTTTCTAAAACAGATAGAGGTTGCCTTTATGTTCAGCTCCCAGAGCCGGCCATTAATCCTCTCTACATTGTGGAATAAACACTATCTGCTCTAGTGTGATTCAGATAGCTCCTAAACAAGCATGGCCTTCACTCTGTGATCCTTTTACTGCTCCAGTGCTGGCATCTTCATTCCCTCAGTTGGGATGATGGTTAGTAGCTGTGCTTTCAGAAGACTTAGGAATTGTGACACTAGGCTGTTTTTGAAGTCTATCTGGGTTTTTGTTTGTTGTCACTAGTGTTGCTGTTTTTGTTATTCTGACCCAAACTCCCTCTTTGTGGTAGCCCACGATGGCCTAGGGTTCCCTAATAGATGGGGATACCCTGGAATTTGTGTTCCTCATGACTCCATAACCACACCTGGCCTTCAAGACTTTGCAAAGTGCTATTTTCAGTTACTAGACTCCCTTGAGAAGCAAGTAGACAAAATATGTGTCATATAAGGCACAGTTTTGGGATTTTGTAATCCAATCTCTGTTTTCTTTATTTGAGTAGCAAAGTTTTCCCTTCATACTGACCTGAAATGAAATCAATTGATTTATAACTTTCCTACAGACAAAATTGTTTAAGCTTTTCATTTGTATCCAGTTCAGTCAAGGCTGAAAGACTTTTAGGATGTCAATTACTGTGATGGGCTCATCTCTAGTTAAAACAGGATATGAAAAACAGGAAAGAACATCTGGGCCTTAAACATCTGCACACTCATGTGTTCAAAACAAAGCATTATATAGGAAAATTCCAATCTGATTATCAAAGAGAACCTGGCAACTTAACTGTTGATACCCACAAATAACCACTTACTCAAAGACAAGTAGTTATAATCTTTACCCTTTTAATAACTGAATTGGTAGATCTGGGTTCAGCTGCATTTTATTGCAAATAAAGATATTTTAAATAAATGTATGAATATATTCTTTTTAAAGAATAATGTTATCTTTATGGTAGAATTGAAGAAGAGACTGATGTGATACACATAGGTAATATTTCAGGAACTGACCAGGCGGTGCTGGATCTCACCATGACTGTTCTATGTGAATGAAAGTGGTATCCCTCTATCTCTTGTGTAAATCATGCCATGCTGAGTCACTGGGACTTCCTAAAGAATCAGTCCTATCTGAACGTTTACTCCATATTCTCCTTCAATTTCTCTCTACGGCAGTCACACCACCAAACACAACACATAACTACGTCACTTGTTACCTATATTATCTACCACTGGTATAGAATTTCTACTATGCTGAGCATAGTAGTGTACTCTGTTCACTGTTCTTTCTTCACATCCAGGCACAAACTTGGTACAAATTTATTGAATGCTTACAATTGTTATATAAACAAATGGAACTACTTTTCTAATGATAAAACCAAGTGTGGAGCATTTTCATTGGCTTCTTTTGTTTTTGTTTTGTTTTGTTTTGTTTGTTTGTCAAGACAGCGTCTCTCTATGTTCCTCTGGCCGGCCTGGAACTTGTGATACAGACCAGGTTGGCCTCAAACTGATAGAGATCCACCTATATCTGCCTCCTGACATGCTAACTAAAGGCTTAAAGTATGCATCACCAACACCTAGCCTTCTGACTCCTTTGCCAAGTCTAATGTTCTCATTTGATTGCTTTAATTTAACAGGCAAAAATCTTCCTTGAAAATGTTCCAGGTCCTGCTACTCACTCAGCTGTGATCTGCCTAAGACAGGCGCCCATAGCAGCCCACCCCATCCTGTTAGCCCTTCTCAGTCACCAGGAAATGATTTGGGTCTCTAGTGAGGGTAATGAAATTAATGCAAATAAGGCAAAAAGGTGAGCTGGTGGAGCTATCTCTGCTATTTTCATAGGTGTTTGCATAACTAGTTTCCACCACATTCAATTTGCAATTGTAGCCAGAGAACCCCCTCTGCCTCAGACTCTCTGAGTTCTAATATATGCTGTGCCTAGAGAGCTACTTCACACTGGAAAACAACCCCTTGGGTGTGAGCTGAGGTTCTGAGGGTACAAACTCTTGGTCTTCAAAACATGAACACTCCTCAGATAATTCCCACTCGACTTTAGAATGGCATGCTCTTTTATGATCTAGCCCCTCTTTTTAAATTATGTATTGAATTAATAATAAAATTAGCTCTGGGTCACACATTAGACAGCTATTGGCGACAAAGACCATATCTTGCTCAATTTTAAGTAACTAAAGCATTTAATGAACTGATTTATATATGGTAAATCCTAAACAAGTGAACCATCTCTTAGATGAATAAGGAAAGTCAGACTGAAGACAAGCTTGACCAAATGGAGAAAAAAAAAGGCCGTCGACACTTTCATGCAAAATTATGATCTATGACAACTGGTCTCATAGTATCAATGAGGAAGAAATTATCTACTATTTAAAAGTATCACATGGCCAGGTGGTGGTGGTGGCGGCGGCGGCGGCGGCGGCGGCGGCGGCGGCGGCGGCGGCGGCGCACGCCTTTAATCCCAGCACTCGGGAGGCAGAGGCAGGAGGATCTCTGTGAGTTCGAGGCCAGCCTGGGCTACCAAGTGAGTTCCAGGAAAGGCGCAAAGCTACACAGAGAAACCCTGTCTCGAAAAACTAAAAAACAAAAAAAAAGTATCACATGATTGTGAACTTTACCCCCCTCTATAATCATAATTTCTAAATGCATAGTTTCTATCAGTTATTATTATAATAAGCTTTTTAGCAATAGCTTAGCTTGTTTTTCTTTACCAGTCTTATATGTTAGAAGTGACTTCTAGGATACCTTTGACCATTCAGAGGAACTGTAATTTCATAGTTGGCAAATTTTTCCCACAAAAGTAATTCTTAAACTTTTAAGAAAGTCAGAGTATGAATTCCTACAAAGTAGCTTGATCACATTTACCACCAACTCCTCCCCATGATTCCTATCAGATCCACCTACCCTCTACCTCTTCTCTGAAGCTCTGCTCCCCGCCCAGCCTCCTTCCCTTTCCCTCCCCTTTTTAAAAAAGAGACCATCTCACAGCAGATGCCATGCTTCCCTCCCTCTCACGATCTCCCTACTTTTTTTCTTGGGGAAGTCCTCTGAACCCCAAGTGTAGGGTTTGTGAAACTAGTTCTCACTACATAACCCTGGCTGACCTGGCATGGCTGGACTCCCAGAGAGCCATGGGCCTCTGCCTCCCGTGTGATGGGGTTGAAGGTGAGCACCATCATGCCTAGATGTTAATGTAATAAGAAATAAAGTGTATAAACATGCCTAGTATTTATTTTCCTAAGGATGGTGCTACCTCCTAAAATGAGAGAAATTATAAGAAGCAATATTCCCTAGTTATATACATATATACATACATACATATATATGACCACAAATGGATCTAAATACTATAATTCTGGGATGGATAAGCTTTCAAGACCCCAAAGAGACATTGTTAAAAATATGTATTTTAAATAAAAACATTTTGCTTCCCCAATTCCACATTAGCAATCACAGCCTGGGATAATGACACCATTACATCAGATGCTTGGATGCATGACAATAATAACGGGGATTCCTCACCTTGTGGCCTCATGAACTGCTGGGTCCTCTGAAGACTCTATGCTTCTGAAAATATTTTTTCAGTCTCTTGATGTCTTCTTATTTTTTTCTAAAAGAAAAAAAAAGAAAGAAACCATGTTTCAATGTTTTATAAGATTCTATTTTAAAGAGTAAAACTGATTCCAAGTCTTTGGGGGGGGCTCCCCTGCTTCACCTCCCAGATCTCTTAGCAGCAGCAGCAGCCCTAGCTAAACTCAGCTTTCTTCCTACCCCAGTAGCTAAAGAGAAGATTGGAGCTAGAGATAGCAAAGGTCCTTAAGTTACAGACATAACTTTGAAACTACGACCTCAGATTTCTTTCTTTTTTTTTTTTTAAATAATTTATTTAACTTTATGTTCATTGGTGTGAAGGTATCAGATCCTCTGGAACTGGAGTTACAGACAGTTGTAAACTGCCATGTGGGTGCTGGAATTTGAACCTGGGTCCTCTAAAAGAAAAGCCAGTGCTCTTAACCACTGAGCCATCTCTCCAGCTTCAGACTTCTAATGGTTCTCCAATAGCGTGCCTGCTAAGCCATACTTAATTTCTGTATACAAATACTTTGAATCCCCCCCTCGGCTCCTTCCTATCTGTTTATTCTCAGTTTATGTTACCTCCTCTAGAGAAATTAAGGTACCACAGTTCAGGTTGCTCTATTTCCTACCACCGTCTCCCCTTGCTTCATGGGTGTCTCTGAATTGTTAACCTCCAGTCCTATCATACAGAGAAATTTCTCTCTGCTCCCCAAGAATAAGTTCTCCTCTGAAGTCTCTGACTCCATTTCCTCTCACTGTTAGGTCTTTACTGCTTCCATTATACCTTTTCCTTCTCCCATCATCTTCCTATCCTCCATTTTTCTTACTCATTAATACCCACATGTAAGCACGCTATGAGACCTCCCAGCCTCAAAACACACATTTTCTCTTACAAGAGCTTCCATCTCACAATCACCATGTTTCTGCATTCCATTTTATTTAAAAAAAAAAATCTAAAAGAAAGGCATTCTCCGTTTCTCAGCAAAAATTCTACATCGAACTCATTCGAACTAGGTTTCTTCTCCACTGCCTCACAAAGACATCCCCGGGTCAGCAGTAAATGTGAGCATTACCAAACCACCAGAGACTTCTCAGTTCTTTACACCCTCAAAGCCCAGTTAAATGCGACCGAGCTCTTTCTTGTCCATTCCTTGAATCATTCATTTCATCACTTGGTTAAGAAGTGAGGCTGGAGGCTCCTGGCTTCTGTCCTCCCTCGTTTACCATTCTCCTCAGCCTCTTTGCTTGATTTTTTTCCCTTTTAGCAGAGTCAGTTATGAGTTCTTTTCTAACTCTATCATAAGAAACCATAGCCAGCACCATGTCTTTAAACAGTGCCATTTATAAATAAATGTAAAAAATTCAGAGTTCTAGACCAGACTTCTACCGTGACCTTGAGAGTGGCAGGCACTTTACACTCTATTCCATAGTTTCATGTGAACAGCCAACAGCCTTCTACTTGAAAAGTCCACAAATGCAGTGAAGGAAAGGAACAGATGAAGGGAGAGAGACGCAGCAGTTTGCCTCCTCCAGGCTTCCTGTTTTTCCCATGCTGGCACCATTTAAATTTACATTTAAATTTATTTGTGTGGGGGTGGGTGGGTGGTGTGTGCCACTTGTGTACAGGTGCCTACAGAAGACAGGAAAAGGTGAATGAGCCCTTGGAGCTCAGGTCCCCTGGAGGAACAGGAAGCGTTCTTTTAAAAAGCAGTTTTGAAATTAGAATACAATGACATCATTTCCCTTTTCCTTTTCTTCCTCCAAAATCTTTCCCTGTACTGCACCTTGCTCTCTTTCAAACTCAGGGCTTCTTTTCTTCTTTAACTGATGTTTTGTATATACATATATATTCCTCAATACGTGAATAGAACCTGCTCAGTCTCTATAGTGTTATTCGTATTTATGTTTTCAGGAAGGACTATTTAGTATTGAGTAACCAGTTGATGGACCCTGAGCAACCCCTCCAGCCCCAACATCCCATCAGTCCAATAATTAGTCATATTAAAAACCTAGTACCTTAGGAAAATGATGAATTCTAGGATGGAGACAGTAGAATTCCAAGATGAACCTGTAGCATCATATAGTACAGAAAGAAAGTAACTCAAAATACTCATAAATACATTACCAGCAAGGCTGAGGTTATAGTTTAGTAGCAGCCCATCTGCCTACCATGCTTGAAGACCAAGGTTTAATCTCTCACACCAGGAAAAAAGGAAGAAACAAAAGACTCAACAATCACCAGAAAGATCTGTCAGTGACCAAAGTTAGAACAATGTAAGCAATAAAAATTAGGTAAATACACTATACATTCATAACCCAAAGAATGAAACCAGTCAAAATGATTGTGTAATGAAACAAATGATTGGAAAATGCCTGAGAAGGAAAATTTCTTACAAAGATCGCCAAATAACATGGCTTGATGCCCACTCCTGACAAGAAGATGAACTGGATCTAGTGAACAAACTAACGTGAGACTGTGGAACAGCCAGAGATGAAGAAGGTTAATAACTTGGTGTATTATTTCCATTGGATCCTTGATCAAGAAAGAACATTCTTAGATAAACTAAAAATCTGTGGGAGTTACTTGGTGGTATTGTCTTGGTGACATTTTCTTGGTTTTGACAAGCGTGTTGAGATTGTGTATGAAATGAACACTGGGGGAAGTTGGGCAAGACATTCAAGGGAATTCTCCATGCTTTATTTGCAAAGTCCCCATGAATCTAGAGTTATTTTAAAAGAAAAACAGCTTTTTCATAGATGAGACTACAGTTCAGTAGTAGAGGGTTTGCTTAGCACGTGTGAGGTATTGTGTTCAAGTCTTAAAAGACTGAAGGAAGCTGACCATGGTGGTGTCCACCTACAATCCCAGCACTTGGGAGGAAGAGGCAGATAGATATCTGTCAGTCTGGTCTATAGAGTGAATTTCAGGACAACCAGAGCTACACCAAGAAACTTTGTCTCAAAAACAAAGAAAACAAAAAGGAAAGGAAGGAAGGAAGAAGAAATTGTACTTATGCTATTCCTGGTGCATGCCTAGAGGACGTAGTGTTCATACAGAGAAACCAGGATATCCATGTTTACTGAAACACTGCTTACCATGGCCAAATTATGGAATTGGGTGTGTGTCAACAAATAAAAATATAAAGCACAGTAGAGTTCTGTTTAGCCATTAAAAAATAAATGAAATTATTGCATTTGCTGGTAAACAGATGCAACTGGAAATCAACCTATTAAATAAAATAAGCCAGACTTAGAAAGACAAATATCACATGCTTCTCATACTTGTGAATCCTGGATTATATAGAGAGACAAAATAAATCATATGTTTTTGAAAATATATGTGAAAATTGAAGTGAGATTAAGCAGCGGAGAGAGACTAGAAGGAAAAATGGAAGGGCATGTGTATGGATATGGTTAAAACATATTTGAATGAAAATGTTTTATGAAAGCAATCACTACATACGTACTCTATAAGTTAATTAAAAAGACAAACATTATTTAATTTGTATCATCTAAACTGTCCCAACTTTAAGCGTCAAGAGCTGTGTTGGGTTGACTACTGTGTGCTTTCAATAAACCTAAACATATACAAAGCTCTGCAAATCAAAAGCAACAATGAAGCCAAAATAAAGCCCTTTGTTTACAAAAAGTCTAGAATCACGTCAGCTCTGCCTTGCAGATGTCTGTAATGTGGCCCCTTCTCCCTATAGACCCTGTTCCCACACTGCTCTATGTCCCACCTGGTCTTCTTGCTTCTTCTCTTGCCTGTTCCTACAAGTGTCAGCCTCCTGCCTGTCATCCTCTGTCTTCTCTTTCCCTCTTGAAAGCAGTATTCTCCTGTCCCAGGTATAGATGGTCCACTCCCTGACCTCATCTGGCCTTTACCAAAGTACTCTGGACAAGAATACCATTACTAACTTACTATAAATATGCCTTCTTCATATTTTCTAACTCCACATGCTTTGTCTACATCTCAATTTTGTGATGTAATTTTATTTTCTTGCTTATAATCTACCTTGACTACTAATACAAATATTATTAGCATGGACGTATTACCTTGTTGAATAAATAAGATTGTTGTCAGGAGCCATAGGAAATGCTGCAATTGTACCCTATAAAAATGTGCATTTTGCCTCATTTTTTGGAAAAGCAATATGTCAGTATGTATTGTGTTAACTGCCTCCACTTGATACATTTATCTACAAAGTTGAAGCAGTAACATATAAGAATACTTTTAAAATATTATGTATTGGGGCATATTTATAGTAGGACAAAAACTACAAAGGAGGGGAAACTTCCACAGGGGAACAGCCAGCTAAATTTTACATGCTTGTATGTTGGAATGTTACGCAATCATTGAAAAAAGTAAAATGAAACTAGGATAACCAACATTGGGAAATTCCATGAAGTGCTACAGAGGGAGAAAACCAGTTTTCAGAATAATATATATGATTCATGCTTTCACAGAATGCTTTCATGGGAACATGTATATTTAGATTAAAACTTGAAAGGTTATAAAGCAGACTGTGGAAGAGTTACCTACAGAGGAAAGAGAGAAAAAATGGATTTGAAAAGAAGAGAGATGAAGCAATTTCTGTGATATGAAGATAAATAAAAACACGTGTCTGTATCAAATCCATCAATTTTAAAGCTCCCAACTACTTATAAACATTCTTGCAAACAAACCAGAACAAAGTGTCCACAGTATTTTAGTCTATTTTCAAAAATACTTTGGGTTTTTAAAGTTGATACTAGGATTCCTTAAACTCACAAAGAAAATTACTGCAAAAATTGATCAGGCTCCCAGGAAATGTGTAAGTTCTTACAGATGGTCTTGGGAAGACATCTAAATTGAACACTGTGTCAATATACTTTCTTGCTCAACCATAGAAAATAGAAATAAACTCTAAGAAAGAATAAGCAATGTCCACTGGCATGAATGAAGCTCAGAGCTCTTCAGTGTTTGTTTGCTGGCTCAACTTCTAATTAATTCAGCAGCCTCAGGTGTTGTGGGATTTTTGTATGCTGTGTGGAGGTGTTTTGCTGTGATTGGTGTAATAAAAAGCTAAACGGCCAGTAGCTATGCAGGGAAAATAGGTGGGACTTACGAGCATAGGAATAACTGGGGATGAATCTAGGTGCACAGAAATGATGCCAGGAGAAAGCAGGATGGGCGATACATAGCAGAACATAGCTTAATAGAAATTGGCTAATTGAAGTGATAAGAGCCAGTTAGGAACAAGCCTATGCTATAGGCAGAACTTTCATAATTAATAAGAAGTCTCCACATCATCATTTGGGAGCTGGCAGTACAGAGAAAGACTTGCTACACTCAGGTGCCTGACTTAATAGTTATGGTGCATATTCTGTCATGCATACCTCAGTCTAGAGGGTATGAATGCCCAAATAAGGTCGTAACTGATGGCTAGGGCAACCTTGACAACTTTTATTCTCTTTCAAGGTGAGGACTGAAGACTGAAGGGATGTCTCAGCAGTGAGTAATGTGTATTGCTTTTGCAGAGAATCTGAGTTCAGTTCCTAGTGTCAATATCCAGCAGCTCACAACTACCTATAACTACAGCTCCAGGGAGTTCTGATGCCTTTTCTGGTTTCCACAGGCATTGCACTAATTGAACATGACCACACATAGATAAACAGGATTAAAAATATGGACACCAAGGAAATAAGATTTTCTAAACACTGTAGGACTGATTCACATACAAACTCAGAGAAGGTGGCAGCATGCACAGGGCCTGCACAGGTCTAAGCCAGATGAGGTCCCAGCACTGAGAGGGGAAGTGGGCACAATCCCCATCCTTAACCCAGAAGTTATCTCCAATTGATAACCACTTTGTAAAGAAAACAACTGGCTTTTTCCAATGGGGTCTCACTAGGTAGATAAAGCACTCTTAAGGGCAGGCCTCATGCCCAGGAGTAGATGGGGAACCCAAAACGAACTCAGTGGAATTTTCTTGAGGTTCTTTGTGTCATATGCTTTACAGGGCATTTTTTTCCTTACCTTATCAGTAATTTGTATATATTTTATGGTTTCCAGTTTTATGTTTTTATAGGATTTCTGCATGTACAACAGGTGTGGCTCTATGTCTATATCTATTTCTTGTGCTTTTTCTTTGGTTATTTTTCTTCTGTTTGTTTTGTCTTACTCTGATTTGTTTATTCTTATTTTATATTATTTTACTTTATTATAATTTTTAGATGATATTTTGTTTTCTAATAAAAGAGAAAGGAAATGAATATAGGTGGAAAGGGAGGGTCTGTGAGAATTTATGAGAGAGGAAAATATAATCAAAATATATTGTATGAAAAATCATTTCCAATAAAAAATAATAGAAAAGAAAATCATTTTCAAAAAGTAGAAACCCAGATATGGTAGCACACACCTTTAATCCCAGCACTCACAGAATCAGGTGGATCTCTGTGAATTGGAGGCCAGCCTTATGTACATAGTGAGTTCCAGGATAACCAGGGTTACATAGTGAGACCTTGTTTCAAAAAAAAAAGAAAAGAATAAATAACAGACTTTCAGATGAGACTATGTCCTCATCTTTTCTGTCAAAATAAAATGTAAGAATTATTCAAATATCCCCTCTCTGTGTAGAATATTGTAGAATATTTCCAGCACCTAACAGCAGTTTACATACTTGGTTTTCACTTGAGGAACATTGCTTGTTGTAGGAGGCATAAATGGTACATGTAATTATGTAGTTTGTCTAGTCTCAGATTCACATGCTTGTGACACATTGGAGCACAGTTTTCAAGTATAAAGTGTAAAGAAGGATCCATTCTGGATATCATATACGGAGTTTCACTGCAGAAGCCTGTTTATAAGGAGATTTCATAATAAATTTTTTTTTGCCATGAGGTAAATAATGAATAAATCTTGAATGAAAAAATTTTAAAAATAGAATTACAGGTGCTGGGTGGTGGCTCACGCCACCTTTAATCTCAGCACTAGGGAGGCAGAGGCAAGCGGATCTCAATGAGATCAAGGCCAGCCTGGTCTACAAAGCAAATTCCAGGACAGCTAGGATTGTTACACAGAGAAACTCTGTCTCAAAAAAAATAGAATTACAGGGCTGGGCAGTGGTGGCACACGCCTTTAATCCCAGCACCCGGGAGGCAGAGGCAGGCAGATCTCTGTGAGTTCGAGGCCAGCCTGGGCTACCAAGTGAGTCCCAGGAAAGGCGCAAAGCTACACAGAGAAACCCTGTCTCGAAAAATCAAAAAAAAAAAATAGAATTACAAAAACTCAGATTTAAGAATCAAATATTATTGCCATGATAACTTAATAGACAGTCTTTAGTTCTAGAGTAACAAAAGAATTATGGTTGACATATTTATTTCTCATCTTGGTGACTTTGGACAAATTACTTGACAACAATTTCTCCATCTATTAAATGAATATATGACCTATTTTTATAGTTTGTAATGAACCTAAGAAGGCATCTAAAATATGCGACTCATAACAAAATCTTCATACAACACATCTCTTATTAAAACAAAAAGTTTTTAAAAAGGGACAGAACGTATGTTATAGATGTTTAGATCATCATGCTTATTTACAATGATCTCAAAAGGAATTGCTATCATGATTGCCATGTTTTTCTTCATCTTTTGTTCATAATGAGTGAATCAGTGAAGGATTCACAGACTATACTAGAGTCTTCTCTCAGGCTCAGTTCAGAAAATAGAGTCTAAGAAGTAACAAAACGGAAAGAAGAACATACATTGAGCGAGTTACAAGCTTTTATAGAGTTGAGATGCCAAGCAAACAGGGAAAGCTGAGAAACTCACAGGTTAGCTACAGAGGGAAGAGGTCATCATCCCTCAGGCTGGGGTCATGTAAGTTGCCTGGTACTGCTGGGTGCGAAATAGACCTGTGCAGAAATTGCTCTGTGGGGCTAGGGCCACTTTGACTATGCCTTTCTCCCCGCCCCCATTGTCCCACAAGTGCCTCTTATTCGAACCCAGTAGGCACGGTTTACCAGTAAGCTGATAGCGACAGAAGTAGAAAAATGCAATTTACAGAGAAAGAGCAAAGTTTAGTTATGAGCACAAAGGAGGCGCATTGCTGACGCATTACGATAATTCTCAAGCCTGAAACAACCGGGGCCCAAGGGTGGAAGGACTTGGGTCTACACCTGAACTCGCAGTAGCTATGACTGCATGCACAAGGTCTGCGTAAGATCAAGCCAACCCAAAGAACCAGCATGGATCGTGGGTTGTGGGGAAGGAGGCAGACTCATGGAGTCCCACAACAACTGAAGAACTGTTGGCAACTGAGGGCAACTGGGGAATGGAGAGCCCCTTTTCTTCAGGATGCAGCCCCTGAGAGGCTACTCTTGCTCCCAGTAGTGTGCCCTACACCCACGCACAGACAGGTGGCACTAAATGAACTCAATCTGCTTTTAAACAGCTGGTACAGTTGGGAGGGAAAAGTGAGGGGTTGGGAGAAACTAGAGAGAAGGGAATTGAAGGTGGATTTTATCAAAGCATAATACATATGTATGGATAAATTACCAAACAGAATTAAAAGAAAAAGAGCTTGGTGCTAGGCGACTGGAAATGCGCATGTGCGGGTTGAATCTTCCACAGCTGCGCTGGGAAGCCTACAGTCCCATATGGCATTGAAGAAAACCCAGTTCTCCATACAGACAGCCATGCTACGGTGGAGAAGGAAATACCAACCCCTTGTCCATTTCTGCCTGATGGATCTCATCTCTGTCATTCTCTAGCATACGCACTAAGACACCTCTTTCACAGTTAGAATGGACAGGGCCTTGGCCACTTTCAGTGTCCCATTGCTGTTACCCCGACTATTACATCAGAAGAAATGGAACTAATGGACTTAGTTATATATTGCCAACAAGAGAAGGCGAGTTAACACGGTTATGTGGGTAGGTTGTCACTTACCATAATACTTTCTCTTTCATCTTAAATAGGTTATTTAAGTCTGAAAAAAAAAGAAAGAAAGGAAGGAAGGAAGAAGGAAAAGAAGCAGAGTCTAGAAAGGTAATTTCTTCCTGTCTTTTACACAGGAGAGTCGCTTGTATTCTCTGAGGTGTGCCTCTTAATCAGACTTCAGAAAGAAAAGACATACACACTTGATGGAGGCATCAAAAGCCAAAACGATCAGAAAGACGTGGACGTGCCTCTAGGTCTAAAGCTGGTCTGCAGCTACAGAGTGAAAGATGCTCAACCGAGCAAGATTGTGCTGTCCCTCTGCACCCCACCTCCAGCACGAAAAAAGAGAGTATGGGGAAATAAACTGAACACGTGATTGCTCACCTAACCCACTTGCCAAAGCACGTACGGGGGCCTGAGGAGCACCGGATCTCTCTACCCATCCGAACACTGCATCTCTGCCTTGCCAGCACCGCGGGACTTTCTTTACACCACTGTCACGTTGTTAAAGTCACAAGAGAAAATGTGAATAAACCTTGCTTAATAGAACAGAAATTCTTGGAAACTGAAATTGGGTAGTCATTTTTTTGTGAATTTTGAGTGAGAGTCAGTTCTTACTCATTCTGTTTGAAGAACGAACTCACAATCTCCAGATCTCTCAATACATTTCACTGTTTATTGTTGCCCGCTTGCCATGCTGTGGTGCCTTAACTTTTTCTCTACCGTATATAATGTAGTAGTTGAAAGCTGCAGTTTTTTCAGAATGAGTCTCTGCATCCATACACACGCACACAAAATAAATTAATTAATATGTACTTTAATTTTTAAAAAATTGGACATTTTAAAATCAGTTTAAACACACATACATTGCTATATCAAATTGGATTTGTGTGAGGTTAAAATATTATTTTAGATAAAAAGAATAAGAGATAATAACAGTTTTATATTAGAAAACTATTACACTTCTCTCTTCTCTCCTCTTCCTCTTCTCCACGCACGTGTCTCTCCCACAGGCCTGTGCACTCTCTATCCCTGTATTTCTAATAAACTCTTATAAGCGGAAAAAAAAAAAAAAAAAAAGAAAACTATTACAGTCCATCATATTAATAGGTTAAGATAAGATGATCAGATGTACTGATAGAGAATTTGATGAGGTTTAATATTCTTTATTAAGTTAAAACTCTGAACGAAAAGATGCATCTTTAATACAGAGAAAGAAATCTGTGGCCAAATGGAAGGGTGTCCCATGGAAATCACTTGAATTAAAAAAAATAAAATAAACAAACAAAACCTATATCTTTCTTCATACTAAAAATAACCTATTGGAAAGTCCACTTCAAAATAAAAACAAGACACTTTTAAATCTTAATAAACACTATAAATAAAAGTATGAAATTCTACTCTGTATAAAATAAGTTAAATATACACAGGATTAATTTTTGATATGGAAAAACATTATAAAAATTAATCTGCCACAAACATACATATGTACACATATGTCTATATTCCAAGTCTGTTAGGGTAAGGTACCATGTAAATAAACACTCACATGTCAAAAGTGATTATATAAATTGGTCAAGTTTTGTATCAATCACTAAAGGTTTTCTCTAAGATTTAAATATGAACATGTCATAACAGCAATGATAAGTGATACATTCTAGAAAGTGGATACAGAGGTAGAAATATGGCTCAGTGATTAAGAACACTTGTTCTCTTACACAGGACTTGGGCTTGATTCTAAGCACCCATATGGTTTACAACCATCTATAACTCCAGTTCCAGGAGATCCAACACCCTCTTCTGGCCTTTGCAGGCACCAGCCATGCATATACATGCATGCAGACAAAATACTCATAAATTAAATTAAAATGAATATATCTTTTCAAAAAGAAGAAGCTACAATACATGAACACGGATTTCTTGTTGGGAAAAAACTGTATGATAGAGAAGAGAAGAGAGACAGACAGACAGATAGATGATAGCTATGATACAGTAGATACCATAAATCACTCATAATTCCAACACTCAGAGAAAGATCTCAGAAAATACATTTACTTTTCTTCATATTGCAAATATAAAACTCACACACACACACACACACACACACTTCAATGGAAGCATATAATTTAACATATGTGTTTAGCAATGTGAATATATTTTATACCAATTGATATATTTATTCCACTGGTCTTGTCACCCACATAGCAATCAATTTTATCAGTTCCCCAGAAATTATCTAACCAATTGCAAGGCATCTAGGTTGTAAACAATTTTTCTTACAAAAATATTTTAAAAATAATCTGTAAAGCTAAAGTTATTTCCACATGTCTATTTTTAAGTAAACCAATATGAAATTTGGTAAGTATTCTTGAAATTATATATATCTGAAAATGTAAATAATCTGATATCTCTAATACTCTACAAGACAAAATAAGAGTTGCCATAGAAACAGCAAATGGCAGAAAATCAGGCCTGACACAGGATCCAAAAAAGAAAGAAAAAAAAATTAATGGATCTGATTTGTAGAAATCAGGACTGACTTCACTGGGAATATGACCCATATTTAAATGTTTTTACTATTTCTTCCAAATGAAGAATCTTAAAAACAGAATTAATGCCAAATTCTGATATCAAACCTCACAATACATATAAATGTAGCAACCATAGATATCAAATTTCAAATAAAATAAATATTTCTTTGTATCTTCTATACAAAGATGATTTAAAATGAATATGCATACCTTTACCTCATAGTATTTCTAGCAACATTATCTCCTCATCATGGAAGAAAATATATAATCCTGTACCTGAGGTCTCCCTGTGTGACAAGGAACCAGACCCACAGCAAATGAACCCAACCAAGAAACCACCTCGGCCTCTCTCCCACCAACAGGTATCTAGTGAGTTAGCATCCTGCCTGGCTTTATTCACCAGCCTTCATGGAGCTTTGAGAATTGTTTGCAGTTAGGGTGTAGTGTGGTGGTGGTGCTGCTGTTTGCTTTGGATTTTCTCTATTTTAGTTTGGTAATTTCTGTTTTGAAGAAGAGTATTTTTGTTATGTTAGTATTTGGTGATACTCATTGAAGTCTCCAAAAAATAATCTTCAATTAACAGTTAACAGTTGACTATTTGAATCATTTAATAAGCTTTCATTCAAATTCTTAGAATAGCCAACGATATAGATGAATCTTTGCTAGTACTTCATTACTACATTTACAATAAAAAAAAAAATCAATGCAACTGAATTTACCGCCATTTTAGCTCACTTGAAACATTTTCCTATTGAAAATTAAACATCGTTAAAAGAAAATGAACGCCTTTACACATTTTTACATATTGATCTTTGGTTTAGTTTTTGCTATGTTTATAATGATTGCTCTTTCTCTGTTACTTTTACAAACCACACTTTTTAACTGGAAAATTTTAAAAAAATGAAATTGCCCCAAATGACTTTGAGCTTTTCTAAGCAATTCTTCTCTGTATTCACATCACACAGATGTACCTCCCTGAGCTGTCAAAGGCATCAGAAAGCCTGATCTAGGCAATACATTGTGAAGTCTTTAGAGAATCCCTAGGACTTTTGCCTCGGGCACTGATGCCACCAGCAGCCTCATCCTAAGCAGCAGGGTAAAGCTGGTGAATCTCTGCTTTTCAAATCAAACCTGGAAGATTGGGACTCTGGGAAGGTGGATATTAGAATTGAATCACCTCACTTTATTTGGATCCATTTAGAAGGCACCATATTTTTCAGCTGGGCAATTGGTCATTCAGTGCTTGGGGCCCGTTCTTAGATGATCCCAGAGTAAGGATATGGAGGCTAGATAGAAAGAAAAATGGGGAGAGTATGGGGAAACAGAATGGAAAAGAGCCCTTCACCCAGGAATCCAGCTGGAACCTCTCACCAGTAGAGAGGCAAGAATTCTAGTGTGTGTATCAATTACTGAAACTCCTCTCCATTCCCAGGTGTATACCTGCAATTTTCTAGGAATCTCACCAGAAAGCCCACTTACAGGAAAAGGACATGTACTAAAGCCTTTGTGTAATCCCCACCACCACCCCTGCTTCCAGTCTTGTAGATCATAATTCCACCCAAGACATCTCCCCAGCCTCCCAATCATCTCACTTATTAAAGAGAAAGGAAAGGGACAAATGGTTTCTTAGCTACTTTTTGAGATATAACTTTAGATACACACATACACTAATGTATATACGGTAAATTTAAGACAGTTAATTGTGACTTTCCCTGGAGGAGCCAATTCCCACACCTGGATGTGCCTTTCTCTTAACCCTTCTGCTGAAAGTCTGCGCTAAAATTATCTTTAATAGCCGGGCGGTGGTGGCGCACACCTTTAATCCCAGCACTCGGGAGGCAGAGGCAAGTGGATCTCTGTGAGTTCGAGGCCAGCCTGGACTACCAAGTGAGTCCCAGAAAAGGTGCAAAGCTACACAGAGAAACTCTGTCTCGAAAAAAACAAAAACAAAAACAAAAACAAAAAAAATTATCTTTAATAAAACTCTTGCTTCCAATTAGCTTACAAATTTCAGTTTGGTTTTGGTAGAAGTCCCTAAAAAAATTAAGGGAACTCCTGAGGCTACTGAGTGACATCATGATGTCTCTGTCCCCTCACCAATGACAAATATGGCTCTACTGAGATGTTAATAAAATGTAAACATTCTAAGATTTATTTGTAAATAGATTATCCCTGTCAGAGAAAACATTTCGATCACTGCCGTGTAGATGGTATCATTAATATTTAATAGTGACTTTAATTCTTCTCTGAATGAAATACAGTTACAAAATCAATTCACCTATAAACATCCTGAGTAAATAATAGATGTAGAAAGTGGGAGGTTTTTCCATTAAATATCTCAGATCTCAAGCTAATAAAGCCTTATCCTTCAATTCAGGTGAGCGACAGTACCATCCACACCACAGGACTGGCCTTACGTTTACCTTTTCGCTGGCAGAATTAAACCATCGCATTGTTAAGCTTGACTCCCTGTTGCAGACACATCCAATTTTATTGGAAATTTGGTCCAGCTATGCTTTTAAGTTCAACATTGAATTCTGATGATGTGTCAAGGTTCAAAACAAACAAATAGAAAAGCAAATTTTGTACTCCACTGAATGGCAAGATGTGAGCAAGTAAGTGAGCTCAACTGAAATGGGACGGCAGTGAGCATCTGAAGGCTTGAACTGTGAAACGAGCAATGCTGTGCCCTGGAGTTGAAGAGACAGACAGATATTATCTATTGCCAGGGAGTCCAACATGCCCAATTCCCATCTGGGACAAAACTGAAAAGTGTGAAGATTATTCTCTCTAGAGGCAGTTCTATAAGCCTGGATCTGCTAGCTACTGTTTAAGATTCCCTCGGCATTCTCCAGCTCACCCACTTTCCATGGCAACATTTCCATCATTATCACGAGTAGCATTATGTCACAAGGACAAACCAATTTCTTTCATGTAAATGTAAAACATGTTTGCTCTGAGATATTTCCATCAATGTCAGTGACACGAGGAAAGCCTGCCCTGTCGCTTCCTAGCAGGAAGGAGAAGCCAACGACTGTCATTTGACTGCTTGAATTCTCAGCCTACCATTTTTTGACTCACTCGCTTTTGCCGAAAGACTCTACATCGTGCACTCTACGTCTAAGAGAAGTTGGCGGAAAAGCAGCCGCCATGTCACTCACTCGATGAGTTGGTTCTCCTCCGTACTTAGCAAGCAGTCCTGTAAGTAAACGATGGAGCTACCAGGGTTGGGTGGAAAAGGCCGAGTCTACGGGTAGACATTTACGTACTCTGCCACGGCTCACATTTTTATTCTTGCTAAGTCCTCCTCTGCGGGTCTTGGCCTCCTCAGCTGCAGAGCGAGAGTCAGCCTAGTTGCTCTCAAAGGCACTGCTAATGTTCTTGGAGTCAAAACATGAGATACAGCACGACTGCTGTCTTTTGTCTTAGCCTGCACCAGGTCTTGCAGCCAAGCATCAGGTCCTCTTAGCGAAAAGGATGTGGGTTTGTGGGTTTTCTTCTCTTTTCCTGACTTCACAAACGAGTTAATAAGGCTTTGCGTTTGAGACTAGACTGTGAGTCGCCCGCGGTGACAGAAAGTCCTCCGCACATTGTATCTGCGCATTCTTCTTCCTCCCCCTCCTGGTGGGGCGCCACATACAGTTCTCAGTTGCAAGTTACCGCATGATAAATATGGACACAACATTCCCTTGCAAAGGAGAATCAGCGGACATTGCCCTCAGCACTGAAAAAGTCACCGAGACAAGCTCATCCCCTGTGCTGAGGATGGGGTAACAAAACAAAAACCACCCCGCCCCAAAAGAAAAGACTTACAACCTAAGGTTTACAACCTAATGCTTCTCTGAGGACAGTGGGCTTAAGTCTCCTCTATAGGCTGCAGGGACAGGAAGTGATGGAGGAGTTACCACATATCAAAGTAGTTTTTTTAAAAAACCTCCCAGCTGCTATTTTTATTCTTCCAGGAAACTGTTCAAATATTCAGATCAACTGCTGTACCTGCACTTTCTCTAACCTTCCCTAAAGTGCCAGAACGTTACTTTCATCCGGGATGCTTCTTGAACCACATCTGTAAGAACCGATGATGCTTAAATGAACGTTACTGGTACTTTGTGAGCTCACAAGCCGCAGAAATCAATTGACACCTTGCATAGAGAAGTCTTGAGATTGATTTTTCTAGGCAAGAACCAATTTGTGACTTTAGGAGATGCACGGATACCAAGGATGTTGAAAAAATATTGGAGCTTAAGAAAAAAAGATAATCACAGAGGTGTGAAACTTGCCCTTCTCTACGACTAGATTAGCCCTCAGTACTATTAGATTAGGGGCTTGCTTGGGGAAAAAAAAACCTCTTAGACAATGATGCCTCTCAGGAGTGGCCAAAGGGGGGAAAATGCTTGAGAAATGCTAGACAACTTCTCTAGTGCTCCCAGCTTGAAAGGGAGACTCTCCAAACACAGAGAGGGGGTACCGTTAGAGTGCTCCCATAGTCTTGCGTTTAATGTGGACTACTGCTTTTTTAAGGATGTGAGCCTCCAGGAGATGCATTTTTTTTTAAATTGTATTAATTCTTTAGAATTCCACACAGTGTATTTTGACTCATTCTTTACAGCACTTGAGAATTTTGAATTGTGGTAGTACCAGAGTTTGATCTCAGGCTTTGTACATATTCGACAAGTACTCTCACACTGAATTACAAAGCCTGAGATCAAACTCCGATACTACATCAAAAAAGAATGAAAGAACTATCAGAATCAATCTGTTCGTTCAAATGTTCTATGCCATTCTAGGCATCGAGGGTCGTAGCAAGACCAAAAGCCTGTGCCCTGGCCTTTTTCAAGGGTACAGCTGCCTAGAGGAAGGTGTGAAAAAGCAGGAAACAGACCTCAAAGCACATTCTCCCCAAATTCCTGGTCTGGACACAAAATAATTGTGCATCACTAAACAATCTTACTTCCAAACTGTTATGGGATGGTCTGTATGTCAAATTACTCTGATTGGTCAATAAATAAAACACTGATTGACCAGTGTAGCAAAAAAAAAAAAAAAAAAAAAAAAAAAAAAAAAAAGGAAAATAAAAAAATTACTTGCATGCTCAATGAGAGAGACTTTTTTTTTTTTTTTTTTTTTTTTTTTTTTTATTTTTTTATTCTTGATTGTCAATATATTAAACATCTATATTTCATCAGTGCTATGGCTAAAGTGACAGGAACTATATAACATATCAACAGAAAATAAAATAAAGGATGACTAACAGAGAAGAGAAAAGAAAGAAAAGGAAGGCAGAAGGAGACACTGCCAACCACCACCAAGAGAAGCAGCATGTAAAGATGTCGGTAAGCCACGAGCCACGTGGCAAGGTATAGATTTATAGAAATGGATTAATTTAAGCTATAAGAACAGTTAGCGATAAGTCTGGCACAGCCATACAGTTTGTAAGCAATATAAGTCTCTGTGTTTACTTGGTTGGGTCTGAGCTGCTGTGGGACTGGCAGGTGACAGAGATTTGTCCTGACTGTAGGCAAGGCAGGAAAACTCTAGTTACACCAAACAGTGGCTATCCTCTCTTCTCAAGGGCTCATGAATCTTCTCACTTTTTGTACTTGTTTGGGGTTCATTTAAAAAGTTCTGCATTAATCAAGAGATAAACCATACAAAACCTAAAACATCTTACAAAATCTGATCTGTTTTGAATTTTAAATTCTTCTAGTAATGATGGCACATGCATGGATACCAAATAAAATTCTTAAATCTTTTTTTGTTGGGGTGGGAGTGGGGGTTTGAGACAGGGTTTCTCTGTGTAGTTTTAGTACCTATCTTGGATCTCACTCTGTAGAGTAGGCTGGCCTTGAACTCACAGAGATCTATCTGGCTCTGCCTCCTGAGTTCTGGGATAAAGGCATGCACCACTACCACCCATCTTTTCTTTTCTTTTCTGTTCTTTCTCTTTCTCTTTCTTTTTTTCTTTCTTTCTTTCTTTTTGATTAAAATTCTTAAATCTTGAGTGAGAAGCAGAAGGTACAAAAATGGAATTTTAGGGTTCACAGAAAGATTTGTACAAATGTTAGTAAGACTTTCTGAGGATGTTTCAATTATTTTAAAAAAAATCTCTAAATACAAAATTCCCTAGAAATTAAGAATAGGCAAGGTAGAAAACTCTGTGTAAAAATAACATTGCATTACTTTGTTTGATAATTTTTACATTTACATATTAAAAGGTAGAAATTATTCAACACAAAAAGTAAACTTTAAATGACATTTACCTTGTTGTCATATTAGCCTTTTCTGTCAACTAGATACAAGCTAGAGTCTTATGTGAAGAAAGAATCTTGATTGAGAAAATATTCCCATCAGATTGGCCCATAGACAAGCCTATAGGGACATTTCCTTGTTTCATGATTGATGTGGAAGGGTCCAACCTATTGTGGGTGGTTCTACCTGTAGGTAGTTGGTCTTGGGTTGTATAAAAAAGCAGGTTGAGTGAGTCATGGTGAGCAAGCCATTCCTTGATGGCCTCTGCTTCAGTCCCTGCTTCCAGGAGTCTGCCTTTGAGTTCCTGCCCTGGAACTTGATAGAATATAACCATAAACTGAAATAAGCCTTTTCCTCCCCAAGTCATTTTTAATTATGGCCTTCTTCATAGCAATACAAAGCCAAGTAGGACATCCTTTAAAGGCTTTGTTGATATGCTTAGTATAGCAACACTTTAAGAAAATAATTATGGGAGTCTGCAGGTAAAGGCACTTGCAACCAAGTCTGATAAACCAAATTCAACCCCTAGACTCCTATAATGGAGACTTTGCAAGTTGTCCTCTGACCTCCACACATGTGCTATGCATGCATACAAACACACAACACACACACACACACACACACACACGAGAGAGAGAGAGAGAGAGAGAGAGAGAGAGAGAGAGAGAAAAGAGAGAGAGAGAGAGAGAGAGGGAGGGAGGAAGAGAGAGAGAGATTAATAAATATAGTAACAATTTTAAAGAAATAATTATGATGATTGGGAGATGGCTCAGTGTAGGACAAATCTCTCTCACCCGCTAGTCCTGCAGCCACTCAGACCCAACCAAGTAAACACACAGAGACTTATATTATTTATAACCTGTATAGCCATGGCAGGCTTCTTGCTAACTGTTCTTATGTCTTAAATTAACCCATTTCTATTAATGCAGAAGTTGCCATGTGGCTTATCAGTATCTTAACATGTTGCTTCTCATCATGGCGGCAGCGTCTCCCTGCCTCAGTCTTCCACTTCCCAGAATTCTCCTCCCTCTTTGTCCCACCTATACTTCCTGCCTGGCTACTGGCCAATCAGTGTTTTATTTATCAATCAATCATCCAGCTTGGTTATAGTGCAGCTGTCCAAAATGTACATGGCTCTGGGTTCAAGCATGGGTGCCACAAAACTAAACTGAAACAAAGCAACAATAATAACATGTTTTCAAGTCTCAGCTTCCCTTAGTGATTAGGTTTGAATGGGCAGAATTATAGAAAAAAGTTCCCCTATATCAAAACTTCACTTATGTGCACCTTTTTACCATGAATGTAACTAGAAAATAGGTGGGAAAATAAATCAGAACATATCCTTTTTGTTCATATTAATCTCCTTAGAAGAAGTAAATATGTGAAGAAGGCCACCTTTACTCTGGTTTATGAGCCTTTCCTCACATCTGAGTTTTACCTCTGTCTGTAGAATTTCAGAACTTTCAGAGTCTGGATTTTGCAGCAGCATATCTTTTTTTTTTTTTTTTTAATCCATTTCATTGCTATATTATAGTTATTTGGGCTTTTGTTTTGTTTTGTTTTTTTGTTTAGTTTTTTTGGGTGGGGTTCTTTTTTTGGTAATTTTTTGAGACAGGGTTTCTCTGTGTGTCTTTGCGCCTTTCCTGGAACTCACTCTGTAGCCCAGGCTGGCCTCGAACTCACAGAGATCCGCCTGCTCTGCTCCCAAGTGCTAGGATTAAAGGCGTGGGTCACCACCACCCAGCAATATTATAGTTATTTGTATGTGTATACATGTGTGGGCATGTATGTGGAGGTCAGAAGACAATTTTCAAGCATGGGTTCTGTCCTTCCACCACATGGATCCCAGTGATCTGACCAAGTGCATCAAGCACAGTAGTAAGAGCCTTTACCTTACGATTGAGCCATCTAACCAGCCTTTTTTTCTCCTCTCTCCTCCCCTTCCCTCCTCTCCTCTCCTCCCCTCCCCTGCCCCTTCCTTCTTCTCTTCACTCTGCCCCTCTTCCCAACTTTCTCTGTTCTGAGTATGAGCCTCAGTGGCAAAGTATGTACCTAGCATGTGCAAGAATCTGGGTTTGATCCTCAAAATTAGAAAAAGCAATCTAGTCTGGGTGAGTGCATGGCACTCGGATGTCAAATACTTCCCAACCAGCTGGCCATGATTACAGTATTAGATGCAAAAATGGCTCCACTGATTCGATTTCTCAAACAAGTCCTATTCCAGAAAGCTGAAGATGAAACGAGTTTCAGTTGCTATCTGGTTACCTCTGACTAAATTCTGCCTCCTCTAGACCCATTCCATGGTATAGGGGAACGCACACCATGAGGACTAATTAAAGGAAATGATACTTTCAAAATGATACATTTGTGTGATGCAGAACTCGGAAGCAGATACAAGGCAGTGACGTGAGCTGAAACCCTCAAGAACCAACCATCCGAATATGATGCAGAGGAAGACAAGTGAAATACAGCTTGAGATACTCACGGGTAAACGATCAGGTGTGGACAGACCGACACTATCAAGACTCTCAGCACAGTCGCAGCTAAAAATGTCGTCATCTGATTCCTGCACAGAAGAGCAGAGTGAGGCGCTGTCAGCTTCTTCAAACGTCCCCTTTAAAATTCCACTCATAGCTGTCACATGGACCTGCAGAGGGAACGGGAGCCGAGCATTGAAATCTGTGCCCACTGACTGCATAGTCAAGGACTTAGAGTCTTCTTGGGTCGGGTGCTTTGAACCACACAGTCCACACTTCCTGTAACATTGCAAAGCGTTGTGAACAACTGCACCCTGATTCGCTCTTATATTTCATTCTCATTCTGGCCATGGTGTCTGTAAGGAAGAGTTCAAATTAAGAATGTGGAATAAGAATGCTGCATAAGGAAATATGGTTTCAGGTTTTCAAATGCCAGAACGCAAGTCAAATACATTTATTTGATTTGTGCTAGTAAACCATGTACTGTCACTGACGGAGCCAGAGTTCAGAACAAAATGGATCACTCACTTGCATGCTGTCATACCGGGAGCATGCTGATGAGGGTATGTCTATCTTGTTGGGGATTTCTTTTTTCTCAGGCACAAAGGCATCTACTTTCCTGGGGCTCTTTGTCCATCAAAAATCAAATTGGTTGCTAGGAATGGCAATACCTGCAGAATTTAGATGCCTTATCATGTTTCCAGTCAATTCAGCAGAGCCACAGGGAATATTCAAGGCCTGTGCTAAGGAGCGCTGAATAGATTTTACACATGACAGACTGCAGTCCCTAAATCTTTTTGTTGGATAAAGCATTAATTTAAACTTCTTCACTCTTTGTGGCAACATAGGCAGTGAGAGTCAGTCAGATGCGGGTGGATTCACAATTTAAAAAAAAAAATTGTTAGTGTCAAGCTTGATGAATCATTAAACCACTGAGAGTAACAATTTCTCTGCATCTATAGAGAACCAGCAAAGGTAATCGTGGTTGTAAACACAATGCCTACAGTGGCAGACCTTCAGAAGGGAATAGGGTCGGCTGTGATGAAATCATGCAGTCTTCTTCGTTGTCTCTTTATGTGCTATTTGTAACAAGAAATATGCCTTTTCCAAGGGAAAATGATACATAACTGCAATAATAAACAGCCTCCCAAACAAGTAGACAGTAGGTGGTGGGTTCTGTGATGTGGTAAATGAGAGACCGCATTTCCAGGTCTGCATGAGAGATGCCTACCTGGGGCTAAGTCATTTTGGCTCAATGCTTTCACAGTTTAACCTACTGTAACCTGGCCAGTGCCTTGTTTACATATCCAGAAGTGTCCTGTACAGTACAGTACACATCCATTTATCACTTACTGATTTTGTTTACAAGGCAAAGGAAGCGGTTTTCAAATTACATTGGAACTTGAAGGCCACATTATACTGATTCAACAACACAGACAAGAATGGCCAGCATCAGGAACTTGGATGGTTAACTGCCTGGGCTATCAAAATTTTATCTTAACATGGCCAGGCGGTGGTGGCGCACACCTTTAATCCCAGCACTCAGGAGTAAGAAGCAGGCGGATCTCTGTGAGTTCGAGGCCAGCCTGGTCTACAGAGCGAGATCCAGGACAGGCACCAAAAACTACACAGAGAAACCCTGTCTCGGGAAAAAAAAAATCTTGTCTTCCCCATCAACATGATGCTCTTAACCAACCATGCACTGCTGAGTGAACCAATAGCCCAAGAAACCCTGGCAGCATGAGCTGCAAAGGGGAAGAGACCTCTCAAGATGAACCTCAATATGGCAATTCGAGGCACAGCTTTCTGGTAGTATGGAGGAAATCCAGCTGCAGGAACTAATTTTTAAAAGGCCTACTGGGGTCTGGCCCCTCTCTGCCATTATTGACCAGATGTTGTCCCTTAATTGGATGACTACAATTCCATGGGACATTTTTGCTCCGGGTCCCTTGGGTAACAGGCATCCTCTCTGGTTCCCCAGGCTCCCTCCCGGCTGGCACACGGCGCTGATCTTCAAAGGCTTTCTCTTACCTCCTCCTCTCCTGCTAGCACCAACACTGATGCTGGTCATCGTAGTCTCATTCTGGGTTTATATTTACTTTTTTTTTCCCCCCCGCCATTGAGTGCCTTTATTGGTCATTTGTGTCTCTCTGCTTAGCATGCATTTGCTATTTACTCGTTAAACAGTTACTGTATTTCCCTGTAGTTCACTGTTAGGTTTTTAAGATTTATTCTACTTTTAACTGTGTATCTGAATGCAAGTCTGTGCTGGATATGAACACATGAGTGCAGGGTGCCTGCAGAGGCCAGAAGACGATGTTGGATTCCCTCAATCCAGAATTACATAGGCAATTGTGAGCTCCCAGACATGGGAGTGAAGAACGGAGTTTGGGCCCTCTGCAAGAACAGAAAGCATTCTTACCTGCTAAAAGAGGTCTCTAGGCCCACTGACATTGTTTTAAATGATAGACGATGACAAAGAAGCAATGTATTTTAAAAACTCCTTATTGTGTGGTGGTGCTCATCTACTGGGAGCTAACGATGTAGGGGGAGACAAGCTAACGACATACAAAAGAACTTAAAATATATAATGTCTTATGGCGGCTAGGGAGCAAAACAAACACTTGGGGGATATAGGGACCATAATTTGGCCATATAAAGGACATTCAGTTATCATTTTTGGGGAGTGTCACAATGAAGAAGTATAGACGAGGAGGTGAGTTGGCACCTGGGACTTTGAGGAAGAGTGGTCCAGGATAAAGGAAGAGTTGTGTGTAAAGGGACTGAGAAGAGCATGCTGTTGATGAAATTAGACAGGCGTCTGGGGATAGAAAGCAGAACCAAAAAGGTTTTAAACATTTCTCTAGTTGGGAAGAATTCAAGATTCTTACATGTATGTACATATGCGTGAGTGTGTGTGTGTGTGTGTGTGTGTGTGTGTGTAGACTTACCAATTACTTTTTGGGTTTTTTTTTGTTTGCTTGTTGTTTTTTTTGTTTTTGTTTTTGTTTTTGTTTTCCCGAGACAGGGTTTCTCTGTGTAGCTTCGTGCCTTTCCTGGAGCTCACTTGGTAGCCCAGCCTGGCCTTGAACTCACAAGAGATCCACCTGCCTCTGCCTCCCAAGTGCTGGGATTAAAGGTGTGCACCACCACTGCCCGGCACTTACCAAATACTTGATAACAGTGGGGAAATCTTGCCTGCTACAGTTTAACAGAATAATTCAGATACGCCGTACCACTTTATATGCTTGTTTGGCAAAGAAAATTAGTGATAAAGAAGTAAGCATTCCTCTATCAACTCAAATAAATAATTAGACAGGGGAGGGTCATAAATGAATAGTAATCATCTCAAGGATTTATTTACTGATTTAGAATTAAAAGTACAAATAACTGCTTTAGTCGCATTCTCCTAAAGTTGCTCCGTCAATATTTTCTTTTTTCTTTTTAAAGCAAATACAAAATCACTACCTGCTCTGCAAGAATTTCAACACTTGGACTCTACACTGGCTTTGTTGGAAATCTAGTGGTCTCTCCTTAAAACCTCTCTTGGAGACAGTGCTCAGCCTACAGTGGGGAGAAGCAGCTTCTCCTCAAGTCACTCATGTAGAAGTGTTCTAAGTCTTGCAGAATAGTTTGGGAAAGGTCTTTAATAAATTTCTTTTCATGATGTAAAATCAATATAAAGCACTTGTTAGATTTTTCTCACATTTATGCTTTGACGTGTGGATGTGCTAAAGACCCTTGAACAATCACTATGATGAGAACAGGAGACAGACACTGGTCAGGTAGGACAGAGATCCCAAAGCAACAATTCCACAAGTATCCCTGACAGAAAACAGGGATGCCAGGAAAGCTCTGGTTCCTGGTTCTTTGCTGTCTCTCCTCCTGAGAGTACCCCTCCCAAGAAGCTAGCAGCTGCTGATACCCATCCCTGGACCTGCTCCTGCCATCCACGAGTTCCTCCTTTTCTCTCTCAAGCTCCCCACATATGAATCAACAACAAACCTTCTTCCTAAAATGGCCCCTCTGTGGTCCTTGAATTTCACTCTTCAAAATCATGAGACAAAAACCCACTAGTCACTGACCCAGTAGACTTTGTGTATGATGGTGAGTATCCAGTACCCAAATTCTTCAGTTAAAGCCTACATGAAGTTAGAGGAAAGGCCTCAGTAAAAGCTTTGTGTAATTCTATGCATCCAACAACCTAATTTCTAAGTTAAAGTCTACCTAACCAAAAAAAAGGGGGGGGCCTCCATCAAACTCCGGTTCACCCCACTCTCAGTAGTTTCTTCCATCAATCCTATAAAGTATGTCAGATTAGAAGCATGACATTACCCCATCCCAGGGAACCACTCTGGCTATCCAGTATCTCTGCTTTTTTCTATTAAGCTCCACCTATGTATCTACAACGAAATTTCTTCCTAAACCCACCCTCTGTGGCCCATGAACTGTTTGAATCCCCAGACAAGATCCAGAGGCCACTTACTCAGTGAGTGTTTTGTGTGACTGAGTCCTGGGCACCCTAACTCATGGGTTAAAGCCCCCATGAGTTGAAAACGAAGGCCTCCATCGAACTCAAATGTACCTCTGTTTCTGTATTAATTAGAGAAAGCCTGAAATGTATAGTTGGGTATTTGAGTGGGAAAGGGGAGGGAGGGAGAGAAATAAGGGGAGAAAGGGCAGATAAAAAGGAAGAAGAAAGAGAAAAACTGTCAACCTGCTTTGTTTTCCCCAATCTCGTTCCATTTTTTTTTATACCCTTCAACCCCATTACTGAAATCACCATGTTATAATTCCTTTCATGGCAACACGAAAACCATTCGGGAGGAATGAGGCTGTGAGAGAGGTTAGGATACCATCCCCATGCAGTATGTCTGCAGTAATGGGTGGCAAGGGAGGCACCTTAGGAAGTTAAGTTACTATGAATGCTTTTCAATGAATGTTTTGGTTTGGGGGTTTTTTGTTTTTGTTTTTGTTTTTTATCCACAGCTAAGTGAAAATCCTAAACAATATTTGAAATTACCCTCTGACACAAATTTTTGAGACCTCATAACTGGAAGGAACTGTTAACACACTCAGAAATCTGGAAGACTTGACTGAGATTTCCCAGCAGTGAGTACTGCATTTGCTGTGTACCACCTGTCAATCAGATATGTCGGGGTTCTACTCCAGGGTTCCATGACAAGGGCCAATCATGTGTACATGCAAAATGTATGGGGACCATTATGTTTCTGAAATCTACCTATTGGCAACACTGTATTAGTCCTAATACAGTATAAAAATAGTTACAATTTATAACCTGTTTTTATGTTTAAAAAAATAGTTACAATTTGTACTGCAGGCAGAGGATTATGAATGGTCTTGTTCCTATATTGATTGCTACAATGTTATAAATGTTATAATCCTAACTTAACCCAAGGTGGCAGCATCAAGAGGTGGAGTTTTAGGGAAATAATTATGTCATTGAGGCTAATAAGTATTTTCCTTCCAAGAGCCTCTCATCCCTGCCCAAATTCCTTCTCATTCTGCTGTGAGGTTACAGTGAACAAGGTCTAGAACAAGCAAGTCTCTCCAGATACAGAATATAATGGGATCTTGATCTGGGCGTCCATGCTCCAGAATAGTGAGAAGTATTTTTCCTGCTGTTAATAATCCACCCAGCCGGGCAATGGTGGTGCACACCTTTAACCCCAGCACTCGGGAGGCAGAGGCAGGTTTGAGTTTGAGGCCAGCCTGGGCTACAGAGTGAGTTCCAGGAAAGGCTCCAAAGCTACACAGAGAAACCCTGTCTCAAAAATAAAACAAAACAAATAATAATAATAATAATAATCCACCATGTCCATGGTATTTTGCTATAGCAGCCTGAAGGGAGTCAGACATAGAATAATCATATTTTGAATCAAAATATTTAAAATGACATTATAGTAATTATACATGGGCCCAGAAACTCAAAACAAAAAGCAGATTACTGGAGTTAAGAGTAGAAAATTGCAAATAATTAATTTATAAGCTACATTTTATGATGATATAAATGAGAAATAACTGAATTAGCTACTGACTCAGGAAAGATCACTTAAAGAATAAAACGTCAAAATCTAATTTGCTGTTTTGAGGGAAGAACTGTGAGGAATGTTGGATATGATGACCTTGCTACAAATGAAAGTTGATTTCCTAAAGTTAGTAGAGAGCTTAGGAGCGTGCCTCCACAGACCTTGGGTTTTGGCCAATCAGAGAGTGTTTTAGAGGAAATATTCTACATCGAGATTTATACTATGGGCTAAGATACCCGGATAACCACTCAGAACCCAAGTACACGGAATAGTAAGCCTGTACCTGCCATCTTCCCGTGTTGTTTTCATGTCCTGTTCTCCCTCTCACTGCCACAATGCTGACCAGGCAGCCAGGGCACAGTCACGGGCTTGGGTTGCTTATCAAAGGGTAAGCCAGAAGCTCCCAGGGAGAAGACCTTGCAAGTGCTTAGTGGCAGGGTGCTTACCTTCCACACACAAAGCCCTGGGTGCAAGTGTTGCCACCACAAAAATAACAATAAAGATAAATTAGTGGAGCTACAGAGAGATGGAGGTTAAAAATGAAGGTAGACTGAGCAATTCTAGGGACATGGATGAAGGCAGGTAAGAACATAGGTGAAGAGATTCCGAAGGCAGGAAAATCTCTAAATGAGAAAAAGAACAAGTGGGGAACTTAAAAGGTCTTGGCATTGATTTTTGTCAAGGATTTCATCGTAAAAGGAGAGGCAGAAGAAACCAGGCTGGTTGTAGGGGGTGAGGCAAGTGTCTAGTAGCAAAGGTGTGAGAGGTCTGAATGGCAGCTGGGAAGAACCATTCTTACCCACATCTGGTGACATCCAGATCCCCCAATTAAAAGCACATCTGTGGGATGTGAATGTTAAGATCTCAGGAGTTACAGATGAAAAATAAACTCTTAAGAGGGAAAAAAAAAATCCCTGGAGGGAAGTGTTACCACAGCGGGATGCGGTTGTGAGTTGCAGTGGGCTGTATCTCAGGTCAACTGGTAAGCAATCCTGGGGAGGACTTTTTTTTAAATACATAGTTCCAAGACTCACCAGAAATTACCCATTTGATGAAAAGCCCATTGCTACAAACACGTTTACCATTCCTTACAATTTCGTGGGTGGCTGGTTTAATTTCCTGGAGTTTTCTCCCCTATAGAACAGGACTAATGAGTAGCTGGTTTATAGTGTCAGACTTTGCGTTCTAGGTCTTCTAAGGACTGATAATTCCAACACCTTCCTGCCATTCGTGAGGATTAGCTATCCCAGGATGCATCACAGCTACAGCAGAACAAAGCCACAACCTGAAGTCTGCACAGCTCTGATTCCTCTCCCTGCCTCTCCTGTACCTCTTCTCTCATGCTGCCATGCCTTCTCACCTCCACCGAAGGATTATTTTAACATTCATTCATTCATTTCTTTATTTAGAGCGTGTGTGTGTGTGTGTGTGTGTGTGTGTGTGTGTGTGTGTGTGTGTATTATACATACTTGCCACAGCAGGTGTTTAAAGATCAGAGAAAGACAACTTGCAGGAGTTGGTTCTCTCCTTTCACCTTGTGGGTTCTGGAATCAAACCCAGGTCCATCATGTTTGGGGGCAAGAGCCTTTACCTGCTGAGCTATGTAAATGGCCTTCCTCCACCATGTCATGAGACATCAAAAATTCTTTTGATCTTGGCTGACCCACATCTAGAGCTGTGAGAAACTGACTTCTTCATAAATTTAATTGAAACGAGCAAGCAAATGTTTGCTGAGAGTGAAATTTAACCAGATTATTCACACAAAGCAGGATGATAAATTAGGGGTGAGGGACCAAGCTGCACTGTTGGCCTTTGGGGTCATCGAATGAATGACCCCTGCAAAGACAGGTAAAAGATGAAACTCTTCCATGGAAGGCACCCTTCTTCTTGATGGTGAGCACAGGCAGTGTTGGCTCTTTCCTTATTGAGTGACCACATCCTGCAAAACGCCTACCTCACACTCGAAAAGAAGTCTCTCGATGCCTATTTTGACATACAACAATTTGAGGGAAATTATTAGGGTATGTTTGTTCATCAAGTGATCAGATTTTACCAAAAGCCTACCTCACAATGGAGGAAAGCCTGTGACTGTATTAACATGGCATACACAGTTTTATAAGCTATAATTTCTCCAATTAGGTTACAAAAACATTCTGTTCCATAACTGTCTAATTTGATTTTGGTTTTGTATTTATGGCTACATAGTATTTCACTGACTAATTGTTGCTGTGGATATCACTCTATATAAATAAAACCCTGATAGCCAGTGACCAGGCAGGAAGTATAGGCGGGACAAGGAGAGAGGAGAATTGGGGAAACAGGAAGAAGGGGGAGAGACACTGCAGCCACCGCCAGGACAAGCAGCATGTAAAGACACCGGTAAGCCACCAACAACGTGGCAAGGTATAGATTTATAGAAATGGGTTAATTTAAGATATAAGAACAGTTATCAAGAAGCCTGCCATGGCCATACAGTTTATAGGTAATATAAATGTCTGAGTGATTATTTTATACTTGGATTGTGGGACTGCAGGGCTTGGTGGAACCTAGAGAGAAGCCCTCCAGCAACAAATTGTACTATAAATATTTAAGTAAACTTCTAAAAGAGGACGCTGGGCTCCTTTCACATATTCAGAGGAAACACATGTAAATCACAGAACCATTTTACCATAATTTTATATTGTTGCACACAACTTTATTCTACCCTAAAGGTAGAATAATGACATTTCCAAACACTTTGCCAGTTTGGCTGCCAGAGAAACCCTGCCAATTTGTGTCTTTTTTACTTTTCCAAGACAGGGTTCTCTGTATAGCTTTGGAGCCTGTCTTGGTACTCACTCTGCAGACCAGGCAGTCCTCAAACTCACAGAGATCCACCTGCCTCTGCCTCCCACGTGCTGGGATTAAAGGCATGCGCCACCATTGCCCGGCCCATTTATGTCTTTGATGGTGCTCTTGGACATATTTTTGCCATACCTTTGCTAATAATGCAGGATGTATTTATTTTATTTTATTGTAAATTTGTCAGCTATTCAAATTAATAATTACTGTTAACATACATACATTCCTATTTTGCACGAAACATCATTCCAGTGTTTTAGGTGAGTGACAGACAGGATTCCAGCCAGAACAGTCCCTGACATTCTCTGGTCTGGGTATACATGCTTATTTGAGTCCGTGGTTGTGAACGTGATGAGCACCCACTCTGGTGATCACACTCACGGGCATATGGAATGTAGCAAAAAGGATTTGCATATAAACCAGTGACCTGATTGGGGGCGGGGGGGGGGGGCTATCTCCTAACCACACAAGCCCATCAAACTGGACCAAGAGCAGTGGTTCTCAACCTCCCTAATGCTGCGGCCCTTTAATACAGCTCTTCTCATTGTGGTGACCCTCAGACATAAAATCATTTTAGTTGCTACTTCATAACTGTCATTTGCTACTGCTATGAATGGTAATGTAAATATCTGTGTTTTCCAGTGGTCTTAGGTGACCCTGTGAAAGGGCCATTCGACTATGAGGGGTGGTGGTGACCCCCATGTTAAGAACCCCTGCCTAGAGGTTATAGAATAAGGATGAGAGGGATTCAGTGTGAGAAAGAGCTTTTGTGGGGGGTTAGGAGTACATGGTATGGAAAGCACAGAGGAACATGGTTCTCGGGATGTCAATCTAAGGAGTCAAATTCTACCATCAACAAGATGAGCTTGGAATGGGATGCACCACCACAGAAAGCTAAGAGACAGGAGCTGAGCTGAACTGAGTCCAGCCTGTGGGACCCTGAGCGATGAGTACAGCCATGCCGCCCAGCACTTCTGACACTCCGCGTTCTAAGCTAGCATGTGTGAGTGGCTTACCCTGGTGTGCTGGTGATAATTCCTCACACAACAGACAAGTAACTACCGTGTATACCATCTCATTAGCTGTTCTTATTATTCAAGGGGGGGGGGTGAAGCACAAAGAGATTCGATAACAAAGCCAAGGTCGTAGAGGTAGACTTTCGAGCTAGAACGCAAACTCCAGCGCCTGCACATTTGGAACCGTGCATCACGTTTCCTCACTCTCACAGTATTACCTCACTGCTTACAACTGGCTTCCTTCTTTCCCTGCTCAGCCTCCCTCCCACCCCCTCCTTCCCTGTCCCCTTTCCTCTTTTCCAAAACAGGGTCCTGATCCTCTCCTCATTCTCTCTCTCTCTCTCTCTCTCTCTCTCTCTCTCTCTCTCTCTCTCTCTCTCTCTCTCACACACACACACACACACACACACACACACACACACACACACTTTCCCTTCTTTTCCTTCTCTCCCACCCTGCTTTCTTCATTGTTCTTCCTCCCATCCTTTCTATCCGCTTGTCGTGATAATTCTCTCCAAAGGCTTCTACCCTCCCGCATTATCTGCTCACCTCCACCCTGACGTATGCTGAGATTCAGTGAAACGCACACTGGTCCCGGGGTGGAAACCCCTACACTTGCTTCCTTTGTCACTGCCTCAGCCCTGTGACTTGCTATACATTTGGACATAGGATTGTTCACCAGAGCACAGCATAATTGGCAGAAAATCAATGGTAGAATAAAAGGGTTTCTGAACAATGCATGGGGTTTTGTTTACTTGGATTTTTTCCTTTGTGTCATTGTGTGTTGTTTGTTTTTTCAGTGCTGGGAGTCAAACCCAGGGCCTCATTCAAGCTAGGCAAGCACTCTCTTACTGAGCTACAGCCACAGCCCCTACAATTCTAGGTTTAATCACACGTTACTGGACATCTTTATCATAACAAAGTGGGATTCATTAACCCCCCAATATATGTGAAAGAGATGGCTTATGTTATATATATATATATATATATATGTGTGTGTGTGTGTGTGACTTATATATTAGTGACTTAAGTACATTGATTTGCAACCCATCTATTGATTGAATATAGGATGCTCTGAATGAATATGTATACAAAGTAGAAGTCATTCCTCAGTATTGTGAGGAATTGGTTCCAAGAACCTTCTCTGTCCTAAAATCCACCAATGTCCGTGTCTGTGGAAGCACACAGGATTCCACGTAGCACACTAGTGCCCTCCCACAGTTTATGATGGATGGCCTCTGCATTCTGTGTAATGCCAAATGCCGTGCAAACGCGATGTTCGTAGTTGTCTCGTAGTTGTTACCCTGTCTTGCTTAAGGAACACAAGCCATTTTCCCCTGAATATTTTCAACCTGTATTTGGTTGAAACTGTGGCTGTGATGCCAGCTAATATGGAGGGCTGACTGCTGCCTTATAATGAAACAAAGCAGAGAGGCATGAAATGGGGGAAAGTATGCAGATGAAATCCCTCATTAACACAGGAAAACTCAAGTGGAATCTTAGACAATAAAAATCTGCAATGTGAAAATTTGCCTGGCTTCATGACATTCCACTGACATGAAAGCTGTCACATTGAAGAGCATTCCCAGAGAAGTACATGAAAGAAAAGGACTACCATAGAATGCAGGTGTGTCTGTCACTGAGGGGTTAGAAGAGGCTAGATGGCTGGCTGCCTGAGACCATCACTCACTTCAAAATTTAGTCAGCAACAGCATTTGGAACACAAACTGCCTATCAGATGCTGTGTAGAAGACTGATGTGGGGACAGGAAAACCCTACCACTGGCAATTATGGCTCAGATGGTTTGGAGAAAGCTAGAGAGGACAGAGAAAGGATGCAAAGGCCAGACTAAGAAACAGTCCAGGCAGTGCAAGACAAGAAAGGGGCTTCTCTCTCCAGAGCCTCACCTGCATATTGTGGGATAACCTCAAAAGAAAAAAATCACAGTAGAGTCTCCAAGCTCAGCTCCTCATTTGACACCCAGAACTGCATGGCTTCTGTGGGCCCCCTAGAGGGTTTGGGCCTCACAGTGGGTAAACAAAGTCAAACCTGAGGTTTATCAGCTAAAATAACGAAAATTTTGATTAAGCAAAATAAGAATGACTAGGACTTCCAGGAAGGAAAAGAAAACAACAATAAACCTTTCTGGGAGTCTCCTTGTCCCTACTAAGCTGACACCATCACAACCACAACTGCCTGGGAACTGATGACGTGTCACAGCTAGCCTGAGGAAAGAAAGGAAGAAGTAAATAAATAAGGGAGGGAGGGAGGGAGGGAGGAGAGGAGAGGAAAGAAGGAAGGAAAAAAAGAGAAGGAAGGAAGGAAGGAAGGTATTTGTAAAGATATTCATGCCTCCTGCTGCTTAGGAAATTGTTTCATTCATTAAATATTTGTGGTGGATCCATAACATGACAGCCATCAACTGTTTAGACACTTGCTAAAAAAAGAAACTCTATTTCTGACCCTGGTGTCGAACTTACAAACAGTGAAGGAGACAGTGACAGCAAATGAAGCCCACCCGCCTCACGGGTCCCCAGAGGAGGTCTAAGTACAGAAGTCCCTGCAGTTCTAAAATGTCGTTATGCCCTGGAGTTCATCTGGCCAGTTGTGCATTTTTACAGTCTTCCAAAGCACTCTTAACTCCAATTCTCTTTATACAGTCTTTAATGCAACACGTGCCACATTTAATTTAAATACATAGGCATTAGCTATCATAATTTTGCACAGGCAAAGGCTTCCTCTCCCTCTATTTCCAGAATAATTTTCTATGCTTTAGTGTCCTGACAAGTGAAATGAAGACACCAGGAAGATATCTCTGTGGGTAAGTCATGTGCTCATAGGGAATGGCACCTAAAATATACAGTATAGGGAAAATATGAATATTTACGAAAAGTTTTTTGCTAAATATTGATTAAAGATATAAATTTTTCACAAAAAGCATTTGTTGTCTTTCTTTTGAGTTAGTTTCATTTTTAACTAATGTACAAATGAATCAGAAAAAAAAAAAAGAGAGAGAAATATATTGTATGCACCAGGCTCCCAATTACTGTTTGAAACTATTTTGTTAAACTGGACCTATCCTTAATATAAGGGCTCTTGAAAAATGTATGACAAGGCCACTATCTCCTTTTTCTCTCATGTGCACATGCATGTGCTATGCATGTGTGTAAATGCATGTTCATATGATCATATGCATGTCCATGTGTGAAGATATGCATACATGTGTGTGGAGGCTTTGTACTGACATTGGGAATATTACTCTATCATTCTTCCCCTTTATTCTTTGAGGCAGCATCTCTCAGTCAAACCTAGAAGTAGCAGAAAGGGCTAGTGTCCATAGCCAGCTGGGTCCCCTGTTTTGGCCTTCCCAAGCTGGGATTGCAGGGACTTGGCTAATGGTGTGCCCACCCGTCATTTGCATGGATTCTGGGGCTCCAAACTCTAGTCCTCTCACTTACACAGCAAGCAGTTTAACCATGGAGCTGTCTTCCCAGCCCATCTTATCTACCCTTTCAAATGATGAGCTCAACATCCATGAAGTTGTTCTCTGGTCCACGATATCCTTGCTGACATACATTCCATAGAAGGCATTAACACTTATTAGGATATCTTGAATAAAATACTTGAAATCTTAAATTGAGTCTGTGTTTTCAGAATTTGTACTTTCAACAATGTTTAGGTCAAACTGTTTAGTCTATTATTATAACTGAGATCTAAACAACTGACTGAGGAATACAATGTCCTGCCCACTGACTGAGATTTGTGGACTATCTGAATGACATCATTGGCTTGATAACAAATCCCATGCCTTGCTCCTTGATGCATGAAAATATGACTGAAGAACAGCAACTACTTTGAATCGATTCCCGTTTCATTCCTGTATAACTCCTACACTAAATATTGGGTATTAATGTAGATGAAAGCAAGAATAACATCTGATCGATAACAGTTTTGAGTTATGGCACCTGGTAGTACAGATGTTAATGTGAGTTTTCATTTGCCTGGATCACCTTAAGAATGTAGCATATCTGAAGCTTGTAAAATCTGGCCCACGCTTTCTTACCCTGATGTTACTACCCGTCCTTGTAAATCCCAGCCCTTCCCATTTCTAGAAATGTGGGGTCATTTGCTAATAGCAGCATATTTCCACTACAGATATGAAGCTGCCCACCAATATTATGGAGGAAGTGATTAAATATTAATTTTCCTTAGTATATTTTATGAGACTTGAGAGGACTGTACATAAGCATCTAAAATGGTAGCAAGCCATTTTCAGACAATAAAGGAACATAAAACTTTATAGATGGAAGCAGTATACTGTATTTTTTAAGTTACCTAATGTTGAGAATATGCGTGTTTGGTTCATAATCTTCGGGAACCTGAAGTATACTTGGCAATTTTGACTGCACCCGAGTAGTGAGTTGTTTGCACAGGTCACGTGACAATTTCTTGCTGCAATGCTTGCTCGAAGTGCGCTTTTCCATGTCATCACCATTCACACTGAAAGTGTTATCTCTGAAGTAATTTGTTCACGTTAATTGAGGAAAAACTAAATAGTCCCCACCATCCTAAGGCCCCCTGAAAAGCAAAGCAGTGGTGCACCCAGCGAATTTAACTGCAGATAATGAACTGGTTAAATGGTAACTATTTTAGCACGTGGTTTACATGGGTAGTACTGGGTTTGCTTACAATGCTCATGCTAAAACTTACCGGCTAAGATAACTATTAGGAAAATAAAGCATTCCCCGTCAAAGTTATTTAAACAAGCGGTAAAGAGATAACGGAATGGAAAATCTCATTTGCATTATAACAATAATAGCAAAACTAAAACATTATGATGATTCTCCTACTTCACAAATGGCAACAGAAACGGTGTTCGGGATGACAGTGTCATCTTCAAAGCACACATAATGAAAAATATTTTAATTTGAGAAATTGCCTAGAGCAAAATAGGATGATAATTGTGATGGGCTTTTTTCTTATGAAAAAAAGCCATATAAAACAAATGCTTTATTTCAAACAAAGAAAAATTCTTCAAATATGTATGTACATATATTAAAAAATTATTAAATTTAAAATGAATAACCTTAATATTAAAACAATTATTTTTTTAGCTTGCTTAGAACGGATAGTCTTTTATTCATTAGGCAGATTATCAAGGTAAGAAAATGACTGAATTAGTAAAATGTGGACTAGAGGTCCTTATTCCATGTGTCCAAATACGATCTAGTTGCTCACTACTCATAGCCTGGGCATGCATCTCCAGCACTTTCATTTTTTTAAGCTACCAATACATTAAAAATGTTTTTTTTTTTCCTTTTTCATCTTACTCAGTACACTATTAACCACTACAACATGGGGAGAAAAATGAAATCAAACACTGGGCAAAAGAAGACAAAACAATACTAGTTATCTGCACTACAAACCTAACATTTACATCTTAAAGCTGGCTGCCAGGGCTTACTGGAGAGCTTTGGAAGGCTTTCATTTGCCTGTATCATCTTTCATGCTTTTTCCTCTCTTTTGCCTTCAGTACAGCTCTCTCTCTCTCTCTCTCTCTCTCTCTCTCTCTCTCTCTCTCTCTCTCTCCTCTCTCTTTTCCCATAGACTGCAGTAGAAGCTGCCACAGTTGTCTCCTTTTTATAAGCCAAGCAGACGTCTGCCAGTGCCTGATAGGAAATGCTGATGGAGAAAGGGTTTATCTACTTTCCATCCAAAACATGTGAGCCATTAAGGACAGTATAAAAAGCAACAACAATATACTCTGCTTTTATTCAGAACCTTTCCCTTAGTGATTATTAAAAGGATGATATTTTTAGCTAAAGAAAGCAAAATGCATCCGCAGCAGCTGGTTTCCAAGGAAACAGAATAATTTAAAACCATGTGAAACTCTGCTCTCTAATTTTCATCAATCCCCTTTCATTCCTAGAGGTAGCTTTGTTCAGAATTTATAATTCCTTTTTTAAGAATGTAGCTGCATCGATTTATTGTCTGTAACACATTCCAGTAGCTGAATATGTATTTATTCTTGTATATCACCTCAAGTTCCATGAAGGTGGGAAACTTGAATTAATTGCAATTACCATTTTGTTTGTAAATCAAAAATTACTTTTAAAAAACATTGACAATTAAAAACACAGAAAAATTTTAGCATTACATCATCATTTTTGAAATTAATAAATAGTTCAAAACAAACCATAGAAGAGACCAAAATAACACCTGAGAGTATAAAGACATTAAGTATATTTAGTGCGTTTAGAAAGTTCAAAGTAGTCGTTCATTAACTTGAATAATCTTTCCGCAATATCCAGCAGTATTTCTTTCCCATTTAATTTCTTAAGAATCGCTATGCTTGTACCACCTCATTCAAAGGTTTGCACAATCCACCTTGCAAATCAAAGCAAAAACAAGACCAGGTTTTCTTAAAAATTTATAATGATTCTTAGTAGTTTGTAATTCATTCAAAGGCATCAAAAATACATATGAATGAATTATTCACACCACTATTATGCTTCTGTTTTATTCCAGTCAACAGGTATCAATTAGCTGCCAATGTGTCCACAACTGTACTATTTTCTTAAGAGCTCAAAAGTAATGAGATCCTGTCAGCCCTAAATGGTCATATATATTAAAATCAACTGAGAGGCTAGTGATGTGCAATTAAGTTACTTTTCTGTCTTTAGTACTAACATATGTCATTTATTCCACACTGTTAAAAAAATCTTCCCTGATTGTCCTAAAAAAAAAATATAAAACATAATTTGCAACTAGCAAAGTCAAAACTTGAGGAATATTACACACACACACACACACAAACTGTCGTAATTCTATCGCTAGCAATATGTGTTGGAATTTCTTAACCTTGACGCATCTGGTTCATTAATGAAACTTCTCTGTCAGACACTACTTTCCGCAGCAAAGTCTCATCCTTCCCAATTAGACTCCTGTGCTTTTAAAGTGAAAACAGTCCCGCGCATGTTGACAGCTCTCTATTGATGGTTACTTCATCTCCACACCACACGTAAGCTTCAAATCTGCTGACTAAAACGCTGCAGCTGCTCGGGGCATGAGATGCATCGAGAGAAGAGAGCTTACATGCACACAGACCCTTCGTTCCAAGTCAAGACTATAGGAAGCTGCAAACTGAAAAATGATTTTCATAAGCTCCTTACTGGGTGGGAAGGATAAAGACCCCACACTAAATCCTGTGCTTACAGAGAAGGCTCCATTTTCTCAGGACCTGTGGAATCTATCAAGCTTTTTCCCATGCCTCCTTTGGTTTCCATGAACACAAGCCTTGATTAAAAACACAAAGACGCACGATTTTATCCATCGGTTTTGCTCAGTAACGTTTGCTTGGGTGGCTATCAGAAGAAGCCATGCTTCTGGTGTTTCTGTGCGTTTTCGTGTTTAAATCAGGGAAGGCTTTTGCAGCCTCTACGAACTGCTCACTAAGGCTGCCCGCAGTCTAGCTAGGGACCGCTTTAGCCAAGCGCCTTCAGGATTCCCACACCCTAAAGGATGCTTCTACTAGAAGCTAGGGTCTCCATTTTTACAAAAAGAAAAGAAATTCTCTTTTCTTCTTCTTAGTATTATTATTTTTGCTCTTACCTGTAAATGTGGTCTCAGTACTTGGGCTCCGGCAGAACACACTGAAAAGAGTGACTCACTCCGCCCTCGGCCATCCATCAGGCCGCAGCCAACCAATAACAAAAGCCAGATCCTGGCGTCCTCCAGCTCTTACTGCTCGCCTGCTCCCAGCCCTTGCTCCCTCCCACCCTGAGCTTTTAGAGGACAAATCCCTGCAGCAGTGGGAGGAAGGAAAAAAGAAATATGGAGAGAGGAACTGAAAAGAAAGATTTCAAAGAACAGCCAGCTGGAGTCAAAAGTCTTGTTTTGGGTGTAGGAAAACGGGGTTAATCTATGCCTTGCCCACCACAAATCAAAGCAAACACTTGAGGAAAGCCTAGATAAATGGCCTGTTTCCCCTCACTCCATTGATTTTTTTTTTCCTTTAGAGGAAAAAATATACACCTCCTCATTGTGTATTCTGAAATATAGATAGAGGAGGGAGACGGACCATCAATATTGCCTTTTCAAAGAGATCCAATCGAAACAAATCAAATCATGACATCTCTTACTGTTGATATGACAACCTCTGCTTGGCAGTGTTTCTACTCACAGTTTCAGGGCCAGATCAGCAGAGTATATGTTTTTCACCCAGAGTAGAAGAATATTCAAATATTTTAGAGTTGTGTGGTTTGCATGACTTCAGATTCCTTAGATACCAGCATCAATTTGTGAATAATGGAGCTTGTTAAAGATTAAAGAGGCATCAGCCACTCGGTTGCTAAGTCTCAAAGTGACTAATTGGACTCTAATTTTTGCTCTAATAACCTTGGGCAAAATCATTTCACTTCTGAACTAAAAGGCATAACATGAATAAAAGAACAATTGAGGAAAACATCAAATTAGATTTATATAAGACAGCAAAGCAAATTCATATGCAGCTTCAAGGGGAAAAAATTACTTTAAATAAAGTCTCACTATGCAGCCGTAGCTAGTCTGGCATTTGCTTAGTAGACCAGGCTGGCCTCAAATCTAAAGAGACCTGCCTGCCTCTGCCTCCTGAGTGCTGAGTTAAAGGCAAGTGCCATCACATCTAGCCAAGAACGCTAATTAAACAATAGCTAATAAAAGAAACAAAAGAATACTGATTGTTTACATTTAAATGCTACTAATTGGACCAGGGAGATAGCTCAGCAGTCAAAGGACTTTGCCACCAAGCTTGACAACTGTGGAGGGCCCCCAAACAGCTTGACCTCACAGCTGCCATGACAGGCTTAGAGGCCCAGACACAGCTTCTGGTGGATAACACCTGGACCCAGGAAAAGCCATAAGCTGACCCCACCCAGTGTGGGGCCTGAATCTAAGGGGAAATACCTGACATTCCAAACATTCCCTATACCCCCCCAAATGTCAGTCCATCAGGGTCCTGAACCCTGGAAATCTCCTCACCCCAACCTCTGCTATGATTAAAAAAAAAAAAAAAAACACCTTGCCTGGGTTCTGGGCTCTCTGCTCCCACTGCTGCATGGGACAGAGAGCCCAAGCTCTGAGCTTGAAAATAAAGACTCCTTGCTTTTACATATGGGATTCTGTCTCCCTGGGGGTCTTTTGGGGGTCCCTGCGATCTGGGTATAACAACAACCTGAGTTCAATTCCTGGGTCCCACATGGTGGAAAGAGAGAACCAGCTCTTGTAAGTTGTCCCCTGACCTCTGCACCAGTGCCATGGCATGGAGTAAACACACACACACACACACACACACACACACACACGCAACGCAGGCACGCGCGCAATTTATATAAATTTTTAAACTCACTGCTGATTGAGGTCATCTGATGAGACATTCAAAGAAAGACTCCTTGGAAAGACATGCACTAAATGTTTCAGGGTTATTTTTATTTACAGGTCAGTGTCTGTGGAGGCTCTAAGAGGAATCCCCTGGAGTTGGATTTACCTGCTGCAAGCTGCCTGATGAGGGTGCTAAGATATGAACTGTGACCTGTAGAACAGCAGCAATCTTATTTTTGTTCGTTTTGTTTATTGTTTGTTGCTGTTTTTGTTTTTGGAAACAGAGTTTTTTTGTGCAGTCCTGTGTGTCCTGAAAGTTGCTTTGTAGACCAGGTTGTCCTTGAACACACAGAGATCCAGCTGCCTCTGGCTCCCAAGTGCTGGGATTAAAGGCGTGCGCCACCACTGCCCAGTGAGCAGCAAACTCTTAACCACTGAGCCATCTTTCCATCCCTCAGTCTGGTGGATTTTCTCTCAGCCAGTGGCTGCTATCTCCATCATAGAGGTATGGAGATATCTACGGACCTTGTTCTGCAGTTTCTTAGTTTAATGTCTTTATGGGAATAAGACCAAGGGGAGGAAACAGGAAGAAATGGGAGTATTCTTTATTTCTGGAATTAACTGGTCTGAGGACAAACCCTGCATAGTCCAGATAACTGAACAGAGGGCAAAGGGAGTGTCTGGTGATTTAACTCAAAGCAGACTTCACATAGAATTGCTCTGGGGCTGACCTATTAGTTTAGTGTATGAACAGAATTCCTGGGAAGAAGCTGTGTCTGCAAAGGCTAATTGACTGATAATAGCTTCAATCGTGTAGAATGGTGGGAATGTTGCAAGTTCAGAGCCAATTTATCTTGGGGCATCTTTAGCCCCTTAAATGGCTACTTATTACACTCCTTTACACATAACCTAACATTCTTTGTAACCATCAAGTAAATCCTTTGGACTATATGAACAGATCCCTCGTTTCCACCAACCAAAGGGCTAAGAATGCTGACAGACAGCAACTAGGGCCTATGGCAGAGTTTCCCTCACTTTGCTGTAACCCAGCTACTGGCTGTATCTGCTGATGTGTTTGAAACGTATACTATTTTTATAGTCTTCTTTATTCTGTTTCTATAAAAAGCTTGCAAACTTGCTACTTCTTTAGAACATAATATTTGGCCAAATCTGAATCTGTTTTCCTAGGCCATGGGCATATTTGGCTCCAAAAATATACCATCTCTTGTATTCCTTTGTATTTCTTTCATTAATAAGTGTTTGCACAGTATCTGTGAAGCCCCACAACCTTTAGGTTTAAAAAAAAAATGATTATTACTTTAATTGTATGCTTATCTGATGTAAGTTTGTGAGGCTTTGTTGAGATTATGTTACCGGAACTTTGAGGGATATTTTTGTGGCCCCTAGATGATACTGGGGAAATCGGGGCCCCCTCTTGGGGTTCTTAGTAAAAAAAATTTAAGTGGACACAAATGGAAATATGAGGACAATTTGGTGGGAGTTTAAAAGAAAGAAACAAAACGCCCAAGCCAGGGAAGTTGTAGATCTCAGCAGCTGCCCAGAGGAGAATAGACGAGACGAGAGGGAGGGGCCAGGCTGTTTCAGCTAAGCAGGCATAGAGGAGGTCAGTTCTGTGGTAGGCAGAAGCAGCTACATGGTGGGAGAGGAAGGTTGGCTTGCCTTAAAGTGAAGCATACAGTGTTAGGGAAGCCTGAAAGCGTTTCGGGGAAGCATCTTTACACAAGAGATAGGGAAATGGTGGTAGCACATGCCTTTAATACCAGCATTCAGAGGCAGAGGCAGGTGGATATCCGAGTTCAAGGCCAGCGTGATCTACAGAGTGAGTTCCAGGACAGTCAGAACTACACAGAGAAACCCTGTCTTAAAAAAAAAAAGAAAAAGATCAAGGCCAGCCTGGTCTACAGAGTGAGTTCCAGGACAGGCTCCAAAGCTACACAGAGAAACCCTGTCTCGGAAAAAAAAAGAAAGAAAAAGAAAAAGAAATGGAGAAGAGATAGAGGAATAGTAAAAGTTATGCTTTCAGACTTTCAAAGTTCTGTGAGAGATGGCAGTAGGGGATTCGAATTCAGGAAAGGAAAGGTGCTGTATTTTATTAAAGGTATAATTATTCCACTTATCTCTTTTGTTTGGTTTAAGCAGAACCTACCTTCAGGGCTGGATGTGTGTAGAGGTGGGATGGTCCTTCAGCCAAATGATTGACCTGTCCGATTGGAATTTTAGTTTTCTACCTAGGTCCAGCTCAGAGATTCCATTCTCTTGACCACAGAGAACTTTCCCTTAATGGGTAACATTAACAATGAGGAGTGTTAAACTCTCATTTAATTTTACATTGTAAGTTCTCTATAGAGGAAAATGTTTTCACAGACGCTGTGGTCTAGTTGCCAGGGAAATGTAGAGGAATCCTGAGGATAGACAGCATTTCCTAACGATGGCTGGTGACACCTGCATCGCAATCACAGAGGGAAGCAAGGGCCTCACCCGGACTTAATGAATCTGCATTTGAAGGGGTTGAGGCTCACCACTTTGAGCAGGCTCCCTTGGTGATTTTGAGGTGAGCTGTTAGAAACAGGAAGTCACAGATTAGTGCTCCCTGGATGCACACCTTCAGATGGTGGTTCCTTTACTGATAAGCTCATGGGCGGGTCTGGGGTGCAGCTCTCATTTGGAAATTGTCAGCATGTAAGAAATGATTACAGCCATGAAAGTGGATGAGCATGTTAAAGGGTTAAAATCTAAAATTACCAACAGATAGTGGGAAATCAACCTACTTAAAAAGAAAAAACTCGTAAAAAATGGCAGACAATAGACATTTCTGAATAGATATTTCTTCTAAGAAGACAGAAAAATGGCCAACAATATTTTTTGTTTAAAAACAGTTAAATATTTAAAAACAGTTCAGCATCACTAATTGTCAGGGATATGCCGTCCAAAATGCTTATGAGAGTCACCTCACAGCCAGTAGGATGTTTTGGTCTATTTTCCATCTTGTGACCAAACACCTGAGATACATCAACTTAAAAAGATGAAAATTCATGTGAATCTAAGTTCTTCAATGGAAGCTCTAGCTTATGTTGAACTGTCTAACAAGGCTCTTTAACTAACAGAACTTCAGCGACTGTGGGGCTTGGAATGTTGCAAGTTCCAAGTCTGGTTATATTTATTCCAGGCTGTCTTTGGCCTCCTTCATGCTCATCCCTTGCCCACTTTGTCTGACTGAACATCCTTCTGATTATCATGTGAAACCTTTCGGAATGCACCAACTTAGCAGACTACTAGCTTCCACCAACCAAAAGCTAAGGCTGTTCTCCACTTCGCTGACACCTGTCTACCTGGCAAGGAACACTCCTGACTCCATTTTGAAGGCAGGAGTCATTATGTTGTATTTTTAAAAAATAAGTTTTTATTTACTGTGAAAGTTAAGTAGGCCTGTTTTCTGGAACCTGACCTTCCCCAACCCATGACCTGGATTTGTTTTTGAGAATACTCTGATCCTGACCCCTCCTAATCACATGGTGGATGATCACATGATTCTTTTAAAGGTTTTGTTTTTCTTATTTCCTTATTGTCCCATTGTCTCCCTTCTGTAAAACTACTTATAATTTTACTTGTTAAAAGGGGCCCAAAAGGTGGATTTGAGACTGCTCTCTTTAACCTGACTTGGGCAGTCACTGACCAGCTCTGGGGTGCACCCTAATAAAAATCAAGCTTTCATCAAATTTGACTCAAATTGTGGTAGTGGTCTTATTCTCACCATTGGGATGAAAACTGGTGTTTCCACGGATATTTTTAAGAAGTGTTTCTTTGTTCTATTACTATAAAAGCTTCATGAAACAGTTGTCATGTCAGAACGTTCCATTGGTGGTTAACCCAAATCTGTATTCCCAGGAACTGGTCACTCATTTGGTTCCAGGATAAATTTGTATCAGCTTTGAGTAGAGGTCTGCGTTTCTCCTGTCCACATTTATTTTTCTCATAGTTTGGGAGATTTCAGTCTCCCAGTGGAGAGTTGTCTCCCAACAGTTGTTCGCCCCCACGTTGATTTGGGACCTTTTGTGAGGATCTGCATCATGGCCCAAGCACGTGGAGAGGAAGCTGCTCACTTCATGGATGCTGGGAAGCAAAGGCAGAGACAGAATGTGGATGGACTCCTTCTAACTCCCTTAGTGGATCTGCCCCTATGACTCAGCTTTTCTCTACCAAGCCCATCAGCCTTGTGAAATGGTAAAAGTGTGGATTAGGTCACACTAGGAACCTTCTTACTACCTGTATATATACCACAAAATTTTCTTATATACCTTAACTCTACAAAGGTAATTTATTTAAAAAACAGATATCTAAATTAAAAATTCATTTTAATGGACCCATGCCATACACATTGTACCAAACATAATGAGCACTTTTTATTTTTATATAAATTTCCCAGCAAACTTTCCTTGTGTTAATATTCTCATCTGCCCCTTGAAATCTCATCCCTTGGCGCTGCCCTGTCCCGATTTAAAAGCCGGGTGGTGGTGGTGCACGCCTTTAATCCCAGCATTCGGAAGGCAGAGGCAGGTGGATCTCTGTGAGTTCGAGGCCAACCTGGTCTCCAAACCGAGTTCAAGAAAGGCACAAAGCTACATAGAGAAACCCTGTCTCGGGAAAAAAAAAAAAATAAGAAAAGAAAAAAAAAGGCTCATTCTAACGAAAAACTCCTCCCTTTCCTCTCTCTTCTGCTTTTCATCCCACGAGATGTGTGCACCCTGTCCTCTCTCTCTTCTGCCTTTCCCCCTTCCCCACCATGAGGTGTGCACACCTTCGCTTTCCTTCTCTTCTCTTTCTCTTCCTCTCTCCCTCTTTCCCCATCTTTCTAATAAACTCTCCACGAAGATGCAGCGCCTGGGTGTGAGTTGACTGTGTCTTGTCCACCGCTGCATCTGCCCAGCATGCCAGCAAATGTTTCCCTGCCCTTGTGGGATGCCCTCGGGGTCCGAGCCCCCTGCGCACAATAATCCATAACACCTTGAACATTCAACTTTGAGACCCATCCCTGGGAATACAAGACACTGTTTGCGGATACTCTAAGGTTTCTTTACCTTTAAATGTACCGGGAAGTCAGGTGAAGTTTCATAGCAGCTATAGAAAGGAAGGCAGGACCAAAACACAAGAGGTTAGAGAAAAGTAAAAGGATACACACTCCCAAAGGCTCGGTTTTTTGTTTTTTGTTTTTTTGTTTTTTGTTTTGGGGGGGGGGGGTCAGAGTGCAGACCTTGACATTGCTCTAGACACCCTCTAAAAGCCGGTTCTAGTCTAGTCTGGGGCATTAACCAGAGTCACAGTATACTGCATTTTAATATGTTTGGGTGAGTCACACGCTCCTTCAAATAGAGAAGCATCGTCAGTCGTTGAATTTGACCTTTATTTCTTCGCCAACTGAAGGTGAGCAGTGTCTGGTGGTGGCTTGAATACTACAGACAGACTGCAGTGGCTATAAAAACGAGTGAGAAAAAAAAATAAATGGAGACAAGTTGCATGCTTTCTTAGAATTAGCACAGACAATGTCTAGCACCAGCCTGTCTCTTCAGAGACGACAGGACACTAATTTGACAATACCAACAGGATGGCAGTGGTGAGGCCTGGCCCTGTTAGTGGGAGGTGACTTCTTGAGGATTACTGACAGTTGGACTTTGAGATGACCATGAGTCGATGCCTGAACATTTCCCAGCCTGTCAGAAGCAAAAGTAACTGATCAGAAATACTTATGTCTGAGTGATTTTAAAAAATCTCCCTTGATAGAACATACAAAATCTTTGACAGTTAAGTAGCATGGTTTAAAAGATGGAAAACAGAAATGATGAACAAATAAAAGAATTGCCAACATTCAAGGAAATCCCAATTCAGGCAGTTTGTCGTGGAAAAGGGATCCAGATTGTGTGTATTAACTGGGTGGCTTCCTACATTGAACGGCAGTGCTCAGGGTCTTGGACACCATAAAAATGAGCCCCCAGGAAGTAGATAGGGTAGGGCTCCCACCAAATAATTCAATACAAGTTCCTCCTATCCAGTTGACCCAACATGATCTTATATTTTAAAAATTCAAACATATTTTTGAAATTCAAAAGTCTGCTAAGTGAATAGAATTGGGAAGTCTGAGGAGTGGGGCAGTGGGGGGAGGGGGGGCTGAGAGGGTAGAGGGGATGGGAGCCTCTTCTGAAGTTACATTTCCAGAAGTGCCAAAACAAAACCTGACAAGGGCTGTCAGCCTAACCAGGATTAAGCAGATTAACAAGACTTGATTTAGTGTTTACATTTTAAGAACTCGAGGATCAGATTTGGTATAATTGACCAAGACACTTTGAATGTTGCTGTAAATTCCTGGGAGTCCCATGAGATCCATGGCCCTGTGTGAAGACCCTAACAGTTACAGATGTTTCACAAAACCTCTTAGGTACTGATACAAATTCATAAGAATCTATTTATTAGTAGCCTATGAAAATCTACAATATTCCTCTAAAAGTATAAATTCAAATGTGTCTGTGGCACTTTAATAAGACAATTTGTTCTGGGTACTAGAATACTACAATAATCATGGTCAAGTTTCTGATTTTATGAAGTTTACATTCCAATGAAAGCAAATTATATTTAAATAATAATAAACATATGTTATATATCTACATAATAAACTAGTATGTTGACTAGTCTGTGGATAGTGGTACATCTTAAGTAGAGATGGATCCTGGCAGTTATGCTTGGTGCCTTGGAGACAGATCCTAACTTATTACTTAACAAAAGGGAGGATCATGGACAAGAGTAATACTAGTCCAAAATTAACACAAGTAACGATGAGTAATGATTAACTTCAGTTATTGACTTGATGAACAATGAGGCCTAGAAGATGTGCCTCTGTATAAGGGAGACAACCTTGATTAGATTTATTGGGGTGGAAAGACCTGCCCATTATGGGTGGCATCATTCCTTGGGCTGGGATTCTAGACTGTATAAAAAGGACAATGTGAGCTAAGCACAAGCGTTCACCATTCTCTTCTTCCTGATTATGGATGCAATCTGAGAGGCTGCTTCAAGTTCCCACTGCCTTCATTTCCCTGTTGTGCTGGACAGTATCCACCCACCACTTGTGAGCCAAAATAAACCCTTTCTTCCTTAGGTCGATTTTGTCTGAGGATTTTATCACAGTAACAGGAAAAGTAACTAAGATAGGTTGTTAGTTTACAAAATCAGTGTTCAGGTGTGGTCATGAACACCTGTAGTCACGGCATTTGGGAGGCTGAGGCACAAAGTCTGTGAGTTTGAGGCCATCCTATCACAAACCAAATTCAAGGTTAATATGTTATGGTGTCCAGACATCAATCTTAAGCATCGGAAAAAGGTAGATACCACTTAGACTGCTTCCTGAATGCATTATCGCAAACTGCCAAAGAAACCCTCCAATTCATCTCTCTTTTGGAATGATATTAAGTGAGAATTTTAAAAAGAACTTCATATTTATTTTATATAAAACTTCAGGACGGGACTCACCTGGTGGAAGAAGAGAACTGATTTCTGCAAGGTGTCCTTTGACTGCCGTCCATACTATGGCAATGTGCATGTGCACCCGCACACACACACACACACACTCTCACACACACGAGCCAAATAAAATAAAGTTCATTCAAATTCTCTCCTTGAAGCACCACAGTAACAATTGGTTATCTATCAAATATCAAGAACAGTGTGAATAACTACAATGTATCTGAATAAAGCCAAGTTAGGTGACGACTAGAATTAGAGTTTAGAATATATTTGGCCATGAAATTTGGATAACTTGTGAAATAAAAATGGGAAAGGGCCATAATTTTATTTCTCTAAATATTAATGTAGACGGACAGTGTAAACAAAGTCAATTACCAAATTTCAGGTTATTAGCATGCTTGATGGAAAGATAATTTGGTGAGTAATAAAAACAAGTAGCTCCCTCTCCTTTCTCAGCTCCCAAACATTCCCACATTGCTATTCCCCAACATGGGCACAGGAAGTCGGGAACACTATGGTTTAGACTGGACTAGTTTCAAAGTGATCAACTTTCAGATATCTCGAAAGAATTGCATTTAATGTTTTAATGTGCAAAAAAAAAAAAATAACCTGGTAAGTAACGAATAATAGATGTTTATTAATATGGAATGATACAAATCTGTCATAAGGGTGGCACTGAGCCAGCTGTTCAGAAATGAGGAAAAAGAAACTAAGAAGAGGAGGAGAGTGAGAGAGAGAGAGAGGAGAGAGAGAGAGAGAGAGAGAGAGAGAGAGAGAGAGAGAAGAGAGAAAGAGAGAGAGAGAATTGAAACTGCACAGCTAAATAGCCCCTGCTGCTCTGTCTAATCATTCAGAATAAAAAACTGTGACGTCTGAGTGGTGCTAGTCCCTGCAACAATGACATGAGATGCAGATCTTCAAATAAGCTAACAGCAAACAGCCTTGAAGACTAGATCTGAGACCAATACTTCCCACCATGTCTCATCCATCTTATGAATTTCAGCTCAGAATATTCTGAGATGAATAAAAGTTAAAAAAAAAAAATAGAAGACAAAATAATGCCAACCTTCTTAATAGGAAGCAATTTGGCAGGTGACAGTGAGAAAGAGTGCCCAACTGACATGGAAGCATGCAAAGCGCCTCGAAGGTCCCTGCTGATTTTTTTGGTTAGATATCTGAGCCAAGAAGTTGAAAGGATGCTTGCATTTACGGCTGGTGAAGACTACAGAGACAGCCTTTACTAAAGTGTGAGTTGGCTTTCCCCCAAACATTGCATTACCCTTGAATGGAAAATTGATCGCATGACATATGGCGACAACATCTGCCACCCATGGATAAAGCCGCAGCGCCATGTGGGTGGTAATGGAAGCTGTAATAGCGAGGGTGGAGAATTTAATGACAGTATGTAACACCGAGGAAAGTAACAGAAATCTGAAAGAAAGGAACAATTTGTGTAAATCTTTACAATGGTTCTAGAGGGCTATACATCCGGTTCTTCTGTAGTCATCCCAGAATGAGTGACAGGAAATAAAGACCCTTTGTCATTGATTACCTCTGCATAGCTCAGCCATAACCCCAACAGAGGAATTTCTTCTGGACAACATTGCTTTTTCAGTAAATAGACAATTATTACAAATTTAGGATGACCATAACAAGAAATTGGAACCCTTCAGGTCTATATATTAAAGAAAAAAACAAATGAGGCCAAACACATTTCTTTTAAGAGTTTCTAAAAATATATTCTTTCAATATGGCTTTTCTGGAAGGAAAACAGAAAACAAATAGTAACACAATTGAGGATATTGCTCCATAAATAAAATATTTAAATGTGCTTGATTTTTCCTACTCAATCAGGAAGGAGACAAATGATATCCATAATTGTACTTTGCAAGCACAAGAGTTTTATTTGTGAAATAATAAACAGAACATGAAGATCTATTCCCATGACTACATGGTGTGAGGTTTGCCCAAAGTTTCCTATGGAATTCAACTATCTGGAGTGGTGGGCTGCCTGTTACAGGAGAGCAGCTGAACCCACCTCACATTAGTGTGGAGACTGGGACTCCAACTCTTCAGTCCTCGAGCTGTGAGCCAAACGTTTTATCAACCATGCCATCTTCCCATCCTCTCAGAACAACACTTTAAAGTTCTCATCTTATCAAAGAAACAGTATGAGGTGGTTATTATTCTTATTATTATTGGTGTGTCTTTTTCTTTTTGATAATGACCTCATCTGGACCAGCTAGGCTTAAACTCACTACATGGCCAAAAAACGATCATGAACTCTTTTTTTGTTTTGTTTTGTTTTTTTTGAGGTAGGCTTTCTCTGTGTAGTTTTGGTGCCTTTCCTGGAACTCACTCTGTAGACCAGGCTGCCCTCAAACTCACACAGATCTGCCTGGCTCTGTCTCCCTAGTGCTGGGATTAAAGGCATGTGCCACCGTCGCCCGGCCGATCTTGAACTCTTGATCCTGGTGCCTCCAACTGACATGTTCTGAGATCACAGGCTTGCGTCATAGTCATTATTATTAACTCTTTTCTGGTTATGCCCATTTGTAGTTGTGTGCATATTCAAAGTGAAAAGTAAAAATCAACTCTGATTATAAAGTAAATATAGATGTTCTGTGATATTGATTTATGAAGAAGTATATGTGGTTAGCTTTAAAATTCCTTGGTGTCATAACTTAGTTTTGTGTTGTTGTTGTTGTTTTTCAGGAAAAGTTCTTGTGTGTTAAGGATACATATTTTTTTTTTTTTTTTTTTTTTTGTTTTTCGAGACAGGTTTTTTTTGTTTGCGCTTTGGAGCTACTTGTACCAGGTTGCTCGACTCACAGAGATTCGCCTGCTCTGCTCCGATGCTGGATTAAGGTGCACAAACGCAGATACATACTTCTTTAAGAGGTATAAAATATGTCATTATGGGGCTGGGGAGATAGCTCAACGGTTAAGAGTACACTGATTGCTCTTCCAGAGGACCCGTGTTCAATTCCCAACACCCACATGGCTACTCACAATTGTCTGTAACTCCAAGTTTTAATATCCTCACACAGACATACATGTAGGCAAAACACAAATGCAAATAAAAATAATAAACTATTTTTTAAAAAGATGTCAATATGTTCGAAGGCTTATGATAAAGGCATTATCTAGGAGAATAATAGGAAGGCAAAAATGTAAGGTCATTTATTTAGTGAGAAGGCAAAAACATATCTTAAGACCACAGGAATCCCACATGCCAACTATTATTTACAGTAGCATAAGTGTATTTTATGACATAAGCTCTAGGGAGCCATAAAATAAGCCATTTTGATAACCTACCTAAGAAACATTCATGACTCCACCTAAAAACAAAGTTCTTGGTTCTGATCTCAGACCTAGAGCTTAAAATCTCATGGTCGCCCGTGGAAGCCAGAGAGGGTGTTGGATCCTGTGTAGTGACTGCTGTAGGTGTTGGGAACCACGTCCTGTGCTTCTGGGAACGGAACTCTGGTCATCTGCAAGAACAGCCAGCACTTGTAACCACTAAGCTGTCTGTCTAGTCTCTCTGCATCTTCCAACAGTTTATTAACAATGATTTCAAACAGCTACAGCTTAAGAAATATCAGAAAAGATGAATTTCTGTGGGCCCTTCCTCCCACTTCGACAAAACTCAGTGTGCAGTTGTGACCACTCCATCCGAGACTCTGCCCACTTCTCTAGAATGAAGCCCACCAGAGCACTACATGCTGTTCACAAATCCATAAGAGATAAGGAAATGAAAAAAAAAACACCACTTCCCACTGATAAATTAATGTATAGTATGTGTTCCTATTTCTCCAGTACCTAGTAAATTTAACCTAATTTTTGCTATTTCTGAGTACAGGTGGCCCCTCAGTAGACAAACTGTCCTCATCTATTTATCTCCACCCTTCTCTGTCATGACGTGTTTGTTGACAAAATTGGGCATTTTATTATTATAGAACATGGTCCTGGTTTTGCTGATGTTCTCCCCAAATTGTTGTTGAATATATCTTGTCTAATTCATAAATCAAGAGGTTTGATCACCCGCAGGTATTTTCTCTCTAGGTTGCCATACTTCTTTAAGGACAGGTAACGTTGACTTTCTTTTTCTAAAGGTAGATACCCATAATCATAATATACACACACTGTTTTAGGTCAAAATGAATGTTAGTGATAAGCTAAAAACATTTTTCTTTGTATATTTCATAACCGAAACATAGAAATGTATTGTCTTCAGTTTTTGCTTATTATGAGTTAAGGATTCCTATAGAGGGACAAAGGAAATCTCATTTCCTTTCTATGTTTTTTTAAAGTAATGAGATAAAGTCCTCCAAGATGGTTTGGCAGGCAAAGATGCTGGCTGCCAACTTGGTGATCTGAGTGTGACGCCCAAGACCCACACTGTGGAGGCAGAGAATCTGCAAGGAGCATATGTGTGTACACACACGAAGTTAATACATGTCATAAAATTAAAATAATTAGATAAAATTACCCAAATAGTATATGCTAGACAAATTTTTTTAAATAATTTATTTAACTTTATTTTATGTGCATTGGTGCAAAGATGTCAGATCCCCTAGAACTGGAGTTACAGACAGTTGTGAGCTGCCATGTGGGTGCTGGGAATAGAACCCAGGTCCACTGGAAGAGCAGCCAGTACTCCTAACCCCTGAGCCATATCTCCAGCCCCAGACAAATTTTTAAAAACTTACCAATGTCTTTCTTAGGGACATCCTGCCATTTTGTATGGCCATCAGCAGCCATGCTTGAGAGAATTTGTTCTGTCACAGCCTTCCCAATAGAGGATGTTGTCAAGCCTTTGACATTTTGTCAATACTGTAGGTGAAATACTAAAATTTGAATAAAGAGTTTGTAGCATAGAAATAGATCCAATGAGCTGTGTGCATGATCCTAAGAGATGTAGCCGTGTGCTTGGATTTGAATTGGATCAGGATGAAGGGTCCTTTTGATATCTGTAACGGAGTTCCAGTGATACATTTAACAGAAGAATGTAATTGTGAAAAGTAAGAAGTAAGTTTGTATTATCTCAAGTACAAAATTAATTTCCTGTCAGATAAGCTGGGTGGGGAATTTTGTTGTTTTGTTTGTTTTCATAAGGAAAACCATCTTTCTTAAGAAGTAATAGGTGGTTTGGGATAGATCTGGGTTTAGGAATGAAAGAATTCTTCCCTTGGACGTGAGAATGAAAGAACACAGTAAAAGCCAGAATAGATTCTGGCCACTCATGATATGCTTAAAGTGACTTTGGACTCATCCACATAGCTGGCATCTTAATAAGATCTCTGGACAATATCTACGAATGAGACCAAACAAACCGTGAGTGAATCTGGGCCTGAAGCACATAAAATCCAGGACTCTGTATATGGATCTGGTAGTGTATATGACTATGGAGTTTGTATAAATTACATTTATATTTAATGTAATTACAAATAATGAGTTTGTATCTAGCATCTCAGTTTCAATTTGCTCAATTTTGCTTCTTTTTAAAAATAATTTATTAATTTTTACTTTATGCCCATTGGTGTTTTTTTTTCTGCATGTGTGTCTGTACGAGGATGTCAGATCCCCTGAAACTGGAGTTACAGACAGTTGTGAGCTGCCACGTGGGTGCTGGGAATTGAACCCAGGTACCCTGGAAGAGCAGCTGGTGCTCTTAACCTCTGAGCCATCCCTGCAGCCCCCTCATTTCTATTTGTTTTTCTTCCTGCTACTGTGTTCTTCTGGACTAGCCAAGTCTTTCTATTATCCCATTTTCTATTTATTTTTGTTTATATAGTTTTACTCATTAAATAATGATTATTCTACAGATTATTAGAGTCTAATATTTATTAATTCTTTTATGCATTATCCACCAAACACTAGAATTGTTTGCCTCTCTCCAGGCTTTGAGCTACTGTCACGAATTTTCACTGCAGGCATTAGAGTCCCACAGGACATTATCATCTTAAATAGCATATACCCATTAGAGGCATCCACATATTTGTTATTATATTGCTCTCTCTTCTTTTTATATTATTGCATATCATCATTTTGTTGTTGCTGCTTGAAAACTCTCTTTGATGTTTCTAGTAAGGACACCTAATAATGGATTCTGAGTTAGCTTTTAACTGTTCAGCAACCATGTATGTTGTGTCTTACTGTTGGTTTTGTGTTTACGTTGGGTGTGTTTTTCTGTTTCTTTGAGATTAATAATTAATGGCATTTTCATTTTAATCAGTTTTACGACTTTTTGGTGCGTCTGGTTTTGGGTTTTTGCTTGTTTGTCATTTGAAACAGGGTTGCTATGTGTAACAACTCTGGCTGTCCTAGAACTCGCTTTGCAGACCAGGCTGGCCTTGAACTCACAGAGATCTGCCTGCCTCTGCCTCCCGAGTGCTGGGATTAAAGGCGTGCCCCACCGCCGCCCCGGCAGGTAGGTCTAGGTTTTTATTTGGAGGTTTGCTACTTATTGTTGTGATTGCAATTTGTGACTGTGGTGCCACTCAAATACGTGTTCCTTGTGTCAGCCCTGGAGACACCTCAGCAATTGTGTTGCAATGCTCTCTCACTCTCCTCACCTCAGAGCCTGTACTTGCACATGTGTTGGACCATCTCATCATTTTCCACGGATCTACTGTATGCTTGCAATGTCTGTTCTTCTTTTTCCTCTTTCTCTTCATGCTTATTTTAGTTTTTTTTTTTTTTTTTTCCTTTATACTATTTCATTATTGTAGCTCTGGTCAGCCTGGAACTTGCTATGTAGACCAGGCTGGTCTCAAATGCACAGAGATCTGCCTAGCTCTGCCTGCCAGTGCTGAGATGTATGAGGAGCTAGGAGTTTCTCTCAGACTTTTTGATCTTAAAAGAATAGATATTAGGGCTGGAGAGTGGATCAGTGATCAAGGATGCCTGCTACTCTTGCAGAGAACCTGGATTTGAATCCCAGCATCCAGGATAGGCAACTTACAAACATCTGCAACTTCAGTAGGAGATCTGATGCCTTCTTCTGGCCTCCACAGACAGCTATACAAATATAGCATACACACACAACTAAAAATAAATTTAAAAAGAATAAATATGGTACCTAACTATATAATGGAACCGATAAAAATACCCGATAAAGTAATATGCTATTTAAATATTTTCTTTTCCCTTCAAGATGCTTGTATTAGGGCTGGAGAGATGGCTCAGTGGTTAGGAGTACTGGCTGCTCTTCCTACAGGTCCTGTGTTCAATTCCCAACAATCACACAGTGGCTCACAACCATCTGTAATGCCATCTGGCATTCCCCTTCTGGCCTGCAGGCAGAACACTGTATATATAATAAATGAATAAATAATAATAATAATAATAATAAGGCATTTACACTGTGTTTCATACTAAGTAATAATGAAATTGCATTTATTTCTCAATGTCCAAATCTTTGTTACTGTATTTTGAATTTATTACTAGTGATTCTCTCGTATTGACTATTAGGTTTTCAACTGGAAGTTAGTTACCTTCACTATTTGTAACAGTTTATTCGAAATGAAAAATATCTTTATCAAGAAGCTACTATTACTTTCATTTTAAGGAGAATGTCAATGTTTGAACCCAAGTTCATCTGACGCTAAACATAAAAGGGAGCAGTCTAGAATGCATGGAAACAGATTCTTCCTGAGGAATATGTTGATAAAAACTCATGATTGCTTTTGGACATTTTTTTTTCTCCAAATGCTAGAAGTTCTGGTCTCTTTACCTTGTCTCTTGCCTCTTAACATATGATTTAAATTTAGTTTCTGAAACATCCAATAAAATACATTCTTTCCACAAGGAGTTATAAATTACATCCTTAAACTGCCTAGCATACTATATGATATGTCCTTAGTAAATCTCCGCAAGTGTGTTCTTTCCTCTCCTGAAAAGAACCTTGCATTATTTTATCTTTCAAATGCTATATGACATTTAACATTTTGTCTTTTCCATTCTTTTTCATGTAAATATTGTAACTTTATGCAATTTCTTTCATGTTTGGCATTTTAGATCGGATTCTAAAAGGTCATCTTAAAAGGTGCCTCCCTGTGTCTCTAACCTCTAAACTTCCAGAGGTGTGAATTTATCTTCGAGACTGCTTGAGTCACTGTTCTACTGCTATGGAGAGACGCCATGACCAAGGCAACTCTAGTAAAAGAAAGCATCTTATTGGAGGTCTGCTTATAGTTTTAAAGCGTTGGTTCCTTATCATCACAATGGGAAGCAGGCAGGGGAGACCCTGGGCAGGAGCTGAGAGCTTTACATACTCATCCACAGGCAGCAGGCAGAGAGACACTGGGCCTGGTGTTCGCTTTTCAAATCTCAAAGCACACCTCCAGTGACACATCTCCTACCTCCTAATCCTTTCCAAACAGTTCTACTAACTGGGGACCAAGTTTAAAATATATAAGCCTATGGGGCCACTCTCATTCAAATCATCACAAAGTCCAAAATTACAATTGTATGAGTAGGCATTTAAAACCTGGGCAAATAAAATCTTGTGTTTGTTTTGTTTTTGCGGTGCTAGGGGATTGAATATGAAGACATTCTACCATTGGTCTATATCTCCAGCACATTTATTTATTATGTATCTAAAATTTAAGGCAGTATCAGTCAGTTACCTAGGCCTGAGTTAAGCTTCTTCCTCAGTAGCCCAGCCACAGAGCCTCCTGATTGAGTCTCTTAGTCACTGAGATTACAGACCTGCCCCATAGGACTGGGCTCAACTACACACTGAAAGAGAGAGGCAAACTTTTCCATTCCTGCTTTGTGATTGTGTTCCATGTGAACACTTTTGCTAACAGCCCCCATCTTCATCCCAAAGCATAGTTGTTTTGACTTGACTTGCCAAATCCTTAGGCTTCCCGCCGCCGCTGCCGCCCCCCATAGATGGCAAGTTTGTTTTTATAGTTTCAAACAGCTGGAGAAAACGTAACTTAATCCCAAGTCCCTTGAAAATAACTACAAACAATAAGCATTTTATAAAATGAGGAAGAGTCATATGTGGGTTAGAAAATCTATTACCATCTTATAGAGAGGGTTATGAATAAGCAAAGACTTAGTGACTATCATACTCCTGGACTTTATCTGCTGGGGATTACAGACTGACCTATTGGTCCTTTCTGCTTTTGACTTCTTCATCCGGCCTGAACAGCTGCTAAAAATGTGTATCTGTATGTATTTTCAGGTTTTTCCTTAAGATTCCCAAATAATTAAGGTCATGATGAGTGAGGCACTATGGACGAACCTTGTTTCCAGATATGGTCCTTTCAACATTCCCTTCAACCCCCAATAGAGCAAAATCTACAATATTCTTTACATTTCTTCACTAATATTTTAACCTGTGTTCCCTCCAAGTAACAGAAAACAGCCTTGAATTGTAATGTTTCACTTAAAAACAAACTGGATTTGGGGGCTGGAGAGATGGCTCAGTGGTTAAGAACACTGACTACTCTTCCAGAGGTCCTGAGTTCAATTCCCAGCAACCACATGGTGGCTCACAACCACCCAATGATATCTGGCACCCTCTTCTGGTGTGCAGGCATACATGCAGATAGAATACTGTATATATAATAAATAAATAAATCTTTAAAAAAAAAAAAAAGAATGTGTCATCAGCACAATTTGAAATAGCCAAAAAAAAAAAAAAAAAAAAACAAAAAAAAAAACTGGATTTAACAATCTGTTTTCTTCAGCCTGCTAAGACACACATTTTATAGACTTTCTAGTTAACTGAGCTTGAGAAACAAGGCTTTATATAGCATTAAATAAATTGTTCTCAGGCCAATTCTGGTTTCTAAAGAAGATGGGTCAAAGAGGAAAAGCTAAGATAACTGTGGCATGGACTGATAAAAACTAAACAGCATTTTATTCTCAGCAGAGAAAGACACTTCTTTAAGAATGTATTATTACTATTAGTGTGTGTGTGTGTGAGTGTGTGAGTGTGTGTATGTGTGTATGACTGTATGTGTTGTGTGGGTGTATGTGTGACTGTATGTGTTATGTGTGTGAGACTGTGTGTATGTATTGACTCTGTGTGTGTGTGTGTGTGTGTGTGTATGTGACTGTGTGTGTGTATGTGACTGTGTGTGTGTGTGTGTGTGTGTGTGTGTGTGTATTGCCATGATATTCCTATGGAAATGAAAGGACAACTTGGTGGCATTGGTTGTCTCCTTCCACTTTTCATGTGGTCTCTGGGAATTGATCTCAGGCCACCAGACTTAAGAGGCATGTGCTTTTCTTTACCCACTGAGCCATTTCAACTGTCCCCAACACATTTTCTTTTTCTTTTTTTAATCAAAGGAAAACACCATTGCATTGTGACTTTTTCTCTCTCCAAGCTTCAGCCTGAAGCCATGGAGGACAGAAGGAAAGCCCATTCCATTTCCAGGAGCCGTGATGGTTTGTTCCATCCTCCACTTTGAATTCCGACGTAAGAAACCAACATTCATAGCCAGATAGATCCCTGCTTACCATGCATATGCAGCTGCTGAGCAGAGATGCCTGCAGCCAGTTTTGACATCAGCCATTTGTGCTGAAGAAATGTCTTTTTTTTTTTTTTTGCTTCCCTCAGATGGTTTCACACTCTGAGAACAAGTACAGTTTTTCCATGATAGCATTCATTTTGGGTGAGACTCCACCCGTTTCTGGGAACCCACCAACACAAATGTTAATAATATGCAGATCTGGCCTTTCCTAAGATGGTATTGCCTCAGCCAAACTTCACTTCCTGGGGAGGATGCTAAGACAAGTCACGAATCTTGCCAAGTTGCACTAATGTACTGAGTAGACCTGATGTTATCTTATTGCTTGCTTATCAGGAGCCAAATCGTTGTGCATACATATTAATCATCTCTCTTCTTGTGTGTCTTTCCTGACTATGGATTTCCATGAAAATAGAAATTTTAAGTGCTTGGTTGGTCTCTATGTATCTTTCTTTATGATAATATCAAGAGCGATATTTTCATGCAATTTCTCACCTGAACTGAATGTAATGCAGTGTTCTCAAGAACCAGTTTAGTGATTTGATACAGACCGTTTCTTCTGTTGACTGTTGGGGGTCGTGCTAATTACCTCTGGGTGAATGAGACTCTCCTTTTCCACGATCCCTAAACTGTACTGGGTACTTCTCCTCCCTGGCTGCATCAAAGACTGCACACCTGCCCTGCCTTCTCCCCAAGATGCAGTTTGTTTTCTGAAATTCTAAACTTCTACATTTGTAATTCTGTGACATCCTCTCTTTTCCACGTAGCCGCACTTTTTTTTTTTCTTTTTCTTTTTTCTTGGTTTTTCGAGACAGAGTTTCTCTGTGTAACTTTGGAGCCTGTCCTGGAACTCTCTCTGTAGCCCAGGCTGGCCTTGAATTCACAGAGATCCACCTGCCTCTGCCTCCCGAGTGCTGGGATTAAAGGCGTGTGCCGCAGCCGCCACCGTCGCCGTCGCCGCCGCCGCCGCCACCACCCAGCACATGCTTTTTTCTTACTGCTATCAAAACCTTGGGAAATTCTGCTTATACACAATGTCTCTGACCAGACCCCTTTCTAAGCTGGGCCTTTGGACAATGTTAGGTATCAAGGGCTGGAGCTTTATGGATGGCCATTGTGCCTTTTTTAATAAATGACACAAAAGGCCACTTGATACAAGGAAGAGAAGACTCACTAGGCACAGTCTGTTTGAGCTCTTGATCTTGACTTCTCAACTTCTAGAACTATGGATAATAAGTATTCTTGTTTGCAAATTGATAATTTATTATATATATAGTTTTGGGGTTGGTTTGGTTTGGTTTTTCAAGACAGGGCTTCTCTGTGTAGCCCTGGCTGTCCTGGAACTCACTCTATAGACCAGGCTCGCCTTAAACTCACAGAGGTCCATCTGCTTCTGTCTCCCAAATGCTGAGATTAAAGGCATGTGCCACCACTATATTATACAGTGCCAGCACTGTATCTTAACCCAGTTTTGTTTTATTTTAATATTCTGTATTTCCACTTTAGAGAGCATATTACTATTGTTTTCTCTTTTAATATTCGCATTAATTTAATCACAGTCTATCTCTCTGCCTACACCCCATTCCATGAAGTGTTGGGAAGTTTGAATATGTACATCATTACTCTTCACTATCTAGTAAGGTGCAGTTAAAAAAAAGCAAACCCCATGTTCTAGCTGTAGAGCCTTGATTCTAGACCTAGCTCTGTCTCCTATAATCTTGTTACACCTAACTCTTTGGGTTACTACAGTGAGATTAACAGTAATATCCACTTTGTAGAACCATTTTAAGGAAGTATTTATATTATGTATGTTTGCTTCCAGGCACACATTCAGTACAATGCCTGCAGTTCATAATTTTAAATAAATGTCAGATACTTTAAAATAAATATTTGATGAAAGAATAAATAATAAAACTGACACTGATTCTTCAGTACAATTTAGGAGCATGCTGCAGCTATCTTTCGAATACCTAGTTTTAGGAGCCTGCGGTAACCAGGTTTGAGAGTAGACTCTGCTCGTGCTGGGAGTGGAAGAAAGCTCATGGGACTGTCACTCTTTCACAGATGTAAGGAAACAGCTTAGTATGTGCCTTAGCCACGGGATTAGAGTGGGAAGGAACTCATACTCATCATTGGGTCACCATTGCATAGCACTGTGCTGTCTGAAGAAAACAGTGTTCCAGGGCTAGCAGAGGGGCTTATCGGCAAAGTAGACACACGCACGCGCACACACACACACACACACACACACACACACACACACACACACGCGCGATTTAAAATTATCGCAGCATATAATTGAATATATAAAACTATTTCATGTTCATTAACAAAAACAAAACATAATTTATTCCTATCAGCTTATTTCAACTTCTAGGAAGTTAAGAATTTGTTCAATGAATGTAAGTAGTTGAAAATTGAAATCTTAGCAGTAAGCAATTTTTATATCAAATATTTGGCTTACTATCATATTTTATTTTAATTCTAGACAAGGAGTTCAAAGTACAATTCTACATGAAAGTTCAAAATAAGTTTAACTAGAGTTATTGATGCCATACTCATTAATATGAACACATAATAAAGTCCATTGAAGCTTGCATTTTTGTTATTAATTTTTACTAAAAATTTTTATAATAATTTGATTACATTCAATTCCCTCCCCCAACCCTTCCCAGATCCATAGATCCACTCTACTTCCTGACCCACACAACTTCATATTCCTTCTCTCTCTCCCTCTCTCTCTTAAAAACAACAACAAACAATAAAAAACTGCAACAAAAAAAAAGTCCATTTTGTTCAATTATTCCTGGGCATGGGGTATGCCCTAGAGTGTGGTTGAAATCTTCAATGACACTGTGCTGAAGAAAAAAATTTTCCCTTTCCTAGCAGGCATCAATTGCAAATAGCTTCTTGGTTGGGGTTGGTGCTTTGTATCCACTTGCCCTTCTCAGTGCTAGTGCCAGGATTTGTCTGCTCTGAACCTCTGCAGCTCGTGTGTTACCACACTCTCTGTGAGTTCACATGTGCAACATTCCTGTTGTGTCCACATGATGTTTTCTTTGGAGTCACCCACCACCCTTGGATCTTACACTCTTGCTACTACCTATTCTGCATAGATCCCTGAGCCTCGAGGGGGGAGTGGTTTGAAAAAAAGCATCCCACTAGAGCTAAGTGCTCCAAAGCCTCTCCCGCTCTGCACATTGTACAGCTATGGATCTCTGCGTTACTTACTATCTACAAACAACAAGAAGCAACTTCTTGAATGAGGGTTGCGCAATGCACTGGTACATAGGTTTAGCAATATGCCATTAGAAATCATTTAACTGCTATGTTCCTTCAGCAGAATAAGAGTAGTAGGTTTTCCTCTAGGGCCCATGACCTATCTAGTCTCAAATTCTTGTCTACTTTAGCGGTGTCAGGCATGGGCTCCATCTCAGGGAATGGGCCTTAAATTCAATTGTAGAAAGTGGTTGGTTACTCCTGTAACCTTTGTGCCACCGTTTCCCTAGCATGTCTTGCAGGCGAGTAGCTACTATAGGTCACAGGGTTTGCATCTGGGTGACACTGATGATCACTTTTCTCTTTCAGTATTGACATTTATATTAAAAAAATTACTAGGAACGCAAACATAGGAAATCATTATGCTGATATTGTGTGCCCATAGAAAAACATGTTAACATTCTAAAAGTTTATAAGATGTACTCTATGTCCTAATATCTTAGTGTGCATACATGTGTGTATCTATGGATCTGGGAAGGGTTGGGGGAGGGAATTGAATGTAATCAAATTATTATAAAAATTTTTAGTAAAAAAACATGTTAACATTCTAAAAGTTTATAAGATGTACTCTATGTCCTAATATCTTAGTGTGCATACATTATGCGTGCATGTGCATAAAGAATTCTGGAAGAATGTATCAAAACCTTATACTTTCTTCCCTGGAAATAAGATAATAAGGAAATACACCCCCCTTTTTTGTTGTTTGGTTTTTGGTTTTCAAGATATCCTATTATCAGGATGTATTATATGATATTACATAACCATTTAGCATAATAACATCGCTTCTCCAGCATCTAAACTTATAGGCCCTAAACTCGATTGCCTAAAGCCTAAAGTTAGTTTATAACTCGGAATATTTTTCTACCCAGGTACTCCACCAACTTCAGCTTAGGGGTAATAAGAGTTCTTTAGCAGGAAACTGGATATACCTTTCCAACTAGTTGGCTCTGATGAAAACATTAATGTGACTGAAGTACAGGGTGACACTTAATGAACTGTTTCTGCAGATGATGGCCAGTTACCGTTTCCAGAGTTCGCCTCCCTGTTTCTCTTCTTTAAGTGCATAGTCTTAAATAAACTATTCTTTTATAAAGCCCACGTATTTTCCAGCACAGAGAGGTCAGTATTTGAGTCATGGGTATGCATATAAGCGAGTCCTTATTTTGTCTTGGCAAAAGAAAGCTTTTCTTTTTGCCGTGTTACTGACACACTTTTCTGTGGAATGATAGAGTTTTAGAATTTATTGTGGTCACCTAGCTTTTCATCAATTAGAAACATAAAAAATGATTTTATAGTTGCTAACGCTTAGGACAAAAAGGAAGTTAATGTCGTATCCATTCAACAAGTCAAAGAACACATTCTCTCTCCCCAACAAGTTTTCATTTTGGCAACAGCAACTATCCCTGTGCAACATCAATAAATCAGAGCAGATACTGGCCAAGTGGACTTGGCAACAGGGAATACATTCTGTGCAATAAAAACCCACTGATCTTAGGGTAGAGAGAGGGTAATGTATTTTAAATGACATTATAAATTGGTTCAAATTTTCTGTCTTGCTACAAGCAACAAAAGCTATGTAATGTCTTCCTCCTTTTGATTTAGTGATTTCACTTTGGGGAATAGTCTCCTCAAAAATAATCTAAAAACAAACAAGTGATTCATTTCAAGCATTTGCACAAAGCCATTTATGAAAGGGAAAATGTAAAAATAATCCAAATGCGCAACAAGAAGTGTTCAATGAAGCTAATGGTTGACACCCAAGAATACTAGCTGCCCGAGTAAGTGGTATGGACCATGTCAACACAGAGCCACATGCATAGCACACGAAAGAGTGGAGTAAGAAGAAGACACATATGTGAAACCTGCTTGGACTCATACAAATGCATAGCCATATGCCCTGGAGAACAATCAGGAGATTATTGCATGAGAGGTGGGAAAGAATGTACACTTGTCCAGATTGAGAAAATCTACTTCCAAAGTCTTCACACAACTTTTTTCTTTTAATCTAAGAACAATCTTGTGAGACAGATATTATTTATCTAATTTTTACTCAAGAAATCAAGTGGCTTATCGGTAGTCACCCAGATGGCTTAGTGAATAAAATAGAATTCAAAATCTGTATGGGATGTAAATGTCCCTGACTGTCCAGTTCACATGTAGAACACAGTTTCTGAAGTTCCCCCCTCCACCCCCAAATCAGTCATATCACAGGATCCTGCAAAATGGATTGACTACTCAAAATATTTCTCCTTGGTGTTAATTGGCATAGATTTTCATACATTAGAAGAAATAGGCCAGTTTACATTTGTTTTAGAACAGCGTATCCCAAGCCAATAAGTCCTTGAGTGTGTGTGTTTGCATGTGCATTAAGCATCTATGTAATGATTCAACCATAAAAAGTTAGTTCTCCAGAGCAGTTTAACAAACATTGACTTATAGTTTTGTGCTCACTAGACAAATATAGTTGAGGTCAGGTGTTAAATACATACATTTATAAGTTATTTATTTATACTTATAAACCTCTATCTGAGGGTATACAGAATAGCAAATGTAAATTATGGAATCCCTTAAAGATTAAACATAGGCAAATGTGCATAGCCCCCAATTTTCCTCTTCCACAGAGATAAATGACAAATCTTTAAGTATTAGCACAGATAACTACCATGAAACCCTGAAGTTAATCTTCCTTGGAAGGAAGTGCATGGCAAGTTATTCCATAGATAAGGATAAGCATTCTGCTGTTTGGAGGGCTCAAAATGAGTTACCAGCGTGAATAATGAGCAGCAGAAGGTAGGGATTCTGAGTCCATGAGATTGCACTTGCAGAACCCATTTTGACTCAGCATCGAGGTGGGGCTGGCGCTGGTGGGGTGTGTTTCAAAGCAACAAACTGAGAGTGGTGCCCTCTGGGATCAGGTCCAGTCAGGGAGAAGTTATCACCAAAGCAGAGAAGACTCATGTTTTTCTTTAAAAGCATCATTTCCAAGTCTGTAGCAGTGGCAAGATTAGACGATTCACCCCCTTGTCCTTGGTCTGACCTTGTCTTTGAAGCATTACTTTTGCAAGCAGAAAGTTTCCAGGCTGTCCAGACAGATTTGGAGAGAGCATGAGTAGCCCTGGAGTCTCTATCAGGCTTTTGTGGTACCATAATTTATTGTACTGCAAAAGGGCATCTCATTTAGACGCAACTAGTATTTTGTTATGAAAACATTGCATTAAGATAGGTTTCAAGGTTCTACCCAAAGGTTGTGCTCATCCCTGACATGTAGAAATTGCAGCTTCTGTGTCTAGCATTCTTGTTTAACTCTAACTTAGTTCTAACTGGTGGCTGTGTATTATAATGGCTCTCTGAGCACTGGGAGGAAACAAAACAAACAAACAAACAAACAAACAACAGCAAACCCATGGAATTGTCAACGAATGGAGTGGGCATAAAGTCAATATTGTTATTCTCCTCTACCCTTAGGAGTCAGAAACCACCAACAAAACCTTCTTGCTTCTTCTTAACCCTCAAAGCAGCCTTTTCATTCCACTGTCAGAGATGTGAGTCAGATTCTTGCAGCCTCGTCCTCGTGGGAGAACAGGCTTTCAAATGTCCCTTCTGCCTTGGTGAGGAAACAGCAGCTTCAGGTGGCAGACATCTGTGATGAAGGAGCTTTGTTGGTTTAAATTTGCCCAGGATGACCTTGGATACAGTTTTGTGTCACTTTAGACTATTTCCTAGTTCGTGAAACAAGAGTTTTTGCCTAACCATATTTCTTAAAAATGGTAGCTAGTTGGCTAATTTTAGCCTGAAGTCATGTCTCTTTTGACAGGCTATACCCTTTTCCGTGTGTGTGCACAAGTCACTAATATTTAAAATTTGGGTACCTTATTTGAAATCCACTTCTGGATCCTCTAGACACAGTTGGCTGAACCAGACCGTACTCTTCCGTGATAATAATGAGCAGGCACCATCTTCATGATCCTCTTTGACAAGGCATGGAGACCTATATCCAGTCAGCAGTCAGCATCCACTTTCCTCAGAGCTGCCTGACGCGAGGAGCATGAGACTCCTTACTCTGTGGTCGAATGAACTCTTAGGTTCCTTCTACTTCTGAGACTGAGTCTCCTTTTCCCAACACAGATTACAAACAAGAGCTGGCAGATCAAGTGAATAGCATAGAGTGAAGGGAGCCGGGACTGCTCAGTTTCCCTGCACAAAGATGTAAAAATCCATCTCAGAAAAGAAGTCTCACTCCCTTACAGATATGGTCCTCAACTTCGGCAGACATGGGAGTGAGAGAAGCGTTGGGACGGCACATGTTTCCCAGGTGGTGTGGTGGAAGAACGGCAAGTCACAAAGGTAGCGGAGGAACTTCATTTTCCTTGTTATTTTTTTATCTTCCATGTGCTTCTTTTCAGGTCACAAAACAACACATGTCATTTGATCATATTTTAAAATTTCAGAAACACTTAAATTAGTACCAGACTAACATCCATCATGGTATTTATGTTTCTTAAACCTCTGCAAGGATGTTTTGAGCATAAGCCTATACATGCAACATTCACATATAATGTAAAGGGGTAAGAGCATTTATTTTTTCAAGTGATTATAACAGGATTTATTGAGCACCTCTATGTGCATTAGATACTACAAGGGATACAAACTAAACCAAAGCGTTAATAGTGAATTTCAGGAAACAGGCAATCTACAGTGAGGAAATAGAGTAAATTCATATGCCACTAACACCAAGCCAGAAAATAGGCCTATTCAAAGCACCATATACAGTCACATCAAGGTCTGCGATTCAGAGTCACTTGCAAAGAAAGCATGCAAATAATGTCACAGTTTCCAGTGCAACAACAACAAAGTAAATAAATAAAGCAATTTCAGGGTTATGATTGTTTATGTTGCAATTTAGAATATAATGGCAAGACTGATTACTTGATTAAAATATTTATTACAGGACACAAAACACCAAAGCATTGTGAATATGAACCTAAAGTCGAGCCTCTTTGCAACCATTGTTGTAGTAAAGGAAACAGCATAGTCCATGAGCACAGGACTTTGGTTCAGGCTCCTCCGTGGGACCTGGTACTGCAAGTAATTACCATAATTTAAAATACTGCTCTCTGAAAGACTGTCATTCTCTGCATAGGACATAAACCAAGCAGAGCATGATTTCAGCAGTTTATAGATTAATTAATTAAAAAAATACTTGGAAGAAAAATTATCCAACTATAAACATACATTGGTAGAAAAAGAGGGAAAAAACCTTTTGTCTGATTTAATTTAAAAATGATTAATTAGTTCATTTTTTTCAAAGGGACTTAATTCTGAAAATGTTTTTGCTGTAACCATTTTTGTGTTTGTAGAATCTAATGATACCCCAGGTAACAAGTTCCCCAGTGAATTTACAATTAGATACTACATATACTCTTCTCAAGTCTAGAGTGTTATTAGATTATCATTGCCTTGCAAATTAATACTTGCTTTCATTTCTGTAAATGGCCAAAAGGAAAATAGGATTCAAATAAATGGAAAACAGTAAGCAGAAATCACAAAAATTTGTGACTGAGTTTCTCTAGAATCTCCATGGAAAAACAGGCTTTGTAAAGAACGGTGCTCTTAGTAACAGATCTTCGTTTGTCTAAAAATTAACAGAGGAAACATGTGACTGCCCACAAGATAGAGCTTGTGTAATAAATGTGATCTTTTGAATTTACTGCCGATAGGCCAAATGGACAGTTGTCAGCCTAATCAGTTCCTTCAGACGACCAACATTTCCATTACGGAAAGAAAATGTATACCTCTGAGCTGTATACTATTCTCTGCAGACCAAAAACGGTGGTTGTCACGGCAACTGCAAACTGTGGCAGTGCCTGTCATGACCCAGTAGCAGTATAATGGAAAACATCTGCCTGGAAATCACGAACTGGCACAAGGTCTTCCAGAGGAAGTATTGGAGAGAATTTAACCTGAAAAGATTTCCTGAGTTCTCGTCCTGAGCACTCCCACCGCATATGTTTATAATGTCGCTGCTGCTGCCAACATCTGCAGGCACACAAAAGGGAAACACAGAGAGGAAATGGATTGCTTTGTTCACTGCCAAGAATACATCTTCTCGGCCATTAAATTTGCTCTTAAACATACAGTTTCTGAAAAATAAAATCTCTTCCAGACCAAAGATGACAAAGAACAGTGCAGTCATTTTATTCTTTGGCCAAATCAGTGGTCTCCCATGTACGCTTGGATCAGAATTCCGTGCAGAGCTTGTTACAACCCGGTCCCTGGCCCTCACCCCCTAGTTTCTGATTTAGTCTCTCAGGCAGGGGTCTAAGAACCTATATTTCTAAAGCTGACAGATAACTGTGCTGGTGCAGACCCAGGACACACAAATTAAGAAACTTATGCAAACCGCGAGCCTTAAAGAATTCTGAAGGTTTGCTAATAGCATCTTGAGAAGAATAAGACAAAATTCTTCTTGCAGACTCACCAACTATATAGACCACCATGGCTTAGAAACCACCAGCCTTCCACACAAAATCACCTTAAAATGCAAAATTTCAGGTTCTAACCCTACAGACCAGTTTTAGACAGTCCTGGACGGAACTCAGTATCAGGTTAATTTTGTCACCAAGAGAAGTAGATTACTAAGCAAGCCTGTTCCTCTATCTAGGGAACAACTGATTTGGGTCATGCTGTCACTTTGTGCTGTGTGGTTTCCCTTGAAACTGTGCCCCTTCACTCAGGCACTCCAATTTGCTGGGTCTGGATGCGGTGGGAGAATCCAGAATTGTATCAAGAACTTGGGGACGGTGACCACAGATATCAGTCTTCAAAGTGAGATGCTTAGGATGTCTTCAGAAGGTGGGGGGAGAAAAATGATCCAGAATTGGATCATGGCGATGGCTCCATCAGCGAACTGCCTGCAGCATAGGATGGAGGACCCGAGTTCAGATCCACAGAACCTTCATAAAAAGCTGGCATGCGAAGTAACTTGTATCCTCAACGCTGTTGCAGAAAGGACAGAGACAGGCTTAGAAGTCTGAAATGACTTAAGGAAGTGCCTAGCACCTGCATATGTCTGGTAATAGTTTTACTTATTTTGTGGTAGTGTCTCACCTCACGCTTGACAAAACTGTGTAGGGTACTTAAGTGTATTAGGATTAAGCTACGCAAAAACTCTTGTCTGGGCATGGGTATTAGGATCCTGCTCTCCCTCTTCTGGGTCTAACGACTTAAATCATGGTGTATGTGTGTGGGTGTCTGTGACACCACCCCCCCCACCCCCCCGCTGCGTGGTCACACAATCTCCACTTTAAAAAGCCCCACATGAATGCCAGGCGGTGGTGGCGCACGCCTTTAATCCAGCCAGCGAGCAGGTCTCTGTGAGTCGAGCAGCTCGCAGAGTGAGTTCCAGAAAGGCACAAAACACAGAGAACCTGTCGAAAAACAAAAAAAAAAAAAAAAACCTGTCTCGAAAAACAACAAAAAACAAATAAAAAAAAAAAGCCGCACACGGACCCCCACCCTCTCTCTTTTCTGTTTCCTCTCTGCTCTGCTCCCGCCATCTTTCTGTCTCTCCAGGCCTGGTTTCTTTCTAACAAAGCTCTTTCTAACTCAGGAAGTCATAGCCGTGGCTCGTAACTTTTCCGCTACGTCCGCCGACCCACCAGCTCCGTTCATCCTTTCGATGGGTTGTCTGAAATTTAGTTTATATTTGTGATCAAATATAAAACAACAAGCTATGACCACATGCAAAACTAAATAATATACACACACAATAAATAAATACACAAATAAAGGTGTCTTGGTGCATGCCTTTAATCCTAGCATCCAGGAGGCACAGGCAGGGGGATCTTTATGAGTTCCAGGTAAACCAGGGCCACCTAGTGAGACTCTATCTATTTGAAATAAATAAATTAGTAAGTGTTAGAGGCCAAGGAGATGGCTGGGTGTGTGTGTGAGAGAGAGAGAGAGCACTTGCCACCAAGCTTGATGAACTGAGTTTGATTGCTCGATTCCACTGTGGAAGCAAGAACTGAATGACACAATGTTATCTGTCCTCTGATCTCCAGAGGCATGCTGGATAATGTGCAAGTATCCCCCCCACATACACACACAAACAAGCAAACAAATAAAATGTAAAAAAAATTAAATAAACAAAATAAACATTGCTAATGTTATGCCCAGATTGAGGGGACCCCTAAAAGACTACCAGGGAGACTGAATCCCGTATGTAAAAGCAAAGAACCTGTAATTTCAAGCTCTGGTCTTGGTTTCTCTGTCTGTTTAGTGTAGAGATGAGAGCAGAGAGCCCTGTCAGGTGGGATTTTTTTTTAAATCATAGCAGAGGTTGGGGTAAGGGGATTTCCAGGGTTCAGGACCCTGATTGGCTGACATTTGTCTAGGGGTATAGGAAATGTTTGGAATGTCAGGTATTTCCCCTTAGATTCAGGCCCCACTGGGTGGGGTCAGCTTATGGCTTTTCCTGGGTCCAGGTGCTGCCTACCAGAAGCTGTGTCTAGGCCTCTAAGCCTGTCATGGCATCTGTGAGGTCCAGCTGTTTTGCTCACTCTCCCCCCCCCCCACTACAGCTGTGAAAAATCTACATCTGGGTTTTCTCAGATCACCTGTATTCATCTCTTTCTGTGGTTCATCTTTTTCTACATGGACTGTGTTAGAACTAGAAACAGTTTATTATTGCATCTAGAGAAAAATACCCTCCTTTAAAAGGGCTCTTTTGCATTGTTAAATTCCATCTCACACAGGTGAAGGGAAATTAAACAATTACAGTGAATCAATAGTGCATCCCGCTATTCTTCAAAGACCGGAGACGCTGAAGTGTTTCTCTGAACTCACACGATTTTATCTCCAACAGTGATTTCCTAGTTTAATTACTATTTTTTTCTAACACTCTGAATTCAAGTAATCTGTAGTCTCACAAACTAAGTATGGTCTGCTATACTTAGTCTGAGTGTACAGCTAAGAAAAAGATAAGAATAAAATCTGTCCTACTTTTACTGACCATGTAATAGAACAAACCACACAAATTCTTTTTTTTTTTTTGTTTCCTGAGACAGGGTTTCTCTGTATAACAGCCCTGGCTGTCCTGGAACTTGCTTTGTAGACCAAGGTAGCCTTGAACTCCCAGAGATCCGCCTGTCTTTGCTTCCTGAGTGCTGGGATTAAAGGCGTGCGCCATCTTGCCTGGCACCACTCAGATTCTTGAAGCTTCTCCTGGAAGCTTGTATCTTTCCACATACTTCCCCAGATGCTCCATGTCCCATCTTTGCTCTCTTGTCTCCTTTTCTGGAGAGTAGGGGTGAGGTGAGGATTTGTTTTCCTTTCTGGAAACGCAACAATGTCCAGAATGTTAGGATCACTCATCATTAAGGCATTAATGATGGCGTAGGAGCAGCGCTGGTGAGCTTTTTTTTTTTTTTGGTTTTTCGAGACAGGGTTTCTCTGTGTAGCTTTGCGCTTTCTGGACTCACTTGTAGCCAGGCTGGCTCGAACTCACAAAGATCGCTGCCTCTGCTCCGAGTGCTGGTATTAAAGGCGTGCGCCACCACCGCCCGGCTGCTGGTGAGCTTTTTAAAGAAACGAATGAGGAGGGTTTTTTTTTTTTTTGTCTTTTTGTTTGTTTTTTTACCAAGTTAGACTAGTGTCATACGTACCTAAATCTCCCAGAAATTTTATTAAAATGTGGACTTTGAGAAGGTGATGCAGCATTCTGCATTTCTAAAAGCTTGCAGTGCTGGCTGGGCTGGTTCAAGCCCACCACGAGCTGCAGGGTGACGGTTCTCTTTCTGAACGCCCATGAGGAGTTTTCAGAGTTCTTCACTCGATTCCTTGCTGCTTTGTTGTTTGCTTGCCTTTATCCTAGGCAGGATTTGTGTAGCAAGGTGGGGAAGTAAAACTGTGTTACAACCCAGAAGGCCCTTTTTTTCTCTCCTCCCCTCCTCTCCCTTCACCTCCTGCCCGTCTTTTCCTCCCTCCCTCCTCCCCTCCCTCCATTCCTCCTTCTTTTCTTGTGGCCTTCCTCCCTTCCTTCCTCTTATCTTTTTCTTTCTTTCTAGAGAGACTCTTACTTTTTGTTTCAAGTTGGATGTGTTAATCCTACTGGGCGAGAATAATAACACTACCACAATTTAAAGCCAAATTTGAAGCAAGCTTTAATTAAATACTGGCCCTGTAGATGGGCTTTGGCCATCTCTTGGTTTCCAGAAAATGGCCCTGAATCAAGCTTTGCAACAGCTCAAGTATTTCCCATTAGGTCCAGTCAGGGGCAAGCATGCATCCTGAAGTACCCCTGGTCTACATCCAGTCAGCGGCAAATGCACATCCTGGTGTCTTTCCTCCTTGTGAACCTCCTGCCCACATGTGATCAAGCACATCCAGTGCAGATGAGTCAAACAAACTTGTTTAGGGGAGTGAAAACATGTGCCTTGTTATCTCCTATAAACAATAGCCTCCAGCATTTCAGGAACTATCTGTCCTTGGGCAAGGGACTTGCAGATCAGAGGCATTTTTTGTTTCATGGCTCTCTAAGGCACAGTAATTAAAACTTAAAATGTAACCTTGGCTCTCATAGATGGACTCACTATAGAGCCCTTTCTGGGGGAAAAAGCTGCTTTTAAGACACAGATGTTGGGGACCTCAAGTTTAGAAATTACATAATCTGGGAGGAGGGAAGAGGGGGATCTGTGATTGGTATGCAAAATGAATAAAAAATTTTCTTAAAGGAAAAAAAAAGAAATTATATATTCCCCATTAAACAACATCTGAAAAGAGAGTAATTTTCAGTCAGAGCTTGCTGCAGTTTGGCTGTTGAATGAGTCCCAAAGGTCCATGCATTAAAGACTTGATTTCATTCCCAATATTGAGAGGCGGTGGAACCTGGAACAGGTAAGAAGAGGCCTAATTTAACATTAGTGCAGCCATGATAGGCTGCAGACTAACAATACTGGGACTAGGCCTCACCCTTACAACAACCAGGAAAAACCACAGACTGTACCCCGCCGGAGACCAATCAGAATTGAGACAAACAAGGCTAGAACATGAAGGATAGCTTACATAATCTGTATGTAGATTGCCGATTTCCTTACAGCAATGCCAGTACCAATCACTGTTTGACAAAACTTCTGTCCCCTCACTCCTGCCCAATTAGGAGTTCAACCCCCATCTGAATCCAGAAATCACCTACCCCCTATCTTTTACTCCTTAAAAACCCTGCTTCTGAGCTCGAGGTTCTCCCTGTTCTAACTGCTGTGTCAGAACGAACAGAGAGCCCAAGCTCGAGCTTGCAATAAAGGCTCTTTGCTTTTCCATATGAACTCGGACTCCTGGTGGTCTCTGGGGGGCTTATGAGGTGGGCATAATGTCTCTGAAAAGGCTGGTGGGACCCCAGAACATTCCTCCTCAAGCTCCCTGGCCGTGAGGTGAGTGGATTTGCTCCATTCCCCCTGTGCTGCCACCGTTGTGTGCTGTCTGGACACAAAGCCAAGCAATGAAGCCCGCCGATGGTAGACACGTTCTCCTTATGAACCAACTGTGTGCAGTCTTTCTTACAGGGAGAGGAGGCTGACAACACAGGCTTGTTTCACTTGTCTGGAAGTGGATAAAGACATTTCCACACAGAGAAGAGAGCAGACATGGAGGTCTGGAGGCACTGGCTCCTTCATGGCGGCTTTTGATAGGTGGTCTTAAAGCTTGGTAAATTTGTTATAGAAAAATAACGAAACAAAAGAATGTTATTGTGAGAAATACAATGATTTCTGTAGTGACTGAAAACTTGAAATAAGCCACAGATATTGTGAAAATAAAGAACTCAGAAATGTAAATGTATAATTAATAATTCTCATCACCACTTTTTTTTTTTTTTTTAACAAATGTAAGGCAAAAGGAAAGACTATGTTTTGCAGTATTTGTTAAAGAGAGGTTGCCATGGAAAAGCTGGGTATCTGAGAAGGTCTCTATGACGGAGAATACACTATAGCACCCCAGAAACCTCGCCTCTCACTTTCAGGCACCAGATTCATTCCCTAATGAAACTAGACACAATCTCTTATGGCAATGTGTTCTTTTGAATCTTTCACATGCTGGAGAGAACTTTCTAAGACATGGTTTGTAAGGTTTGGCTTCTTTTTGCTTGTGGGTTTTTCCTACCAGCCTACAGTGGCTGGTCGACATTTATTAGATAAACATTAGAAGTAAAGCAGAGCAACAAGTTCCAATGTAGCCAACAGTCAAGCCACTAATTTGTTCTAAATCTATTTATTTTGTACTGTTTGTGCTTTCTTGGCTTTAAAATGAAATGCCAAAGAAGACAAGCCCATTGCCCCCCAGAGTTCCCCACTGAGTATCATGGACACCAGGAAGCTCAGCTGTAGCAATGTTCTCCAAGTGAAATTCCTCTGGGAGTGTTCCTAAGACCTTTTCTGAGATTTCATGAAGTCAAAATGCTTTTCATAAACACATGAAAGACGATGTTTGCCTTCCTTCCTGTGCCGACATTTGTATAAGTGGCACAGAAACCAGAGTGGTGATCATGTGAATGTTCCAGCAGAGAACACCAGAGGAAATGTTCCAGCAGAGAACACCAGAGGAACCAAAGGGATCTGTTCTTTTGGTTATTGTGTTCTTCTGCAGAGAGAGAGAGAGAGAGAGAGAGAGAGAGAGAGGAGGGGAAGGAGGGAAATAAAAGTGAGCTTCACTTTGTCTTTGATGAAGCAGTAAAAATCAATTTACCAAGTCCTAACCTTTGAACGCCTGCCTTTCAAATACTCTGTGTGATTAAATGCAAAGTATAGCTAAGTCACTTCTACTTGCTACCACAGCATGATGACTGCTTAAGGAAAAAGGCATGTGGTATTGCTTCAGCCAGGAGCTAAGCAAAAAGGATGTGTATATGCCCCGTGTGTGTGTGTGTGTGTGTGTGTGTGCCGCGCGCGCGCGCGCGCGCGCGAAGTCATTTATACTTGAAATAATGACTAACAGACATACTATGCTTTTTAGATTTGGGGATTTTACAGGCAGTTTCATTAATATGAAGGAAATGAGTCTGTCAAGTCAAAGAATACTGTTTGTTGCCAGTGGTATAATTTGAGCTTTCCAGCAAAGACTGGAATTCTGAAATGTGTCTACCACTTAACAGTAACCTAACACTTAACCTGAGGTCTTAGAAATCAGGATATTTCTAAGATAGATGGGAACATTAACCAAGGTTATTTTTGTATTTATCTTAAGGCTGTATGACAACTCTTGATGTTCTTTAAAACCCAGTGAGTCAGTGACTGTTGTGTGGTGGTTTGAATGAGAATGGCCCCCATAGGCTCATATGTTTAAATGTTTGATTCCAGCTGGTAAACTGTTTGAGAAGCATTTGGAAGCATGGCGTGGCCTTGTTGGAGGAGGTGTGTCACTGGGAGTGGGTTTTGAGGTTTCGAAAGCCCATACTAGGCCCATTCTCTAGCTTTCTACCTCCAACTTGTGGATCAGATGTAAACTCCAGCACCATGCCTGCTTGCCTGCCTGCCCGAGGCCAGGCTTCCTGCATAATGGTTATGGACTCCTCCTCTAAAAATGTAAGCGCAACCCCCCACCCCCACCCCACCCCCAGTTAAACACTTTCTTTTATGTGTTGCTTTGTCATGGAGTCTCTTCACAACAGTTTAACATTAAGTAACCAAGACAGTGTCACAAAAAATGCTATGGCGGGACAGCCATTTAAGAGAGAACAAAGGACTTCACTGCGGCAGAGCAGGAAGGTGAAGGTAACACCACTCCAGCTTCACATTGCAACTCACCTTTCAAACACTACCCTTGGTAAGTTTTTACTAGCAGTCAGGAGCAGCCATTGTGATCTGCAGAGGCTATTAACATGTCTCTGTCTGTACTAAAGGTCTGTGTGAGGACAAGGACATTTCCTGATTTACTTCAACCAAAACAACATATTCCAACCACTTAAGCATGAAAACAAACATAAGAACTCAGCTGTCTCCTATCAGGCAGATATTAAACCCATGCCATTTTCTCACTTGTTTTTGGAAGACGGTAACTTTCAAAAAAAAAATTAATAATTTATGCCAACATAGTTTCTGTTTTTATTTTAAAATAAAAAATTAAATTATCTCATTTTTAATTTATAATATATAATATATATGTTCCATGTACACAAAAAAAAAAAACTTCTTGAAGATTGCAAGAGATTTGAAGAATCCCGGATATCAAGAGAGCTTTAGAGCCAAAAAAAACCCCTGAAACCTCTGTGTTAGAATACAGATGATCTGGGAGCTCTCAGGAGTACCATGTTTCTAGGCCTCTAACAAGTCTTTGGTGGAGGAAGAGGAATGTGATTGGGTATTAAGGTAGGTAACATTTCTTCAGCTCAATAACTTTTATACTAATGTACTAATATGCATCTAAATTACCCAGAAACCTTAACCAGACACGTATTCTGATCCTTCTCCCAAGTCTTTGATTCAGTACCTCTGAGGAAGAACTAGAGAATTTTTTGTTTGTTTGTTTGAGACAGGATTTCTCTGTGTAGCTTTGGAGCCTGTCCTGGAACTCGCTTTATAGACCAGGCTGGCCTCGAACTCACAGAGATCCACCTACCTCTGCCTCCCAAGTGCTGGGATTAAAGGCTGCCAGTCGAGAATTCATATCTTTAGCATGTTAGTCCAAAATGCTGATGCTTCTGGTCATAGGACCACAGGGTAAGGGCCCTGGGGTGAGGATCTGCCTGGTGTAAATAAGTGAGAGAGGGCATATTAATGTCCACTGGGATGACTTAAGGGACTCTAACCATAGCTGAGTCAAATTTCACAGAATATGAACACAGGTTTCCTTCAAAGATGTTCTCACTTTAAGTAGCAGCTATGAATTCTCCCCGACCCCCATCCCTCCCATCTTATCCCACCCCCTCATACCCCATCACTTCTGATAAGCTAAAGTATCATTTTTGACAACTCTTCCTATTTCCCCTGGTTCAGTTAGTTATTCAACCTTACATCTCTCAGACCCTGGGGAAGTGTTGTTATCTATAGTTTTACTATAGCAAAAATGGTACTGATAGAACTCCCCAAAGGCAGTGATGTAGAGGGTGAAGCATAAAAGTGTCCATTTCCCTGCCTCAGCCTCCCTGCAGAGTCACAGTGAGTCATCTTGCCAGCATTGTGAGGTGTGACAATATACAAAGCATTGCTGCATGGAGATCACCAAGCTTTGATGTCTAGAGTTTTCATTGGAGTATCGATACATAGGCATGATTGATCGAATTGCTGGCCATACAGTTGGAATGACTCCCCACCCCCTCTCTGCTCCCTGCATGTTGAGCTTGTATCAGATGTCTCAAGGTCTCCATGCTTGAAGCAATGCCTTTGTATGTTTTTGCTTGTCCTTTGCTTTCCTTATATGTCTGAAAGAATTACTTTTCAATCAAGCAAAATATCAAAATGAATTAATTAATAAATAAAAAAGTATATGTTCTGTATGCTCAAGATACCATTTTTAATGATTGAAAAACCGTCCAGCAGCCCAGCAGCATACATAAAATAGTCAATTGTATTTAACATATATGTGTGTGTGTGTATAAACCTATACACACACATATATACATATATATATTATATTTTAAACACCTACTTGTAGAATTGGACATATATAATTATATTTATATTTCTGAATTGTATAACTTCAAAATATAATTTGAGAATACATATAAAAGCATGTAAAATTTGGTTCGCCAATATTCTAGAACTTTTAACTGAGAAAAAAAATTGAGTGTTCCCTGGATTTGCTCAGGTTTGTGGCTGCTTGGCCTAGTAAACCGGATTTACATTCATACCCTTACCAGGTTTCCTCCTCTGATTTGCCAATTAAGCACTGTTCAAGTATGTGTTATTCAAAGGTATTTTATTTAAATTTTTACCCAGTTCTGTAAATGGACAGTTCTCTCCTGCCCACCAGTTCCTGAAAAACAACTCAGAGGCTTATATTAATTATAAATGCTCAACCAGTAGCTCAGGCTTATTACTAACTAGCTTTTACACTTAAATTTACCCATTTTTTTTAAATCTATGTTTAGTCACATGGCTTGGTATCTTTTCTCAGTACAACATATAAGTTAACTATGTAGCTGGCCAGCTTAAACTACCCAAATCTTTCTAGGTCCTCTATGTTGACTTCTACATGGTCGCAAGCCTCTCAAAGATTCCCTTCTAGAAGAACACATGCTCACATCTGTGTGTTTCACAGGAACACAATGTGTGCTCATACCCTATCCTGTGGCAAGGCTAATGTTCTACCCCAGTGGATAGTTCTCCATGTTCTTACATTTCACTGTTGTCAGACTTTCCTGCCTCTCTGGTAGGAATTGTGGATACCATGGCCTCTTTGTTTGGTGTAAGGTACTGCTCACCTGGTGTTGAGAAATCTCTAAAGCCGTTTTACTGACTTTGTAGCTGATGTACATATTTGCCACCCTTCAGAAAGTAACCTGTTCCTCAACACATGGATGGTCAGCATTCCACTCCTGAGAATGACCTACTCTGGAGGATGCAGAATCTTACTGATCAAGTACTTCTGCCAGATGGTTCTCTGACATCCAAGTAACACAATAGACTTGTCTAAGCAATTTAGCCCCAGGCCTTCACTCCAGAAATGCATTGCCAGAGGTCTCTCTCTTCATCAAATGGTTAGCAAGTATGACATTTACTTTTTACAGCTTCCTCTCACTAGTACCTATTACTTCTTAAATGCTTGTCTTGACTTTTCTACCTCTCATCTTCCTTGACATTGATTAGTAAGAGAAAGCTGTATACTATTTGGGCCAGAGACCAAAGAGGAGTGGGAGCATTAACCTTTATGCATCTACTTGGAGTTGCTGCTGCTGTACTGTGTCCACTATTAGCTGACAAATCAATAAATATATTGATTGATTCTCAGCCTTTTCCCAGAGACCAAGTGTCTAAAATCAATAAATAACAGAAGTGTAATTTTTTGCCCTGTTTTTTAAAAACCTAATCACTTGTGATTATTAAGATGGATATTAATCCAAAGTATAATGGAAGCTGGTCCCATAGCTCAATGGTAGAGAACTTGCCTTGTATGTGCAAGGTCCTAAACATAATTCTCAGAACAGAAAAGAGAAGCAGGATGTTGAAGAGTTCATCTTGATCGGTATTGAATGAAACAAGTCTTTTCTTATTTGTGAGGGAGAGAAAAATATTAAAAAGCCATGTATACATTAGCTACTAATACTAAATTCATGATGTAGATATCAGTTTTAGTATCCCTTTTGTCTTAGGCTATTTTGCTGCATCAATTCCATTCATCTTTAAATCCAACAGTGATTAATGGCACTGATTTATTTAACAATCAATTGATATGTCATAGATTAGATAGATGATAGATAGATATATTAGGTAGATAGATACATACATACATGCATATACAGAATCTCATTTTGTCATGACTTTGATGCTTGAATATCCCTAGGCTGACCTTTCCTCAGGTCTTAAAAAATATTACTTTTGTTGTCTGACAATAAATACAGGTTTTAAGCTGCACAGAAAAGTTAATCTCCCAATACTACTCTATTCAGAAAGGCCAGGTTGGTCACTTGTCTACTGACTAGTCTTTAGGAACTTTGTTGGCAAACAATGTCTTGTGAAAATATGCAACTTCACAAAAATAAAATAAAATAACAACAACAACAAAAAGAACAGCCAATTGGCTTATTGTGGTTGGAGTATATATTCAAACAATGTGGTTAATGCTAAACACTCATTTGTTTTTATAGAATTCTATTTTTTTTTATAAACACATACTGAGTCTTCTGAACTTTCTTTTGGAATCTCCAAACCTGGGGTTGGTCTTGGGGTCCCTAACGACTGGCTCATCTTAGATTTTGTCTGACCTCAGATCTGCAGCTGCCTGTCATCTCCAGGTCTCCTGCTGTGATTCAGTGTGAGCCCCTCTAGTAATGCTAACTGTTGGGACACAAGTCCACACCAGCCACAAATTCTTCCATTGCCTACTAACAGTGAGTTTTTAGACTTGTAGTGATGCTTTCAATTCAGCATCATTAAATGTCTCTAACTAAAAAATTAATTCCTTCTTTACATAATACTTTTTGAAGTATATCTTTTTGAGTGTGTATACTTGCCCCAAGACTTCTTAGTTAATGCTAGTTATTGTAGCAAATCATTTCCTGTGCACCTTAGATGTTGTATTTTTTTTAACCACAAGGGAACATTTATAGTGCGATACTTATCTAGCCCAAGAGTCACTCACAAAACAACCATTGAGGGTCGATGAGAACAGTGTGCTAGTTACGCTTTTCCTCCCACTGCCTTCTAGTTGGTTCTTTTCAATTCAGGTACAGATTAGACTCCTCCAAGTTTATGGATCGGAATGTATTTCGCTGCCCAACATCATTAGACTAATTCATCTACATGAACAATTTCTAGTCTCCAAAGGGACCAGATTTAGGCACCAAAGTCTTGACAAAGCCACTATTTTAAGCTTGTGAATGTATTTCAGTAGAAATTTTGTTATTATGTTTCTTTGTTGTCTTTTTTTTTTAAGCTAAGATAGCTAACATTTTGATAATTTCCTTCCTTAGTTTAAAGTGAAAACAAACAAAATTATAAGTACTCCCTCCGGTTCTATCTGTTCAAGGATGCTTCCATCCCTCCTCCCAGCTGCACATGTGAATAATTAGAAACAGGCCATGCCCAGCCAGGTGGAGTGGTGTGAGCTTCCCAAGGAACAATGATGCAATCAGCAGAGACCCTGGGCTCACATTTGCTTCAGGTTCACCAGAGAGTCTGACATAAGGTGAAGGACCGACAAAGGACTGGAGAACAGTCAAGGAGTTTTGACAGAATTTAAGCAAACAGTGGTTACAAATTGGTCTTGTCCCACTTGAATAACAAGAAGCAACTTTGCTAGGAGATAGTGGCGCTCACCTTTAGTCCCAGCACTCCAGAGGCAGAGCCAGGCAGATCTCTGAGTTCGAGGCCAGTCTGGGCTACAGAGTGAGTTCCAGGACAGGATCCAAAACTACAGAGAGAAACCCTGTCTTGCTGGAGAGATGGCTCTGAGGTTAAGAGCACTGACTGCTCCTCCAGAGGTCCTGAGTTCAATTCCCAGCAACCACATGGTGGCTCACAACCATCTCACAACCATCCGTAATGAGATCTGGTGCCCTCTTCTGTCCTGCAGGGGTACATGCAAACAGAACACTGTATACATAATAAGTAAATAAATCTTTAAAAACAAACAAACAAAAAAACAAAAACAAATAAACGGTAGGGCGGTGGTGGCCCACGCCTTTAATACAGCACTGGGAGGCAGAGGCAGTTGGATGTCTGTGAGTTCAGGGCCAGCCTGGTCTGCAGAGCGAAATCCAGGGCAGCACCAAAGCTACAGAGAAACCCTATCTTGAAAAACCAAAAACCAAAACAAAACAAAACAAAAAAAAAGAAAAAACAAACAACAAAATAATGTCACTATTACAATTTCTATGTGAGCTTCCATAGAGCTGAGAAACTTCTATAGAGCTGATAAAACTAAAATTATAAAGCAGCAATAACAATAAAATCCAAGTAGGTGGATTGCGGTTCAGCTTAGTTCCAAATGTGCACATTTATTATGACCAGCATGTTTTGTTCCTATGTCAGAGTACATTGAGTGACTTCAGACATCAGGAGGTGATGCCAGTAGATGAGCATGGGCTGCAATTTGCCACACTGTTTCTTCCCATTTTGCACTTTGACCCAGTGAATTACTTTGAAGTGATGAGTTTGTCAAATGTCACTGTTAGAATCGGACGCTGAAGACTGGTTCTTTGAAAATGTATGATAGCAAAACAGGTTATATAGGCATGCCATACTTTTTACACTTTTCTTTAGACTAGCCGGGTAAGAAGTGAGGAGCATTTCTCAGTCTATCCCACTTTTACTTTGTTACCTTTAGCCTTTAGTTAAAAATATTTCAAATTTGGCTAAAATGGTCCCTCACGGTTGGGAAGAGCTGTTAAGCCCCCCTAAAGAAGAAACGGCTTAGGGCAACATTCTAAAAACTATAAAAAGCTTTTTCTAATGCTAATTGCATACCAAGTTCCATTTAATTACGTTTGCTTCCTCATTTGTTTGGTCTCCAGTCTGGGAGAGTCACTAAAGGCGGTCTCCAACAACGTAATGTTCCATTTTCAAGGAGTTAAAGGAAGGAAAAATCCTTTTTTTCATGCTTTCTGAAATTAACGATAACAACAGCAAAAAACTGGAGAGGGGGAGAGGAGAAGAGAATTTTATTTAAGAGACTAGTTTTACTGAAATGGAAAAGTCAATTCATTATTATTCATAAGTTAATTAATTCTTCTGCTAGATTTAGTTAATCATAGTATAAAGCAAATGTGATCCCACAGGATGCATTGTCATGGCTGCTGATCTCAAGTTGGTGCGTTTTTATTGGTAATAAGTAGCTGCAGTCCACTAGCGAAGGTCACATGGCCTGACCATGCTTGCCCACAAGTAGTCGGCTGAAAGTTATGAAAGGAGGGAGTCTTCTGTAATCACAAAGATGGAGTTTCCAGTTTCCACTAAAATGGCTTTAGAGCAATCTAAGAAGATACTTTCAAACAAGAACAACCAGCTTTTAAAATTCTAAAGTTTTTGAATCATCAATTTTACTCCTATCTTTTTTTTTTTAAGAAACTTATTTATTTTTTATTATATGTGTTTGACTGCTTGTGTGTATATATGTCTATACAGCATGTGTGTAGTGCCTTTGGAGACCTGAGGAGGGCACTGGCTCACTGGAACTGGATTTACAGACAGTTACAAGCTGCCATGTGACTTCTCTCCAAAAGTCTTGAGCATTCTTAACCACTGAGCCTTTTTTCTGGCCCTTCTATTATTATCCTTTGTAAAAAGTCACAACTTCAGTACAGAAAGAGAGGTTTTCTGTCTTTATCTCCTTTTCTTTGTTGTCACTTATAAGGAGAAAACATTATTTTAAGAAGAATTGTTATTAAGTTTAAAGTAAGTACTACAGATGTTGGCTTTTCATAATTAAGTATTTTACACACTGTAGTCTTACTCTTAGTCCTTCAGTGAACGTTATTGGAACTATGTCTATTGTCTTTCCCATCCTTCCTCTCTTCCTTTTTCAGCTTTTGACGAAGTATGAAGTATGAGCATCCTGCACAAAGTAAATGCCTTTAAACTCTGAAAAAAAACTCTAGGTTCAGAATTAAGATGAGGGGGCAGGGTGGAAATGAGGTGTCATCACTATTTTTGAGGTATCCGTTCATTGTCTTGAGACTTTGGCCACATCAGTGACTTCATAGTTCCCGTCAGAGTGGATTAGACTTTTCCTCTCACAAGTATAGCAATTTTCATCTTCTCATAGACTTCATACTCTTTAGTCTCTCCCCTCCTCTCTTACCTTTTCCCCCTCCTCTCCTCCTTTTCCTCTTCTTTACTTTTCTCTCTCTCTTCTCCCTCTTCTTTCCTCGAATCATTCCCACGTCTCTCTTTAGAATCCCACTAATTCTTCTTCCTTCCTTCCTTTCTCACCCCCCCCCCTTTTGTCTTTTGTTTTTTTGAGACAGGGTTTCACTGTGTAGTCCTGACTGTGCTGGAACTCACTGTGGACCAGGCTGGCCTTGAACTTACAGAAATTGGCCAGCTTCAGCCTCCCGAGTGCTGGGATGAAAGGCGTGTGCCATTATGTCCAGTTTACCACTTTTTCTTAATAAACAAGGACACTCCATTCCCTGTCATCCTCTCCCTTGCCACACTGATTCTGGGAGTCACACCCACTCTTTTATGCCACCGCAGGGTACAGATGAAAGCTGACAAGATACTGGTCTTGAATTCTGTAACCCTAGTTCTGAACACCCTGTGAAGTGTACAAATGGAGTTCACCTTTACCACCTGTACATTTTGGTACAAAGGTAAGGTCAACTAATGGCCATTATAATTTTATATTTTCCTCCCTTCTCATACACATGAGCTCCCAAGTGGCTAAGAGGCGCTTTATAGGTCTGTCCTCTTTGTATATTCTACTTACTAAGGAGAAGAAAAGAAAGGCAACTGGGGATTTGTCGGTCGATCATCATGCCAGATGTCTATGCCTTCCCGCTATGGGCCTCTGTCCTCCTCCATTGTGTTCTCATTCTTCCACCTAATGTGACTCTGGACCTGTCCGTATCCTGTTATTATGTGCTCTGTCATGCAGCTCTAAAGACCTCCTCAGAGGACCCACCACCAGATAGTGACATGGTGACCTGCCTGCCAAAACATGTGAGAAGAGCCTGTGAAAAAGACTCAAAGTCAGCTTATTGTAGTGGGTAGCCATTCCAGCTTTGATCTGGAAGTTCCAACCCCCATTGAGGCTTTGGTAACTGTCACACCTACAAGGCGGGGTCAAGAGAGGACCCTGAAGACCCGAGATCCGGATGCGCCAGCTCGCTTGGTTCCTGGACCCTGGATACTGGAAGTAGACCTAGCAGAGTTCTCCAGAGAACACGGCCGGACTGTGCCATGCCTTTCCCAGACTCTGTAAACTATCCATTCACTTGTAAGTTACCCCACAAAATAAACCTCCCTTTTAACTACGTGGAGTGGGCCTTAATAATTTCACCAATAGTTTCTTGTACCCAGTCTCACAGAATTTAGATAAATGATGTTTGGGGTTTTATTTCCAATTTGCTCTTCCTAAGAACACAAACATGTAGAAAGGAAACTCCATTTAGTGTAAATTTTAGGATAATAATTTGTGGTAATATATTGTGTACCCCAATAAAGCTTGTTTGGGGATCAGAGGACAAAGCCAGCCACTATATTAAACACTGAGGTCAGGCTGTGGTAGCACATGCCTTTGATCTCAGCCTTTGGGAGGCAGAGATCCATCCAGATCTCTTGAGTTCAACGCCACACTGGGAACTCAGCCAGGCATGGTGGCACACACCTTTAATCCCAGTACTAGGAAGGAAAGAAGATGGCAGGGCACAGAAAGGTATGTAAGGTGTAAGTAAACTGTTTATGGTCTGTGCAGAGTACTATATACTCCTTGTAAGGCTGTATGTAGAAATATTTAATTTATAGAAAATGGCCAACACCCATTCAATGGACTTTTGTGGCTGGCCATGTCATGAAATGTTCACAATCTACTTTTTGATGGGATCCTATGTTTATGTTAGTTGGGTGTTCTTTTCTTCGTTGAGGATGCAAACTCCTTTTAATGCCCTCAATACAATATCTCAAAATCAAAAGCATTTCTTTTTTGTTGTGGCTGTAAAAGTAAGATTTATCTAAAAAAAAAAAAATCAGTTTAGTAGTTATTTTCTGGAAACAAGGTGAGTTTGAAGGCATCTGGACCCAAATGAAAGAGCTCCTTGGATCATTCATGATCCTGAGTCCTTGGGATATGAAGAAAGTGCTAATTGAAGTGTTCTGTTAAGTGGGTCAGTAAACGAATTCCAGCTCCTAGGCATATTTCATAATGTGGTTATTGCTCATGGTGACTGAGTGTTCTCTCTCTCTCTCCCCTTCCTCTCCAAAATTCAAATAAAAAAATCTGGCCCAGCGATGGTGGTGCATGCCTTTAATCCTGGTACTCGAGAGACAATAGGCAGGTGGAGCTCTATGAGTTCTAGGCCAGCTTGGTCTACAAAGCAAGTTCTAGGACAGGCTCCAAAGCTACGCCCAGAGAAACCCTCTCTCAAAAAAAAACAAAAAACAAAAAACAAAAAAACCCACAAAAAAGTGAATTCATCTGGATTTAAATCTGCAGCATTCAAAGGAGACTATACTGTGTAGAGGCAGAAGATACTATACTTTACTATATTATTATATTATATTATATTATATTATATTATATTATATTATATTATATTATATTATATTATATATTATTTATGTGTGTGTGTGTGTGTGTGTGTGTGTGAGAGAGAGAGAGAGAGAGAGAGAGAGAGAGAGCTCGTTCTCTCTCTCTCTATAGAGAGAGAGCCATTCATAGTGACGCATGCCCTTAATCCCAGCCTTGGGTGGGAGTTGGGGGACAGAGGCAGACAGATCCCTGAGTTCAGTGCCAGCCTGGCCTACAGATTGAGTTCCAGGACAGTCAGGACTACACAGAGAAATCCTATCTTCAAAAACAAAACGTTCTAGATTTGTCATATGAATGAGAACGTGCAATATTGATCTCTCTGTTCGTGGCTTATTTGATCTAATATGAGGATTTCCAGTTTTTAGAATTCCTGGCCATTCCCCCAGCTGCATGACCGGACACGCACAATTCAGTAGCCAAGTAAGGGGCCTTACATCTTAAGTCATCTGTATGCTGTGTGGTCACGCAACCTGTGCATGTATGGAGTAGCTCTGTAAGCCCACATTCGCTTGTGTGGGGAATCCTTAAGAAGCTGGTCACAGACTCCTCCCCTCTCCCTTTTGCTCTCTCCTACCCCCCTCCTTTCTCCTCATGTGTCTCTTCCAACAGGCCTGGCCACCCTCTCTTCTGCGCCCCCCCCCCAAAAAAAAGCTCTGATCCTGGGTTTTGTCATGCCTTGTGACCTTTCTCACATGGTAACAGTGCCGCCTATAAAACCAACACCAGTTCCATCACTTTTCTTGAAAATCATGTGCGCCCATATCATTCTATAGCCTAGGCTTGCTTTGAACATGAGATGATCCCCCTACTTCACCTTCCCAAGTGCTGAGATCATAGTTTTTTTTTGCCTCCCTGCCCAGCCCTTTTCTTTATGGCTATATAATTCTATCTTGTGTATATACACCAAGTTCTTAAACTCAGTTGTTTGCTGGCTGGTACCACGGTACAGCTTTTGTGAATAGTGTCACGACAAGCGTGGGAAGGCAGGAATCTCTATGAAATATGGACTGTGAGTTCTCCTGGTGTAGACAGGAAAGGGATATTCCTAGTTCATATATACATGCTGTACTTCTAGTATTTTTGAGGAACTTCCACACCAATTTTCACAGTGGCTGGACCAATTCATGTTTCTATCAGTAGTCTCCAAAGGTTCCCTTTATTTCCTGTATAAGAAGAATTGCCTTGGGCCTGAAGAGAAGAATTATCAGAGTGGCAGGAGCCTGGGGGCAGGCTGTCCCTGTCATTGTCTCTAGGAAGCAGAAGGACAAAAAGGGAAGGGAGGAGACTGAGGACAAGGCAAATCCTTGCAAGCCCACGTGATCTACATTCCTAGCTATCCATTATCTCCTGGCATTTCCACCACCTTCCCTCCAGAACCAAAAAACTGGGGACTGAGCCTTTAATATATGACCCCATAAGGAACACTTCATATTCAAGCCATAGCATTCTGACCCTAGCCTTCCAAAGCTCATACACATTTCATAATTATATGCAAAAGTCTTTAGTCTATCTCCCAGAAACCCTAAAGTCTCACAGGTATAACATTGTTCAGAAGTTCAAGTCTGACTTCTCCACTAAGACTTAAGGTGAATTCTTAGCTGTGAGTCCTCACTAAAAAAAAAGTTACACACTTCCATATAAATTGTCACAGAATAAATATTTCAATTCCAAAAGGAAGAGATGAGATATAGAAAGGAGAGATCAGACAAAATCTAGATTGCAACCAAGCAGGATAAATATTAAATCCTGTAGTTACATGTATAGCAACCAGGGCATGTGGTGATATGCTGTGAGCTCTAAAAGGCTTCAGCACCCCATTTCAGATACACCTTATATGGCCCATCTCCTTGATGGCTCTACTGATTGCCTTGACAGATAATCCATATTTCTTTTTCTCCCCCCTCCCTTTTTGAGACAGGGTTTCTTTGTCTGATAGTCCTGGCTGTCCTAGAAATCAATCTGTAGACCAGGCTGGCCTTGAACTCACAGAGATCTGCATGTCTTTGCCTCCTGAGTGCTGGATTGAAGGCATGTGCCATCATCACCCCAGTGATAATCCATATTTCTGACATTTCCAACTTGATTGGGTCTGCACTGCATCTGATGCTTCACTCTCATAGCTTCATGCTTTACCATCTCACACTGTCTTTAGGGACTCCGAATCTGCCATGTGTAGCTAGGCCTCCTGGGCTTTTTGATGAATTAATGATAGAAAGCTTCATGAGCCTTTAGCTCTTGCCTTCTTCATGCCTCATTCTCTCTCTCTCTCTCTCTCTCTCTCTCTCTCTCTCTCTCTATATATATATATATATATATATATATATATATATATATATGCTATCAAAATTGCCATCAGAGGATCATACCAAGTCCTGCCCTAAGCAGTAACCAGCTTCCTGTCTCTCTTGGACCATGGAGGCTGAGCATGTTGAAATGGGTACCTACCTAGGTGGCCTAGCTCAGTGAAAGAAATCGTAGTTTAGACAGCTTCGTAGGCCACCCAATGTGAGTATAATGCCCACCCGGAGGCAATATTCTCTTCCTCAGGAAAAGTCTTAAATGAGTTTATACTCTTAAATCCTAACAGTGTAAAACTTGGATGAGTGGCATCTTGTTGATACTTGATATGTCCTCCAAGCATCTTTCCCAGCTTCCTGGTTAAAAGTACTTGGATACTCTGTGATGGTGCTAATTTCTTCAGAAAGTATGCCTTCTTGAGTCGCAACTTCAACAGTGTTCCTTTTCTTACAAAACCACAAGTTTTAAAAAGTGTTTTTCTTTAAAGTTGGTACTCCAATTTTCACGACAAACCTGGTTGAAGGCAAGTAGCAAAGTCCACCATACAGCTTAAGTGTGGTGCTGTGTCTTCCTTTACCTTTAAACGTTGGCCTTCTACAGTCTCAGGATACAGACAAAATCTAGACAATTGCCTCTAGTCCAATTCACCAAAGTGGACTTATTACAAGCTGAGATACTGTGAACCAAGTCTTTACTTGTCCACGTTCCTGTCACACTCAGGTCCACTAAGTTCCACCCAAATTGCCCATGTAAGCTTTGTTTACAAAACTCTGGGTTGTTTTTCTTAGCCTGCACCTCTAAACTTTTCCAGATGTTTCCTGCAAGCCAGTTGTAAAGGCTTGTGAGCCACCACGTCAGGTAAAGTCACAGCAGTGACCTCACTTTGTGCCACTGCTCTTCTTCATCAGCCTGCATTTCATGGGTATGACAAAGACCTCAGAGAAACCATTTAGAGGGAGAGAATATTCGTTTTGGATCACATTTTCAGCCCTTGGTTGACTGAAGCCATTTCACTGAGCCTGAGGTGAGGCAGAACAATATGGCTGTGGGAACATGTGCCAGGTGCTCACTTCAGAGTGGATGAAGAAGTGGGTAGAGGGAGAGCCTGCAGATATGAGACGTCTTTCCAGGCCATGCTGGGAGTGAGCTACTTCTTCCAGCTAGGCTTCATCTGCCCAGATCATACCAACAGCCTTGAACACATGAGCCTGTGGGTGACAATATATCCCAACCCTAACAGTAGTGGCTTATTTTTCACAATGGCAGAACTGAAGGGGCCTAGGAAAGTGACAGACCATTTACATTATTTACTGAGAACAGTTTCTTAAATATTTCCAAATCATTCTACTCTGCTGAAATGCTGCTTCCTGATTCCTAGAGGATCCGGCAGCCAGCGCTTTCTGGTTTTCTTTACAGTGTGGTCTTTGCAGTTCAACAGCTTGTTCTTTTCCCACCCAGTCCCATGCTTTGGAAGATGGGAACCGCTGGCTTTATATAGAAGCCAGGCCTGTAATTAGAAGCTTTAATCAGAGTGTCTTGACTCAGATCTCCTCGGGAGCCTGACTTTCCGTACTGCCTTTTGATTTTGCTCTGGCTGGTGGAGAGAGGGCATTCTCATTGCAGAAAGAGTCGTGTATTTTGTGGTTTTGGAGCTGGAAAAAAAAAAATTCCACATTGGCAGATACAAGGCAGGCACTACATTATTCTCCTTAAGCCACTGGCCACAGATATTTGAGGACACGATGGTCTAATTATTTTATTCCTGGGAGAGCTACAAGAAGTAGCTTCTGTGAAGAACTTTAATAAAGTCATTTTAATTTGAGCAGATAATTTGTATTCTACTTACGAGAAAAATGCTTTCAGGGTTCCATCAGTTACAGTGGTCATGAAGAAATATTTGAAATTCCCTGAAGATGTGAATACTTGGAGGGTTCCCTTGTTCTGTCTCACTTGAGACTTTGAACTGCTTCCATCAGCCATTTCCTTAATATTGTGGTTTGTTTATGCTGGCTTCACTTTGTAACCATGAGATTGGTGTTCAAGGAAAAACATATTTACTAGACAGCCACTTCACAAACTCCTTTTTCAAGAGATAATTCAAAAATAGCATTATTTCTTTTAGCAGTTACTAAAATGTACTTTTTTTTCTTCCATTGTTTATACCTAAAATACATGCAAAATAAACATGGGGGAGGCTTGCGAGGATAAAAGCCATTCCACCCCAAATAATAAGCTTCACGGTTCATAATGGACACAGCACCCCCTAGTGGAAAAGCACCCAAATAGTTGTTCTCATAAAATTTCGCTGAGGTTTTGAAATTCATAATCCAGCCAGTTCAAAGTGGAAGAAATTAGTTGGAAGGCTGTTAGCATATCTTCGGCATTATCCAAACACCAGCTCTGTAATTCACACCAATTACACCAGTCTCTTTCTTTTTGCCCTCCCAGTCTTTCTTTTCATCTACATATTCTAGATATATCACATCAAATGGATCATACTGCCCACGACATTTGGTCTTTGTCCTCCTTCTCTTATCACATTGTCTTTGAGGCCCATATAGTTTTAGTATACATCAGTACTTCACCCTTGTCAATGGCTGAACAAGCCCACTGTGTTTATATGCTCAAATTTATCTATCCATTTCTCTGTTATAAACATTTTTCTTTGAATATCATTTCTGTCAGGACATCTGTACCCTTTTCTCTTAGGTATATGCCTAGAGGTAGTTTTGCTGGGTTATATGTTAATTCTGGGGTAAAAACTCTGAAGAACTGAACAAAAAGTTAAAAATACTACTAAGAGACAGCAGAAAATAGTTTTCTAGGATACGCTGAAGTTTTCCTGAAGAATTACTTTTAGTTTGGTAGGAGAATGGCAGTCCTCACTAGATCTTTCTTCCTTTCGATAAAGTCTGTCTTTCATCGGATGTGCTTCTAGAATAGGACATTGAATACAATCTCTCAATATTCTAACACTGGTTTCCCTATGAGATTTATCGAATTGAAAAGAGAGGTGCATTTATTTGTGCTTGTTATGATAGATTTTGGCATGTTTCCCATTGTGTTTCACTTTCCCAATAAGTTTTTCTCATTTTCCTGAACCTTTTGTGTTATGAAGTCTATAAAGCTTTCTGTTCCAAATAACAAAAAAACCAGTGTTACTTCATGAACAAAGCTGAGAAAAAAAAAAAACAAAACAAACATAAAAAAAAAAAAAAACAAAACAAAACAAAACATTTCAACTTCATATTTGGGATATATAAGTCCATAGTAACATTTGGGTTTTGCATGTAAAGATCCAAATTTCAGAGAACTTAACAAACACAGACCCCAGTAGGTGAAGATTATGTAAAGGAGCTTCCCACCTCATAGAAAAGAGAAGGCAATTTCTTTTACTGCCCAGTGAGTACATCAGTATCACTCAGCTATCAACCCTGTAACCAGCAGCAATGATCTGCCTGAAACATACACTTATTGCAATTGTGGTATAAATGCTATGGGAGTAACCAACCACTTTCATGAATCAGTGAGATTCAGAGAAATAGTAGCAGAACTCAGCATTCATTCAGGATGTAAACCTCTGAGAACACTTGAAAATGTAAGATCCGCTAAAGGATGTGTATGGGTGTCTACTTCAAAACAATGACAACAGACACTAAGCAACATGCTGAAGGGTGAATTTCGAACACCTTCCCACATTATGGTCAGACACAAAATACGACATCCCCAGTCCTTCTCTGGGATTGTACTGGATGGCCATCCACAGCAGTAAACACAGAAAATGAAATTGGTATGAGATCGGTTGAAAAGAGCAAAGGCCCATGAACTAGGAGTCTAAAAACTCAGGGAATAAAACTGCTAGCCTGAAGGAAGATTTTCAGTATACTAATAAAATGGGAAACTCCTTAGAGAAGCTAATCAAGAGGAAGACTAACAGACCTTTTTTTTTTTATCATAAATGAAAAAAAAATCATTTGCTTAAATGAACACATTCTTACAAAATTACAACTCATTAAAGCTAGATAAAAATGTCCACAATGTTCAAATTCCACATTACCTTCCACTAACAGTATTCTTACTTTCTACCAATATTCAAGAGAGGAATAAACCTATTCTTATGGAAATGATCTCAGGAAGGAGTATTTCCTAAAGTGATCAGTTATAGCACTGAAAATGAAGGAAGGACATTAGGACATGCGAGGAAGATTTAGGAGGGGATTTTAACTCACAGCACCCAGAGTTCCAGATGGAAATGAAATAGAGGATGTGGAATGGTAAATACTAAAAGCTGATAATTTTTTGACATGTTCTAAATTTAATATACTAATAGATTTGTGGACTCTAAATTATGGTAGAATGAATTCCAAGTCCAACGTAGTGAAATGTGATTAAACTCCAAAGAATTTCAATACAAAAGGTAATTGCAATTTAAACTAATACTTTAAAAGTGTAGCTGAAATAAGATCAGTTTCAGTAGTTTTGTCTCCTTTGTCCTTACTGATAGCATCTGAGGAAAGATGCAAGATAAAATGAAGACATCCTCAGGAAAAGAAGATTTGAGGAAAGGGGCTTCTCAAAATGCGCATGTGTAGTCTTGACTACAGACACCTGCAACAAAACACCATTTAGTTGTTAAGAGTCAGCAAAGCTGAAGTTGAAATACTTGGTGAAATAGCTTGTAAGAATAAGGTGTGGGGGCTAGAGAGACAGATCAGTTGGTAAAGCACTTGCTGTGCAAGAAGATAGACTTGAGTTCGATCCCAGCATCATTGTAAAGAAGCCAAGTGTGCTGGCAATTGCTTGTAATCTCAGCCCTGGGGACAGAGGCAAGGCGATTCCTGCCGCTCACTGTTTAGATAGTCTAGCCTAAGTTATACCTCCAAGCCAATGAGAAACTCTGTCCTGAAGGAGGAGGAGGAAAAAGAGGAAGAAAAGGAGGAGGAGGTGGAGGAGGAGGAGGAGGTGGACCCAAGCTTAATAATATGTACTGCACACAGACATGTAACCACACAAACATTTACCCACATGTGTATACGCACACACACTCACACATACACACACACACATACACACACACACACACACACACACACACACGAAAAGAAAGAGAATGGCACTAATATATTATTAGTATTAAAAAAAACACCATTGGTTCAGGTGAGAGTATACAAATAGTGGTCATATTTTACATCAGGCATATGACTAAAATGTAAAAATAATCGCATAGAAAAGAGAAAAAAGGAAGAAAGATGGAAGGTGGTGGGGTCATGAGATGTTGCAGGACATTTACACACTGTGTGAAGATGTGTCACTGTGATTGGCTTAATAAAAAGCTGAATGGCAAAGAGCTAAGCAGGAGAGGTTAGGCAGGACTTTTGGGCAGAGAGAGGAAGTCAGGGGATGAAACTGGGCATGTGGATTTCATCAGTGAGATGTGGAGCAAGTCCGATGCACAGTACTGAGGAGAGGCAAAGAGCCATATTGGAAAAAAAAACATAAATTAACAGAAACAGCTTAATTTAAGTTCTAAGAGCTAGTTGGAAACAAGCCTAAGTTAAGGCCAAGTTTTCATAATTAATGATAAGTCTCCATGTCATTATTTGGGGGCTCACAGTCCAAAGAAAGTCCAACAAAGAAATACAATGAGAAAATTTCCAACTATATAGCAGATATATTGTAAAGCAAAACAAGGAAATGTATTGCAATGTAAAAGAGGCCAGGAAAGAATGGGATTTGAAAAATCAGAAATTATAAATAAGGTCATAGAAAAAAATAAATACAAAATTCATTAAGGGTAAAAATTAAGGTTGAGCATTAATTAAAACTATCTGATAAAATGTTTTTTAAAATGTAGTCATGTTCTTTTAAAAATACATACTATTCTAAAAGCTGTGTATAGAGAAATCTTTAGGATAAATTCAAGGGGCTGGGAATGGCGTCTTATTCCTGTAACCACAGTACTTGAGAAGTTGGAGCAGAAGAATCAAGAGATCCAGTCCAGCCTGAATTACAGGTGAGACTATCTCAAAGACAAATAAATCAACAAATGAGTGAATAATAAATACATGAGTGAAAGCAGATCCTTATCTCACTCTGTACAGAGATCAACTCCAAATGGATCAAATATCTTGATGTTAGACCTAAAGTGGGTAGGGGAAAAAACCACTTCAGGTATCAACATTGGTAAAGACTTTCTGGACTCTGGTTGCTCACAAAAGAATGCCAGCAACTGACTAATGGGATTTTTTTTGATACTATAAAGCTTGCAGAGCAGAGGAGGAAGTGGTTCAGTAAAGAGGCAGCCTGCAGAATAGGAGAGAAATTTTTTTCTTACACATCTGACAGAAGATTACTATTTAGAAAATACAACGATTAATATTCAGAAAATGAAATAACAAGAAACCAACCAACCCATTCAGCAAGTGGGTTAATGCAATAAGGAAGCAGTTCTCAAAAGACGAAATACAAATGCCAATAAAAATACGAAGAATGTGTTCAGCCTCAGTAGTCATCAGGGAATTGCAGACAGACTATATAGAGGTTCCATTTCATCCCTTTCAGAATGACAGTCACTGGTGAAATGTGGAACAGAAGGGAACTGCCATATACTGCAGATGGGATGCAAACTATCCAGAAACTATGGAAGTCAGTATGGAGATTCCTCAAAATAGATACAGCATGGCCCAGATATATCATTGCTGGGTGTTTACCTCGAAGACTCCAAGTGAACATGCCACAGAAATCCTTGCATGTCAATGCTGATTACAGCTCTGTTCACAATAGCTGGGCTAAGCCTCAAAGCTAGGAGTCTGTCAACAGAGGAATGGATATCAAAAAGTATAGTGTATATACATAAGAGAAAGAAGAATAAAGTTACATTGATTTCAGGAAAATGGCTGCAGCTAGAAACAATATTAAGTTAATTATGTTGGTCCCAGGAAGATAAATATCACAGGCATTATCTCATTTGTGGGCCCTAGGTTTTATACAGATATCTAATTCATGTATGTACAAATGTTATGAAAGCAGACATGAAATTGTCTAGGTAAAAAAGATACTAAGATGGGAGGGCCAGGAGAAAGGAGTGGGAAACAGAACAGAAGGCAGACAAGGTTAAAGTATACCATATGCTTTCATTAAAATTGCCTTTTGTGACCTGGTATATAATAAAATGTAATAAAAATTATAATACTTAAAAAAAACCAGGCATCCCATGCAAAGTACCTAAGCATTCCTGTATCCCCAAAAATTCAGACATGAAGGAGAGGAAAAGCCTTTATGTAAGATGTCAAATCAGGGGGAGATGGAAGTACCTTGTTTTAAGTAGACAAGATTAGGTTTTTAAAGATTGTAGCTGCAAGTATAAAGTAGAAGTGGTATAATAAAACATTTGCTTCAAGTTGCTAACTTTTCAGAATGTAGTTTCTGCTGAAACAACCCCCTCACCCTTATGGGAAATAGTGCAGTTGTGAAAATGAGAGCCTGTGCCTCGAACACAGACAAACCAAATACAAACTAGTTTGCAAATGAATGCTGTTATAGCAATGAATTAAGTAGATAATCAATGTTTCATCCTAAACTTTGTATCATAATCAAACATGATCATTCAGAATTTTTATTTCTTTCTTCATGCAGTGGTGTCTTGGCAACTCTAAAAAAGCAAAGTATTTGTTTGGGGGCTTGCTTACAGTTTCAGAGAATTAGTCCATGATTACCATGGCAGGAAAACAGGCATAGTGCTAGAGCAGCAACTGAGAGCTTTACATCCTGATCTACAGGCAGCAGGCAGAGGGGGGGAGCGGGGTGGGGAGTCTGGTGTTGGCTTCTGGAACCTTAAAGCCTACCCCTACCAGTGACATACTTCCTCCAACAAGGTCACATCTTCTAATCCTTTTCCAAACAGTTCTGCTAACTGGGGACCAAGCATTCAAATGTATGAATCTATGGGAGACATTTTCATCAAACCACCACAAGAAGTTATGGATCAAAACCTGTGGTGGTTTTGTTGATATTGTTTTGTTTTGAAGAAATATTTCAAGTCACCTTTGCTTAGTGTGTGTGTGTGTGTCTGTGTCTGTGTGTCTGTGTCTGTGTGTCTGTGTGCATGTACGACTGTGTATGTGCACAACACATACATGCAAACGTGCAAATGCCATGGTTCTCTTTCCTCCAGCTGTGTCTTGGAGATGGAACTCAGGTCTTCAGAAAGGGTGGCATGCACTCTAGCTTGCTGAGCCCTTTCACAGGCCTGAAAAAGAAGCATTTAAAATATCCCAAATTGACACTTTCTTTCAATTGCCAATGGCTTTAGACTTTTTTCTCTGTTATTTCTGAAGTATCTCTGAACTATATGCTTACATACTTCATCTTTCATAGGATGTAAGAAGTCAATCATTACATTCTATTTTGTAGTATGAGGTACATACTCATTAGAGAATCACAAATAATGAGGAGACACTAGGCCCAGGCTTACCTAGCAGGCATTTGATTCCTGCTTGTGTATCTCATTCAGTGCATCCCAGGAGTGGACTGCCTCCAGAAGCAGCTGAACCACACACATATCAGAAGAGCTTCTGTATAGACATAAGAGAAAGCTCAGAATCAGGAACCAATAGGGTGGTTGGGAGGAACCAATAGTTGGGGGACAGGGAACCTCCCTGAAGTACTCAGCCAACCAGGAATTTAGAGGTCAGAGAAATACTATCAGGATCCTTTGGAATGTAATAGCCACTCTGCAACATCTGCAGGACAGTCCCTGCCTCCCTGTCCCCAGGCTAAGACCCAATTTTGTAAGGTCATGAGATAAACTACTTTAGTTTTTAGTCTCTGGGAAAGCACTGCTTCTCACAAGAAACTAGTGCTCCATGGGACTGCATCCCCTGAAGCACTGTCACAAGATCTTGGCTGGGATTTCCCTGGTATTCTTAGAGGCACAAATGTATTAGCTTGATTCATGAGTGCTGTCATTTACTCTGTACAGTATTAATGCCAACAAGCATCTTGTAACAAGGTAGCCAATACATCTTGTAGAATGGCTTTGATTAGGGACTTTTGGACTAAGGACTGTCATTCCCATCAAGATTTTCTTTAGGTGGCTGACAGAGCCACTCTACCTTTTCCAAGGACCTGAATTGGGTTCCCAGCACCTCCAAGAGGTGGCTCACAATCACCACACCTCTAGCCTCAGGGGTATACAACACACTCTTCTGGCCTCCATAAGCACCTGTACACATACATTCACACACACACACACACACACACACACACACACACACACACACACAAATAAAAATAATATTTAAAAAATATTTTCTTTCATGCTATTTAGCAAACCAATTGTATTTAGTCTACTCAACTAGCAATAATTTATTGTTCTGGAACCCAATCTAGCAGAATTAGAAAAAAAATCCATCCCTGTGAAGATTAATTTCTCTCTCTCTCTCTCAAAAAAAAAAAAATCAGACTAAATAATGGAATCTACTATCTACTCTTTGAAGAAACAGCATCTCTCCCCTCCCCCTATTTTGAGGTGTTCACTCTGTCATTGTGCCTATTTGTGGGATAATTAAGTGAACTGACTTGTAAACAAGATGAAATTGCCCATTACCTTCCATGGTTTTGCTGCTGTAAAGAGATGACATTTTCTAGTCTTCTAACCAACAGTCCACCAGCCGTTTCTCTGTCAAGTTCTCTGTCAGTCGCAACACCGTGACAGCAGCAGGATCAAGGGGAGAAAGGACTGTATTCACGCTGAGGTGCTTGCCTGGACTCATGTGAGATGGTTTCATTCCAATACACGATCATGATTATGACAGATGGATTGCACGGACTCACGTAAGATAGTCGCATGCTAATGGGGGGAGAGCCTTGGGATTTTTTTTTTTTTGAGACAGGGTTTCTCTGTGTAGCTTTGGTGTCTTTCCTGGATCTCACTCTGTAGACCAGTCTGGCCTCGAACTCACAGAGATCCACCTGGCTCTGCCTCCCAAGTGCTGGGGTTAAAGGCGTGCGCCACCACCGCCCGGCAAGCCTTGGGATTTTCTTTTTACATATAAAAGAATCAAATGAGTGGAAAGCTGAAAAAAGAAATGTTTGTATAAACAAAACGAATACACAAATGAATAGTGAAATACATAAATGAGAAAATGAGCTGCCTGTAAAACACTAGCTAAGACCAGGTAGCCACACTGCAGCACAGTGGTATCAGATGCCACAGGTTTAGTCTGCTGAGCCATAGTGTTCAGTCACCCCCTCTCTGCCAACAGACTCTAGTATGACTTTTCAGGGGCTTTGCCTCTAACTGACGCTCTTCCTTCAGAGAACTAATTAAAAAAAATCCATATTTGTTTCTGGTTTTCTTCACAGTGTTGGGCCTGTTGGCAGGAGTCTGGTGGCTCATCTGTGTCTCTCAGCTCTGCTTAGGAAGTTGACTGGTAGTAGATGCTTTGAGTTTTATTTAGTGCATACAAACAGGATAACAACAACAACAACAACAACAACAAAAGCCCTGCGTGGGGATCCGTGGGGTCATTGTAACCATTAGCTGCACTATGTCCTCTTCACAGTTTACACGGATATTTTCCATCAGCAAGTGACAGGAGGAACATGTGGTTTTACTTTACAGATCCGAATATTGACAGGCAGGAACGCTTTCTCTTCCTTCCTCCTCTCTGCTTTGCCCACTGTGGCTGGTACCCACAGCAGGCATGCCCACAAGGTCATTCAGGAAGCGGGCTCTCCCATTTCTTCCCCACGTCCCCATTGTCTTTCCTGCTGTTTATAGCTTGGTCTGTCCACCCCAGAGCTCAGGAAAACAACTGATTGTATGAGGCGCTTCAAGAATAGAGGAGTTGAGTTTTGGAGTCATTCCAACCTAACCTTCTAAAAAAGTGAGTATGGAAAGCGTGTCTACCTGTGCGTCCGTACACACATGCATGCCTTATTCTTGCAGAGGCCAAGAGAAGAGGTGGCATCCGTAGAACTGGAGATGCAGACCATCAGGAGCCACCATGTAGGTGCTGAGAACCAAACACCTGACCTCTGGGAAAGCAGCAAGTGATCTTAACTACTGAGCCTCTCCCCAGCCCCTACTGTCTAGCTTTGAATGTTAATGACAACTTGAACTTCCATCCGTCCTGATTACTGGTTCTCATGCACCAAGGCATGGTAGAGTTGTTTAGCTTTTTTTTTTTTTTTTTTTAATGAATTCCTAACACTGTTTAAACTATTCTCAAATCCAAATTACCCAGTATACATTATGGATAGCCAGGTGTCATATTGAGCACATATGTGTCTTGCTGACATTCTCTAGATCATTTTAATATTCTAATTATTTCCACCAAATAGAATACTACAGGAGTTTAAGTGGATCAGTATCAATTCCTCATGCCCCTCATACTGGAAGATAAATACTTCAGAAGCATAGCAACACCCTCACTGCATACTGAGCTAAATAATAGGCTGTGAAAGTGACAGGTGTTTTTTATGCAGAATATTTCCTATTGGACATTGATTCCCAGTCTTGCTATGATTCATCAGCAGTGGAGAGTCTTAAAGATGTTAGATGACTAAGTTTCACCTCCGGAGATAGGAACTCATATGGCCTGCTCATCCGACATTGACATTTTTATTAGAAGCTTCACAAGTAATTCAAAGATGCAATCAAAGTTGAGAGGCACTTCTCAAACTGTTCGTAATTAAATGGGAAAAGCAAACCTGTGAATTTTGATTATGTATTTTATAGTATGAAAAACTGATATCTAAGCTTTCCTGAGGAAATTATAAAAAATGAATATACAGATTGTGTGTGTCATCCACAAGTGGCAGAATATTTTTAAGGGAATGGTCTGTGTGGACAGGGCTAAACAAGATTTTAGTGAATGGAGAAGAACCAAGGAAAAGAGCTTCCAGGAAAACTGCCAATGTCTGAGAGAGGGATAAAGAAGGACACAGGGCAGTTGGTTGTGAATATGTAAGGAAGGAAATAAAAGAAGAAAGGGGAGAAGAAAACCAAACAGTACACAGACAGGGAGGAGAAAAGAAGCACAACTTAAAATGTTAGTCAAATTTTTATTAAGTTTTTTTAACTTCCCACTACTCTACCAGGTGCCATAGCTGGGTTTTTTTCTTTTTTTTGGCCAATATTAAAACTAAATATCCAATACACTCTTCTTAGCTTCCAGTCCATGAAAAATTTAAAGATGAATAATTATACTTAATGTGTACTTTTTACATTTAAATTTTTAGATAGATCATTTTTACACGATAGAAATTTACCTCTAAATGGCATCTCGAAGATAGAAACACAGACAAAACAATAAACACAGAAACAAAAGCAAAAATCTTTATTCTTTTGGCTTGATTGTAATGTGGCTTACTGCTCTTTATGGTAACAGAATTTTCCTGCATGCATTCACCAACACACTACAAGTCAATAGCTTTAGTATAAAGAAACTACATTGAATGTTGTTTGTGAAACAAAATGTTTTGCTGTAATTGGTAATATCATTTCACTACCTGGTTTTGTGGGAAAGAAGAGAGAGAGAGAGAGAGAGAGAGAGAGAGAGAGAGAGAGAGAGAGAGAGAGAGAGAGAGAGAGAGAGAAGAAAAAAGAAAAAAGAAAAAAGAAAGAGGAAGGAAGGAAAGAAGGAAGGAAGGAAGGAAGGAAGGAAGAAAGGAAGGAAGGAAGGAAAAAGGGAAGGAAGGAAGTTTGGTTCCTATATCATATCTGATACAGCTCTAGTGCCATGTGGGTCAGTAAGATTCTATCTATCCATCTATCTATCTGTGTAAACAAACATTAGGAAAGATGGATGAATTCTAGGGGAAAATGCTAGGTGAGGACATCCCATTCAAGCCATGCCAAGAGTATCATCTGCTCCCTTTGAAACCTCTTGTCAATGATAAGGCGTTACTACTGAAAGCAAATGAACATTAGACTTGGCTTGAGAATTGTAGAAATATGTGCAAGTCCACAGTACCAACAATGAGAGCAGAAACCTACACCGCCTCTCAGTCTTCATCTCTTACTTTGTGAAGTGCCTTAATTAAGAAGTGCTGGGAACAGAAACTAACGATATGACTGTGACATCCACCTGAAGATACTTTTAATTTTTCATTTTATGTACAAAAGGCTGAAAAATAACATAAAATGAACCCATTTTTTACAATATTTATATTTTCTTAGAAAACTCTAACGATATACTTTCAACAGATCTCAGCAGTTTGCCACTTGTTTACACGGTCCGACTTCTCACCAGAGTGTTCAATTAAGGTCAAGAGGACATAGAACAGGGGAGCTCTTCTCATTTACTGTAGTAACCCATTGCTCAGTGTCACGGAGAATGCGTTCCTGATGCAATAATTTGCCTGCCTTCGCTCTGACATATGGCTTCCCTTTTAGACTTCTGAACAGCGGAAGGGTCAAGATACAGCAGCATCAGCAAGAGACATGCAGCAGTGACAGCTTCAGATTCTAAGGGAACCAATGACACCATGTCACCTGTTGAAAGCTTGCAAACTATACTTAACTGTGGTACATATTTGATGCAGTAAATACTGTGCTTAAATCATTTTTGTTTGCTCAAACATGCACCACTGGGTAAAATTACTATTTACAAAGCAGACTTTTTTTTTTTTAAATTGACATACACTGTGTCAACCTTACCAAGAGCAAAAGATGGCTAAACAATGCTGCAGGAGAAAGCAGAATCAGCTTCAAAAAGTGGCAGTGGGGATGGTTTTTGGTCAGTTCGGGTTTCTTAGAAAGGATTGATAGGATATTTTTTGCCAAAGGACACTTATCAAAAAATGTTACAGTCATGCTGCCAGGACTCTGAGCATGTGATGGTCTGTGTGTGCATGTGTATGCGTGTGTGTATACATATATATGTATATACACGGCCATATACATATATACATATATACATGTACATATAATGAGTTATGTAAAAATAAAACAACTCTTTGATGGTTGTGATTCTATGGAACATTTACAGGCACATTAAAATTCTTCTGGATGAAACACCTTAAAAATATGGATAGCTATTTAAGCACCTCAAAAATCTAAAAACATCCTGAAATAAGAAGTAAAACCCTTTCCTTATGTGATGGGATAGTTTCACATGTGAATGAGAACTGCAGCATGCCTTCATTGAAAATAGATCCCGTTATACATAGAGAAATGTAGAATCCCCCTCCTTAATCCCTCTCCCCAAACGTAAACCCATTTACAAAAATAGTCACATATAAGAGTAAACAACCTGTGAATTTAAAAAAAAAAAAAAGAAAAAGAAAAGGTGATCAATTCACAGCACACATTTTGTAAAAATATGGCAGGTGTGGCAGTTAAAACACAAACAGTGGTGACAGTTACTGCTATCAAGTGTCACGTGTTAAATTTACATCAAAATTTAACTTCCCTCCCCGTTCCCATTGTTCCTGTAGTCTGAGTAGCCATCCTCTCCTCTTCAGCAGTGTCAGCTGGTTGTGAAAACAGAAACCTCCTGTCCGTGCTGTGTGTCGGGTGGAGTGAGTCCCCGTTGGCTGACCCGAGGTCCTGTCTGGTTATAGGCACTGACCTTAAGTATACACTTGTAGAAACAGTCAGTTTGGCATAGACCTCCTGAGGGAGTCACAGATACATCACCAACGCAGGCTGTAAACAGTTGATCACAAAATGGAATATTCTTGTTTTTTTTTCTTAATTTTAATTATTTTAATTTTATTATTTATTTATTTATTTTTTACTTTTTACTTTCCCTGATATCTTTCCCTTTGTCCTCCTTTTCCGATTTGTCCTTTTCAAATTTTTCCTTCTCGGGTTTGGTCACGCTGTCGTAGGAAGGTGGAGACGTGGTGGAAGGTGTCACGTCAGTTTTCTCTGGGGTTGAATTCTCGTTTAGTTTATCGATGATGATGTCTTCTTTGATGGGCGTTCCCTCACCTTCTTTGCTCTTGTCCTTTTTATATATAGAGGAAACTTTCTTAACCTTCTGCTTCAGGAGATAGCGCCTGTACGCTCTCTGAATGACGATGGCAGACACCTCCTCTTGTTTGCGTTTCAACGTGGTGGTAATCGGCTCATAGGAGACTTTGGAGGGGTTGGAAGCCATGAACCGCTCTTCCATCTGGACTCGAAGGGCGTCCATCTCTCCGCTCTCACCCAAAACCCGCTTTGTAAAAGCAAATAAGATGTCCAGGCAGTGGATGCGGTCTCCGCTCACCATGGGCAGATCCATGGCAATGAGCTGGACTTTGTTGGGCTTCGCGATGAGAAGGGGAGGATCCAGGGCAGCCGCAAAGTCAGAGAGCTTGCAGAACTCAATGAACTGAGTGGCATCAGGGTCGAACTTCTCCCAGACCTCATAGAACATCTCAAAGTCGTCCTCACTCAGGGGCTCTGCACTTTCCTCAGTGGCGACGCTGAAGTTCTCCAGGATGACGGCGATGTACATGTTCACCACAACCAGGAAGGATATGATGATGTAGCTGACAAAAAAGAAAATCCCCACCGATGGGTTCCCACAATCCCCCTTCACCGAGCTTCCAGGGTGATCTTTTTCAGGATCACAGTCGGGAGGTCCACTATTTAATATAGGTGCCAGTAGACCGTCCCAGCCTGCAGAGGTGGTAATTTGAAACAGGCAGATCATGCTGTTGCCGAAGGTCTCAAAATTGAACATGTCATCAATCCCAACTTCCCTCTTAACGTAGGCAAAGTTGGACATCCCAAAGATGGCATAGATGAACATGACCAGGAAAAGCAGGAGGCCGATGTTGAACAGCGCAGGAAGGGACATCATCAGAGCAAAGAGCAGTGTGCGGATCCCCTTGGCGCCTTTGATCAAGCGTAGGATTCTGCCAATCCTGGCCAAGCGGATGACTCGGAACAGGGTTGGGGACACAAAGTACTTCTCTATCAGCTCGGCCAGAAACATTCCTGTGAAAAATGATAGCCAATAGTGTCAATGGCAAAAGCAAAGAAAAGTTTTATATGATTACGACAAGTACTATCTAGTTTACAAACTGCACATACAAGAATTACATAAATACCAATAATTATACATTTATTAATGCTTTTACCTAATGTAGTTATAATACGGATATGTGTATATGCTTATGCATATATATATGCATGTATATATATATATGCATTGTGTATGCAAGTATGACAATATTTCCTTCTTAGATAGTTGAACACATGTACCATAGAACACACAGGTTTGGGAGGCAAATTAACTTGGAATAGACCTCTAAATTTTGTCTTAATACATCATTGTATGACCAAAATGTCAACTTTTGTTTCTGTTAAACATTTTCAGAGTCTTTTCTTCATAATAAATAGAGATCCAAGTGAATCAATCTGCACAATTTGACACTACAACAGGACTGTATTCATTGGGGAGCCAGTAATCGGAGCAGTGACGTAACTTGCCCTAGGTATGAGAGCTGGTAAGTAGTGCAGAAAGGGAAGCCTCAAGGTATGTCTTCTTTACCCCCAAATCTTTCTTTAAAATATTTGAAAAATGTTTTAATGATACATAAATGATTAAAAACCATGCCTATTTGTGGGATAGCAGGTCATGCTTCCATACAAGTATATGCTGTCTGATGTTTCAACATCTTTATCTTGAAACCTTTATCTTTATAGTGAACAGATTCAAAATCCTCTCTCACCCTTTTAAAGTAAGAAGTGTATGACTGCTATCTGTAGTGACCCTACGGTGTGGTTGCACGTTAGAACTTTTAGCTTCTGTGAGACTATAACTCACTGGTTCCCACCATTTAGCCTCTTCCCATCTCTCCCCCTTTATACTCTGTAGCCTCGGCTCACCACCCATTTATTCTCACCTCCTATGAGGTCAGATTTTTGTATTCCCCATCTGGCTGCCTCCAGAACTCTGGCACAGTGGTGCGGTGTTGGTAAGAGGTCAAACTCTGCATGCACATGTCCCTCTCAGTATTTGCACTCTGGTTTCAGATAACCGGAATAAAGTCATACACAAGAAAACCAATTATAGGACTGGAGAGCTAAGGTGGCTCAGGGGTTAAGAGCACTTGCAGCTCTTCCAGAGGACTGAGGTTCTGCTCCCAACACATGGCAGCTCACAACGGTCTCTAACTATAGTTTCAGGGGATCCAGTGCTCTCTTCTAACCCCATGAGCCCTGTATGCATGTGGTACACAGACATATGCAGGCAAAATACCCATACCCATGCATGTGCACACAAATACACACACACATTTTTTAAAAAGATTTATTTGTTTATTATGTACACCGCGTTCTGCCTGCATGCATGCCTGCATGCCAGAAGAGGGCACCATATCTCACTGTAGATGGTTGTGAGCCACCATGTGATTTCTGGGAGTTGAACTCAGAACCTCTGGAAGAGCAACTAATGTTCTTTTTTTTTTTTTTTTTCTTTTTGGTTTTTCGAGACAGGGTTTCTCTGTGTAGCTTTGTGCCTTTCCTGGAACTCACATGGTAGCCCAGGCTGGCCTCGAACTCACAGAGATCCGCCTGGCTCTGCCTCCCATGTGCTGGGATTACAGGCATGTGTCACCCCCGCCCGGCTAATGTTCTTAATCTCTGACCCATCTCTCCTGCCCTCCACATATATTTTTTAAGAAAACAAATTACACAAATATTCTGGCTATTTTCTTGGTGCAGATAAATGTTTATAATTACAATATACTTCAGTTTGAATTGTGTCACAAAAAATCCTGTGGATCTTAATTAAAAATACCTTTTGCTAAAAACACTATCATCATCTAAACTGTTGAAAAAATGGTGCAAACTGACTTGCCAAATGTGGAGCTGTTATGACCTTCTGTTTGCACAGAATGCATTATCTGAAAACTGCAAAAACATGAGGTACTCTTGGACATATTTTTTCCCTCTTAGTCTCTATATTTCTATTCCTCTAATAGGCCCAACCTAGTAACTGGATCTCATTTTCATAGTAACTAGTAGATAATTTTTTTCACATGTTTAGGGTCCTGAGGTTTCATTTCAATATCAGTAAGTAATAATAATAATAGTAATAATAAAATAAAATAAGAGCTAAGCCTCTCCTTAAATCCTATTACATTTAATTTTAGCTTCTTATTTGATATCCTTTATATGAATACATAATAAATTATGATGATAATGAATATAGTTTGGATTTCTGAATATAATGTCTGCTTGTAAAAAGGAATATTGTGAACTATATAGGGAGCTATCTGAACTCCAGGAAATCATGAAGTCTATGTGTGTCAATGTATAGAAATGCACATATAAACCACTCCAATTATCAAAGAGATCATATCTATGCATTATCTGACTACTTTTAAGGATTTAAGCATAAGTGAGTGTTGGATGTTTATTCAAAGCAGTAGTTATTTATGAGAATGTGACTGAGTACAGGAGACAATCTAAATTGCAGTTATTGGCTTTTAAATTGAGACAAGATAGTAAAAAGGAAAAAAGTGCATAATTTTCATGAACAGATGAAACAGCAAATACGAAAAACCCAAAGGAATGGACAACTAGGCTTTCTCTAAAATTTTGAAATAATAATAAATATCTCTAGCACTTTTAATGATAGACTATCACTATCAAATAGTCTTTCATTTTGTTTCTGTCTTTTTGTTTGTGTTTTGAGACAGGGTCTCACTATGTAGCCCAGACTATCCTGGAATTTTATATTTGCCCCAACCTCTCAAATATGGCATTTGCCCCACACCTGGCCCTATTAGCGAAGAAGGTAAAGGCTCCCCTTCTTACCTACAATGGAGAGAATGACCACCACAAAATCAAAAATATTCCATCCAATGGTGAAATAGTAATAGCGGAGGGAGATGAGTTTCAGCACACACTCGCCAGTGAACAGCACGATGAACACCAGGTTGATCCAGTACAGTATGTTGGTCATCTCCTGACTCTGGTCGTCAGTTTCCACCATCATGGTGACCATGTTGAGGCAGATGAGGATCATGATGCTGATGTCAAAGACTTGTTTAGTTACAAAATCAAAGACCATCCCTTGAAATTTGTTCTGGAACAAATAACACAAATACACTTACCAACACTTGAAAAAGAGCTCATTTGCTGGGTGGTGAATGGTAGCACACGCCTTTAATCCCAGAACTCAGGAGGCAGAGGCAGGAGGATCTCTGTGAGTTCAAGGTCAGCCTGGCCTACATAGTGAGTTCCAGGACAGCCAAGACTGTTTCACAGAGAAACCCTGTCTCAAAAAACAAAAACAAAACAACAACAACAAAAATTCTCACTCAACTTACCTGATTTCAACTTAGTAATATGAAAATTTATCTTCTGTGAAAATATATCATTCTTGTGTCATCTGTTGTCAACAGTTTTATGTATTGGAGTAGCCAACTTTTCTGAAATGAATTTGCCTCATGAATACTATTCATACTATGAACTTTATAAAAAAGAATATTAAGAACAGCTAATGGTCTCAGTACCCCTAGCATCAGTATGTAATTGTGATGGACAGTCAGTAAGTATTTGCAGCTGTAATAAACATTTTTTCTTCCTTTTGCTGGGAGGTGGATATTAACACCACCCTTAACAAGTGAATAAACTTGTCCTGGATTTCCTCTTGCTTTCTCCCCAGCCTCCTTCAACTCTGTTCTCTCCTCAAAGCTTCATTGTCTTCCAATTTATAGCAGATAAACTTTAAATTATAGTTGAAGAAAAAGAATTTTAGTGGGAAAACTGATATAATGGATCAAGTTCTATATTTTCTGATATTCTATTAAGGTTAATTTCTTGGCTATGATAACTTTTTTGTGGTAATATAAAAAGTATTCCTATTCCCTTTCCATAGGTAATACACACAGTGACTCTTGTTAAAGAAAAAAAAAAAACTGTTAAAAACAAGTTCAGAACTTAGCCAACTTTGAGTTAGTTGGTCTGAACTTCATTTCCATTTTCTTTCTTTTTGCTAAACAGAGTCTCATTATGTAGCTCTAGCTGGCTTGGAACTCACTGTGTAGACCAGCCTCACCTTAAATTTAGGGAGCTTGGAACTCACTGTGTAGACTAGCCTTACCTTAAATTTAGGGAGATCTGGTTGCTTCTCCCTCCTGAGTGCTGAGATTTAAGGCATGTACTACCATGCCTGGCTTGAACATTATTTTCAAGAAATGACTGGCCTTTTGTCTTGCTTGTGAAAGTAAGTCCTCATGTGTAAACAGTTGTCACCCAGAGACACTGTTATTGTCCATGTTGCCTGTATCTGCTTAGAAATTCTGAGACACTGCAGCTCAGGCCTTGTTCTGACTTTTGTGAATTGTATCTTCTCATTTAGAATGACTTGGTGCTCTGCTGCCTACACATGAATAACTTGTTGTCCCAGAACTTGACACTTGCTGGTCTGTATGTTCCATCGCAGTGTTCTGCCCACTCCCCGATGCAAGTCTTCATCACTTTCATTAGCAATTTTTGGACACCAAATGGCAACTGCTCTGTTTGGCTCTTTTCTCTGAATACACCTTTATCTGGCTGGGCTGACCCTCTACTTGTTCATATGGTTCTTTCCTGCCAGGCCTCTGTTCACTGACTACTTCCAACCCCAACTTCCTGTCTTAGTTTCTACTCATCATAGTTTGCCTTTGCAAGCTCTCTGTATTTTCTTTATCTCCACCACTCAGTCCACCACACAAATTCCATCCCATCATTTTAGCTTGCTCATCTATCCCTTCTCTGAAATAAGGGCCACCCCTTATCTGTCTGGCAAATGACATTACTTACGGTCCAGCTGTCTTGCACTCTCAGAAGACTTTGTTCTTTCACCTATCATGAGATTTGTGGCATTGCGTTTCAGATGGTTGGCTCTTACTTGGTTTGTTTAGTTTATTCTTTCTTCCTCTGCTTTGGAGGATCCTTGGGACAAAGTGGCACCACATTCCCCACAGACACCGCCTCCAGGGGTTAGTTAGTCCAGACTCTCTTAGAAGCAACAATTGGTCTTAATTTTACCATCATGACTAGACAAAGCTCCTTCAGATTTCTTGCCCATAAGCACCTTAATGGGATGCCTCAATGTACAATATCGGTTCTAAGTCCTTGCCAATTTAAATCTTAGGGCACTGGGTGTACTGCAAGAAGCTGCATAGCCCTGAAGGCTTGGCTTACCAAAGCACATGTTTTGTAAATTAATCTAGGTCCTAAGCACTAATGACCAACCCTCTGTCCCTCTTCCCCATTCTTGTATCTAACATTCTTACTTCTCTTCCTTTTTTGTTGTTTGGGGAAGAGGATATTCTTCAGCAACTGTATTCATTGCATACTTTCTGAGTTCCCATGTTATTTTCTTGTGTCACTCAACACCTTTTAAAGGACTCCATTCCTTTTCTTCTCTAACCTGAACTGTCCATTCTTGGCTCCCATCCTATACAATTTATTCTGCACTTAGCCATTCTCTCCTTTCCAGATTGTCTTTCACTATGTTTCCAACTTAATCTCTTAATCCTAGGAAACCTTTGTTCTACTTCTAAGTCTTCTTTCCTCATCTCTATTCATTTTTGGCTGCAAAATTCTACAAACTGGCGCCGCTGATTCTCACCTCATACATCCTACATTGCATCTCCGAGCCTCTCACTGGCACAGCGACAGTTCATCACTCTTTTTTAAAAATTTTATTTTATAATTTAATTTAATTTTACATATCAGCCACAGATTCCCTTGTTCTCCCCCCTCCTGCCCCCCCACTTCCCCCCCAGGCCCACCCCCATTTCCATCTCCTTCATGGCAAATACTTCCCTGAGGATTGGGCTGGCTGTTTGGAACCTGGGGCTTATACAGGGACACTTGGCTCAGCCTGGGAGGAGGGGACTGGACCTGCCTGGACTGAATCTACCAAGTTGAACTCAGTTCATCACTCCTGTTCTTGACTTTTGCTTTCTGTATTAGATGAGTGGAACCCTTTTAATTCTGCGTCAGCAGCAGTCCCCGAATCCACCCGCTTTCCCTCTGGTGTTGGCTACCTATGATCTCCAACTTCGCTCCAAACTTTGTCTGCAGTGCACACACCTCCCTCTTTGTCAAACTTGTTGAGTGATCATCATAAAACCCCAAATGACTTGATCATGTTAATGGTTTTCAAGTGGTCTTAGGGTGGAGATAATTCCTATAAATGGTGACCCACTTAATTCTTCTTACACCCACAGGACTCAGCTGGACTCCCATTCTCTGCCCTCCATGTGGCTTTCCTGTCAGGGCTTTTGCCTATACAAGGCTCGGTCTCAATCATGCTGCTTATTGAAACTTCTTCATTCTTCTTGGCTCCTCAGGTATGAATCATTTCAAAAAGGCCTCCCTGGTCAGTCAGCTCTCTTTCGCTCATAAGCATCCACAGCTGAACACTGCTACACCCTCTATGGTGTGTGCATTTTGTTGACGTGATACTTGGACAACATCTGGATTAGCCCTGTGCTGTCTCTGCCTTAGCACTCCCTTCAGGTCCAGTGCTCTGCTGTGACCTTTTTTTTCATGGTACTCTGCTCTTCTTATAAGAAGATTCTACTTACATTGTTAACTGGGGATTGTGTTTCAAACCTTGAGCCTACCACTTAGGGATTCAAATGGACCCCTCTTCTTCCTAAAATGCTTATTTCTAAGGCTTCAGAGTGTATATTTTATCATATAGGGACTATCTTTTTACTAGCTTTCCAACTATTCAAATTGTATTATTTCTTAAAGATTGGGCTCAAGTTTTAATTTTCTTATCTTTTGTCTAATGTAGTGACCCACTGCCTTGAACTATTGGCAGATTCTCATACTGTAAACTTGATTGAACCTAGTTATTTATTGTTGTCAATGGATTCATAAAATCAAGAATCTTGGAGAATACTAATTTGTCTTAAACTGTGGGTACAGAGTTGGGAGAGCACTAAGAATTAATATCTGATGTATTCCTTCAGAAATGATGGAAGAACTGAGGGACCCCTCAACAATCTCCAAAAAGAACTGGCAGTAATTGGACCACTGCATTTTAGGCGTCCATAAACAACTACAGTGTTGTAATTGGTTGCTGTAGAATGTAGCTTCCCAGTATAGAAAGTGCTTAATTTTACATCCTTCCCCAGACATGCCATAATGCTTCCATAATCTCTTTAACATAAATAATCTTCTCATATAGAAGGGAAAAACAATAGAGAAGGCATAAAGATGTAAAAATCAAGACAAAATATTTTTCGTCTTGTGGTGGTTTGAATGAGAACAGCTCCCATAGGCTCAGAGATTTGAATACTTGGTCCCCAGGTGATGGAACTGTTTGGAAAGGATTAAGAGGTGTGGCCTTGTTAGAAGAGGTATGTCACTAAGGGTGGGCTTTGAGGTTTCAAAATATTAGCACCATTCTGAGTTAGTTCCCTCTGCCTCATACTTGTTGATTAGTGTGTTAGCTCTCAGTTACTCTGTTACTACTCCAGCGCCATGCCTGCCTGCCTGCCTGCCTGCTCTCTGCCATGACAGTCATGAACTCTCACCCTCTGAAATGGTAAGCCCTGGACAAACTCTTCTATAAGAAAAAAGAAAGAAAAAAAAAGAAAAGAAAAGCAGACAACTGGAAAAGCTATAAAAATCATGAAAAGTATGGCATGATCCCACTTCAGGGCAGGGGAGTTGGGAAAAATACAAATATTCATGATATTTAAAATCAGAAGGAAAAAACCTGTGACTGTGATTCATTTATGATTTCATTCAACCTCCTGAATTGAGCAGGCGATGAGACTATCTAAACTGTGCCAATTAAAATACAAGGCAGTCAGAGGACATCCATTGTGTCCACATGACATATGTAAACATTTGTAATATCTTCTCTACATTATAAGAATACCTTAATGTCTCTAATTCTTTGTGATCTACCATCATTTTAGACTAAAAAAGCATTTACATGTGTTTTATATGGTTGTATATAACATTATATATTAAATAATTTTGACATATGCAGATACATGGCACATATTTAGGCTATCAAGTCAATATAAATATGGTGTTACAAATTCAGAAAGATACTCCTTTCTGGAATTTTGGCTGTGAAAATGACAGATACCAGCCTGGCAGTGGTGACACATGCCTTTAATCCCAGCACTCAGGAGGCAGAGGCAGGCAGATCTCTGTGAGTTCGAGGCCAGCCTGGTCTACAAACCAAGTTCCAGGAAAGGTGCAAAGCTACACAGAGAAACCCTGTCTCGAAAAACTAAAAAAAAAAAGAAAGAAAGAAAGAAAGAAAGAAAGAAAGAAAGAAAGAAAGAAAGAAAAAAGAAAATGACAGATACCATAGCGCTCACTGATAAGAAAGAATTCTGTTCTTACAGCAGGTCGAGGTATGGGTTTTTGAGGTTTCTTGGATCCCAGCTTCTTCATTGCATTGTAGTATTTCTTCTGTTCTTCTGTCATAAAGATGTCTTGACCTCCAAAGTAAAGAAAGAAAAATAAAACACTGTTAAAACCATGTTCTTTACTAGCTGGAAAATCTATGTGAGTGCCTGTGTGAAAGTCGGCACTCCTAATGTTACTAATGATCATTCATGAAGATCAACACTTAGTCCACATGCTATGTCATAGCAGGCACATTCACTCACTGGAACCTTCAAAGTGTTGAAGCTAAACTATAAATGACCTACACTGTTTTTTTTTGTTTTTTTTTTTTAATTTTCATTTTGAAGGCATGGCTTCTCTGCATAGCCCTGGTTGTCCTGAAACTCACTGTAGACCAGGCTGGCCTCCAACTCACAGAGATCTGCTTGCCTTTGCCTCCCAAGTGCTGGCATTAAAGGCGTTTACACCACCATGCCTGGCTGACCTAATCTCTTACAACTCATTAAATCACTAAAGACTTTCTGAAGTTTGCCTGGTTTTCCTTGGCAAATGCCTTTTGCAGCACAATGGCAGTAGTGTGATAAACTCAGCTCAGGCGTCCCAGTGCAGAGAGCACCTAGATATACTCATCTTCTTTTTCTGTTGGTTGAAGTTGTCTATGATGACACCAATGAAAAGATTCAGTGTGAAGAATGAGCCGAAAATAATGAAGATGACGAAGTAAAGGTACATGTAGAGATTGTCTTCATATTTGGGTTGCAATTCTACCTAAAATACAAAGAATGGTAGCCATTAGATTGAATAATTTCATAAAGAGTTCATGATTGAATTTTCAAATCTCTAAATACGAAACAGACAAATATCGAACAGATTTCAGGAACAACTAGGTCTAATGTGCCTATTGAATCCTGAAAGACTACTCACTGACTTGAGAAAATGAAAACATTCAAGCAGAAGCTTAAATAATTATAATAATCTCACCAAATAAACCCTTAGACTGTGAACATTCTTCTCCTTAATAAGCAAAGATCGCAACAAGGCATGTAGCTAGAGTTGCCTCGCCCCTCAGTAGAGAAGCCAGAGTCTCATTATTCTATTTTAAAATAGCTAATATTTACTTTCTCTGCCTAGCCCTCTCACCTGTGAAATGGAAACCCCAGAACCTATACCTTTTACAGTAACTCGTGAAAGTTAAATATGTTAACATGTAGAAAAGTGCTTAAGGCCAAGATCAAGCAATAGTGATGGATAGTTGTGGAAAGTTTAATAGTACACACTTCCCAAGTAGGCTAGAAGCCACATTGTACATGTAAGTATGAGTAGGTTGGCCAAGTTTGTTCTTCCTGATAGTAGGTAGAGTGGCCCACTCTCTCCAGTAGGTGCAGTCTGTATTACAACAGCCCTCTGTCTTGTCCAGACCTTGGAGGAAAATGAGTGCTAAAAAAGCTTCTGCTGTAATAAGAAGTTCAAGTCTCACAGTACGCTTCTAATAACTCAGTGAGTCAATCACAAAGAATGTAAACTGTAGCTTATTGTGTTGTGACATCAATTTTGAGGGTTGTAACAAACATTTTGAAGTGAAACCCGATAAAGTAGAAATCAAAATGATTGTAAAACTAGGTATTGTTTGCCGACCATTTGACTTATCTATATGTATATGTATATGTATATGTATGTATATGTATGTATAACATTGTAATATGATATTTTCAAATTTTATAAAATTAAATGCAATATACTAAAGTTTCTCACATATAAGCTTAAATGAAATACCCCCTTTATAAGAAAAACACAACTCAGTTACTTCAGAAATCCTGGTGTGTTTATTCTTCCACAACATAGATGCTACCATTAGCTTCCATTTTGGAGAATTGATACCTTGATATTCTTAAACAGTACGTTTATTTTATACCAGTTATGAGCCAATAAACACAATTGTGATGCATATTCAGTTTCTTTGTCTTAATGCATCCACATTTATTTCTACCACTACTAATACTTACTTGTTGCTATTATTTTTCAGTTGATTCCAGTTCTTGTCATTTCAAAATCTTTTGTTCATGTCTGTACATAGACTAACTGTCTAATATATTTGCACAGGAGTAAAAATTTCTCAAGAATATGTTGTAAAAGGCAAATAATACCTTAATACCCAACTATTTTATTCTATTTATCTAGTGGTGTATGTGTGTGTGTGTGTGTGTGTGTGTGTGTGTGTGTGTCTAATGAAAGTAAAAGGCAGAACCTGGCATGGTGGCATAGTCTTTAATCCCATCACTGAAGAGGCAGAGGCAGGTGGATCTCTGTGAGTTCCTGGCTAGCCTGGTCTACATAGAGAGTTCCAGGTCAGCCAGGACTACACAATGAGAGCCTGTCTCAAATAAATACATTAAATAAAAAAATGAAAGTAAAAGAAAAAGCCAGAAAGTCTTCCTCATTGTCTCAGTGGCCAGTTGGCTTTTGTCTTCTGCCATATGCATGAGTGTGAGCGCTTAGGTAGCAGTCGGCTTATACTAGGTTACTACCAGAGATGCATGGTAAGCTGTGTGTCATGTAGGCGCTGTTGCTAAGGTAGAAATAGCTCTGGATGAACTAATCAAAGAGGTAGAGAGAGCTCCTTTAGAAACACAGTTTCTGAGCCGAGTTGAAAAAACGTTCTGTATTGTGTGTGTTGAGCCTCTGCTTCAATAATGCAGAGTTGGTACCAAGTACACAAGGATACTGTGCAAAATTAAGTGGGATAACATGAGGTTGACTTTGGTATCCTGAGTGACAAGTAAAACATTTTCAATCATGATTCAGAAAACTCTCATAGCTGGGATTGCTGATGCATTGCAGGGCTTTTTAGCATTTTCTGCCTCCGATGGTCTTCTGTCTAATTCTCTCTTCTGTGTGTTTTTATGAGGTTGGTAAAAACAACTCAGGGATTTTTAATACAGAGCTAATTGCTGGTACAGAGAAATAACATTTTGAGAGTAATCTGGGGACTCTAGTAAACTAGAAATCAGTCTCTTTCCAAAATGCCACTTTCTTCCTTGATCAACTATATGAAATTAATAAAAAATGAAGCGAAAAACTCCACTGCATTTGTAAGGTCAGTTTTGCAAATCTCTGCCTTCTCTCACACACTTCTGCCTCCCGTCAGGAGACACTAGTAGGTCTGGGCTTGTTTGTTGTGTTTCCTGTGTTCCCCACCATTTGTCATTATTAGTCATATCCGTCCCCACAGAAGATCAGATGCTGGAGGAAACGTATGGCACACGAAGAAAATCGCCCTGAGGAGGATTTCTGTTCACAAAAATAAAATGTCTCATTTCAAAAATACAGTTCATAAAAACTTAAGCATCAGGGCTCAAGCTTATTAGAAAAGACACAAAAAAAAAAAAGAGAGAGAAAAGCAAAAGAAGAAATCACAGTGAGGGGCTGGAGGGGTGGTTCAGCAGTTAGGAGTTTTTGTTGCTCTTCCAGTGGAGCAGAGCTCAATTCCCAGCACTCACATGGTGGTTCACAATTGTCTGTTACTCCAGCTCCATGGGATCTAATGCCCTCTTCTGGGCTCTATGGGCACCGGGCATGTGTGTGATGCACAGACGTACAAGTAGGCCCCAAACACTGACACACATAAAATAAAATAAATCTTATAAAAAATTTACAGTGACTTGAGAAAAACTTTTTAATTAAAATTTGAAAAACTGGCCAGCTTCAATTTTTGGGCTACTAATTATTTTTAAGGGGACTATTAGACCTTTAACATGATAAGAAATTTCAACTCTGTAACTAAAGACTAGTATCCCAAACCAAATTTTTTTTAAAGAAATAATGTGAGTACTTTATTTTGGTAAAATAGTTGTGTTCTGTAAACTGACCTATAACTATACCATTTTTTTTCTGTTGTTGTTTGCCATTGACAATTTACAATAATATGGATATATTCATTTCTGGCCTCAATAGACTTACATTTCTTGAGTCAACAGCTGCATACATGATGTCCATCCATCCTTTAAATGTGGCCTGTAAAACAGTCAAAATACTTACTTTTCTTCTTGATTACAGTTTAGAAAATAAATCATCATGGTAGAGGTACTAACAAAAGATGAGACTAAAAGGCTGGGAGACAGTATTCTAGATATTTTCACCACAAAGAAATGGCAAATGTTTGGTGAAAGATAGGTTTCATTTGAGTGCACACTACACAGTGTATATGTGTATTAACATGTCTCATAGAGCTCTACAAAGACAAACAATTTAAAAAATGTGTAAGTCGGTAACCAAGATTCATTCAAATACAATTGTATAACACGGTTTATGGCTATTATTCAAACTGTGCGGACAATATTTGGTAATAGATGCAATACTTTGTAAATCTTCCCATGCATATTTAACACATAATGATGAAATCCGGATCCATCGTCACAATATACCATCATAAAAGTCACCTCAATAGCCTTTGACTCTGATATCATTATTAGAACAATTATTAGAATGAACCTAGGAAAGCATTCAGGAACAGAGTATCAGCACGAAACAGGGTTTGAACATTATTCCATGTGCGCATATACCATTTTATTTAGACATTCATCCACTGATTGACTTAGAAGGCTATTGTGGTTAATGTTGCTACAATGACAATCAGTATGTATGTGAAAGATATGAGAATGTAGACATGTTTTCACACACTGAGCTTGCATTTCCTTTTGACACATGCCCAGGACTGGAATCACCAGATCATATGATAGTTCTTTTTTTGAAGGATTCCTTCAGTGTTTCTCATAAGGCTTACTAATTAACATTTCCACAAACAGTGTGCAGCCTGCAGCAAACATGTGTTATGCTTCTTCTCTTTGAGGACAGTCACTCTAACAGCACTGACGGAACATTTAATTGTGGAGGAAAAAAACTTCAGACACATTGCAAGCAATAATCAAGTGGTCACTTACTACTTGAAGCAGAGAAAGATATCCAAGTCCCACATTATCGAAGTTGACTTTCACATTCTTCCACCTGGCTGTCTGGTTGTTCTCTATGAGCGCTTGGCACTCACTGAAGTTGTTGACCACACTCACGTCAAACATTTCCCCAGTGGTATAGTTGATGCAATGATAGAACTTGCCAGCAAAGAGATTCACTCCCATGATACTGAATATTAGCCAAAAGATCAGGCAGACCAGAAGTACATTCATAATGGATGGGATGGCACCCAGAAGAGCATTTACAACAACCTGGCACAGAAGGAGAGGGAAAAAACCCATGAAAAGACAATTATTTATGTTCACTGACTTTCAAATGTTATGAGAAAATAATGATTTCAGCTTGGAAAATGGCTCAACTGTTGTGAGCACTGTTGCTCTTTGAGAATAACTAGACTGGGTTCTCAGCACCCATGTCAGGTGGCTAACATTCTCCTGTAACTGCAGTTTTAGGGAGCTAACACCTTTTTCTAGCCTCAAGGGCATCTGAATGCCTGTGTTGCACACACACATACACTGGCATACAAACATACAGAGAAAATATGTAAGTGCATCTTAAAAAAGAAAAGAGAGAATAATGGTCTGGAGAGATGACTCTTAGATCAAGAGGATCTAGGTTTAGTTCCCATCATCAACATGGAGGCTCAGATCTGTGTGTGACTCGCTACAGAGATTCAGACACCCTGTTCTAGCTTCTAAGGCCAACATCACATACATGTGGTATATATATATACCCCCCCATATAAAAAAAATATATATATACATATATATATATATATGCAGGCAAATATCCATACACATAATATGAAATATAATACTTTGTATAACAAAGAATACAATAGTCAAATTATAGAAAAAAATATATCACTCATCAAAGTTGAATGTTGGGTAGGAATATCCAATAGCTTGATCTAAGACTTTTTAAATTCTAAATTTCAGAAGAATATGAAATGAATTTTACATTGTGGAATACTTTCTTAGGGGCTAAGCAAGTATATGTAGGAGGAGATTTTTCAACAAGGAATGGAGATAATTAAAATCAAGAAGTAATTAAGACAGCAAATAATGGCATAAATTTATAAAATCATTATATAAACAATACCAAGTGTGCAATACTAAACTGAGAACAAAGGAGAACACTTGAAGGTACAGTGTGATAAAGAGCACCTGCTTATCATACACAAGACCTGGGATTTGGTCCCAAGGCCAAGAAAGAGGAAGTGGGAGTATATGAAAGATGAATTTGACACAGAAAATGAAACATATTATAGTACAAACCATTTAACATCCTTTGTTTATTAAGCTTACTACTGCAAAAGCATGGCTTTATGTAATTGCTAAAGAGAAAAAAAATATCCAACAGCCAACCAATCATTTCTTTCTATACCTAGAAAAGCATGCACAAACATGCCTACATACCAATTCATAACATTCATCTATTGTTGTGCTTATAATACTGTGATGAAATCTGAGGAGCTATTTTCATTTCCGTTTTTGTTTTTGTCTGGTCTTGTACACAGTTTTTGAGACAGGGTGTCACTTTGTAGTTCAGCCTGGCTTGGAACTGACTGTGTAGGCTGGCAATCCTATTGCCCCAAATTTTTGAGTGCTAGGATTAAAGGAAACTTTTTTTTTAATGTTTATTTATTATGTATACAGTGTTCTGTCTGCAAGTATGCCTGAAAACCAGAAGGGGGCAATAAATCTCATTAAGGAAGGTTGTGAGCCACTGTGTGGTTGCTGGAAATTGAACTCAGGACCTCAGGAAGAACAGCCAGTGCTTTTAAATGCTGAGCCATCTCTCCAGCCCTATAGGAAACTTTTAAGTATCACAAAAAGCATCCATTTCTACAAGGTTTTTTTTTTTTTCTTTTCTTTCTTTTTTTTTAATACTCAATACCATGGAGACAGGGTACAATTATTTTCTAGGTGGTGATGATATGTGTTCTTGGGCCTTTGTCCCAGGGGATAACAAATGTCATCTTGAATTCCTCCTGGTCTTTTGTACAGCCTTTCTAGGGGAGTATTAGATTTCTACAGCTGACCTACTTTTTAGATATCTCTATCTGTGCTTAAAAACCAAAAGGCCAGATTCTGACTTCAACAGGCACCAAGTACATAATACAAGTGGAGTGAAGAAACGTTGAGTCATGATTGGATAGTTTTAAATGACATCAAGTAAGAGGTCCTGCACATTTCAAAATAGAGGATGATAGGTAATCTTGGTACATATCAGCAATCTATGAGATATGATCAAGAATTCCCTAAGGAAAATGAAGGGAATTAAGAGCATTGAGCATTGTGTTCTGTTGAGTCAAATGATGATATGCATTAGGGACATTGAATACATAATGCTGATTGGTTGGTTATGTGAACATGAAGATGGATTTGTCCTTCCTACTGTAGAAAGTTTCAGGTTGTTCTTAATTATAATCACAGCAGATTCGAAGATGTTTGGTCTTACCCTCATTCCTTCAAACCGGGATAAGGCTCTGAGAGGCCTTAGAGCTCTTAACGTTCTGAGGGATTTGATGGCACCAAGTTCTGAATAACCCAAGGCATTTGCAGTTAAGCTAACCAATGATACCTATACAAAAAAAAGAGCAGACAATTGATTAAAAGTTATAGATCAAAGTGTCTACACACCCTTCAACCTTGCTCTATGCAACAAAGAAGCAAGCAGTTCTCAAACTTGGGCGAGTTTCCACACCACCCAGAACTAGTTAAGGTCACTAAGTGCTATAACAGAAATGTTATTCTCTCTTTGTCTTGTCTTCCCAGCCTTTTTTTAGATGCCTGTTTTCTAATAAAAGAGAGAAAGAAAGGATATGGATTCGGGGGCCGGGGCGGAGGGGAGAATCTGGGAGCAGTTGGGGTATGGGAAGCTGTGATCAAAATTTGTATGGAAAAAAAAAAATCTAATTTCAGTTAAAAAAAAAAAAACATTGAGAGCTGGTGGAGTTTGATTTAGTACATTTGGGAAAAGGCCTGAGAATTTATATTTTTCTAAGTTCTGGTAAAAGCTATAGTGCTGATTCATAAATCACATTTTGGGACTTATCACTAATTAAAGCAAGTAAAATTAGTGAATGAAAAGAAAGAAAAGTTGAGATTTTAGTATAACTAAAGAATTTTAAGGTTGTTATTTTCTTTAGTAATTTATATAGATTACTAGTGTTATTGGTAAAAATTCTAAGAATCCCAGTTGGGAAAAAAAAAAAGAAAAACTGTCATAGTCATCACTAAAATACCCAATTACCTTTGAGAGTTATAACTATTACATGAACTCAGAAAAAAAAGTTATCTCATTCTAAAGCACACTAAAATTTGAAAATTAGATAAGTAGAAACAAATACACAATACAGTTTTTTAAAAGTATTGCGATAATAAGTATTTGAAAAATGTTTTCTAAGAAAAATAACAGAAGTAGCCGGGCGGTGGTGGCGCACGCCTTTAATCCCAGCACTCGGGAGCAGAGCCAGGCGGATCTCGAGTGGACTACCCATGTATTAAAAAAAAAAAAAAATAACAGAAGTAAACGGAATTTGTTTGACAAAACCTTCATTTGTTTATACTAATTTTGTATGTGTAATCTGAAAACAAAGTCTCCGAATGTAAGAGGGAAATGAGGTATGAAATTCATCAAATTCAGGGCTTTGTAAGTCTTCTCTTCATAGATAACTGAGGAATAAAGTGAGTTATCTTCTTGAAATGCAGAAAGATAATAAACAAAAATTAAAGTTATCCTGCGAGGGCTTTCCACATGTAAGCCAGGAGGATTTAGAGTGCTTTACATTCTCTGAAGACAGAATCCGAGGGAGAGGCATACATTAAAGGATGAAAGAACAGTTGGACAAATGAAAAATGTTCTGAACGGGGCCAGAACTGTCAGAGAACTGAAGTGGTGAGCCACGCCACTTTCAGCAAGCTGTTTAGCCACAACTGAAAAGGAGGTACATCTGGGTCTCCCTGGAACACCATAGACATCTTTAATCTGCTGTTTTGTTTGTTGGAAGATATTCTTCAGAATCTTCCTGTCCACTAAATCCCTAAGTTTACATTTCTTTGGATGGGATCATGGGTTCTCCCAGCACTTGTCTGTCTGAATTTGTCTTCCACTTACAAACCTTTGCCTCATACTTCCCGACCTTTGCTCACTCTCAAGCACTACTACTCAGGGTTGGCACAAGTCAGTGTCCCTACCTCTTCGTAGTTACTGGCGTTCTTTTCACTCCAACTCTGGTTTACTCTACTCTCAAGAAACCTTTTCTCAAGGTTTGACCTTACTGGTCAACCTTAAGCTCCCTTAGGACCAGAGAAGTAACATTTCTATTTATAAGAATTATTATAAATTCTATTATAATAATTTTATTATCTACTCGATAAGAAAACAGAAAATTAGAAAGAATATTTGATTTTAAACAAAGTATCAACCAGTTTACCGTACCATCATAAGAGTATTCACAAATCTAAAATAGTAGATTTCAGAGTATACTAGACAATGTGAGTTCATATTAGATGATGTATATTAGACAATGTTAGTTCAGGCAGCGAGACAATTAACTTTCTTTTTGGGTTTCTTTATATTTAATTAACATGGATATAATAACTTATCCTTGTTTACATATATTGAATTTAGCTATGCTATCATCAAGCTACTGATCTGTCACAATCACACACAAAAAAGTGAAAAGAATGGTGTCTTACACGACCTGTCACACGAGAGAAAGAGCGGCAGCATCTTTGACACACTCGTGTTGCTGTTTGTAATTATCAAATATAAACATGGGTGGCTTTAATTTTTATTATCTTTCTGCATTTCAAGAAGATTTTTAATGTAGTTCCTCATGTGCCCTTTGCATGTTCCATTTAGGAATAATTTACCATAGTCAATTGCTTTAAATCCTTCTGTATTCTGATATTCCATCTTAATACCTTTAAACACCAATGCAAGTTAATAAATCCTTTAAATATTGGTTAGCCAATCTGTTTTTAATTGCCAGATAAATCCAGTGATATTGATTGGTTTTGGACTTTCAATTTCACATGCAATTAATATTCTACGTATGGCACACATATTTCTCCGCAGGCTCAACTGCAGACAAATTCGATTGCCGAAGATGCTCGTGAAGGATTTTGACAACTGTAACTGTATGAAATGTGAGGATTAAAAACAAAGTTAGGAGACAACTTTACTTTTGCATAGCTTAGAATTTAATGTACTGATACAAATGTTCTTTTTCAAACTAAGTCACTAAATATAAGGTGGCACTTAAATCGACAAAATGTGTCTCAGGTATAATTCCATTAGAGAAGTAGAAATTAGCACTTGTATTTGGACTAAATCAGTGTTTCCCAGAGTGCCTGCTCCATACTGCTGGCCACAGCCAGGACCAATGCTCATCGTGCCCTGCCAAGAAATAGAAGAGGGAACTTCAGAGTACTCACATCAACAATCAGGAAGTCCAGCCAGCACCAGGCATTGGTAAAATACATTTGGAAACCATAAGCAACCCACTTTAGAAGCATCTCCAGGATGAAGATGTAAGTGAAAACCTTGTCAGCATACTCCAGCATGGTCTTGATGGTCTTTCGCTGCTCGATATATATGTCTTCAAAGGCCTACAAATGATAACATGATATTGAATGTTGTCAAGAAAAGTTTCTGCTTTATGTATTGAAAAAAAAAAAAAAAGGAAATGAAAAGCTGCCTTCTTCAGTCAGGGGCAGGAGGGTTATCATGATGCCCTGGCTTCAGAGTTATCTGCACATGTGAAGAGCACCTGGGCATTGCAGCCTACTGAGAGACTCAAGCAATTCTAAAATCTGGATATTGAGACTATCCTCAAAGAGCTTAAGATGTGTAAGAGAAGGTCAGATGTTCCTTTCTTAAGCAAGAGGTGGTGTCATTTAGAAATATCTCAGAATCCAGAGTGACTTCTACCCCCTCCCAAGACTTTGTAAATATGTGACAAGAAGTCTCCTGAACTTGGGAAAGGGGGAAATGTGATCTCTTTACTTTCTCCAGCAGTTGTGAGTGTGTTTGGAAGCTGCCATCATTCTGTATCTCTTAGGAAAAAAAGGATATGGTCATTTTACAGGAACCCCTGAGCCTTTTAGTAAGAAAAGACCTTTTAACACAACCCCTTTTAAAAAGGAAAAGTCAAAACAGTGTGGGGTGGCCTGGGTCAAGGAACTAAGAAGGTTTTCTTTTTAGAGAAGGAGGTCATCTAGATTTATGACGGGGCTCAACACAAGGGCTTTGAATGTAGTTCAAGCTGGAAGGCCCAAGAAGCCAGCTCCTGGGTGGACAAGTGCAAGTGTTTTGGTGAGCTGTAACTGAGTGTACCAGGGAGCCAAGGGCTCTTATAGGAAAGTCAGAGGCTGGTGAGGACTCAGATACTCTCCTAACTGAGCAGATGGCAGGATGCAGGACTCAGTCAAAGCAGATGTGGGCTTAACGGCCCCCAGAAGCGAGGAATCCATCCTTCTAATGAAAACGTACTCAAACACTTTCAGTGAATTAAAAGTAAAGGAAACGCGACTACTGTCACATCACAACATAGGAAAATGGGTCACTCTATTTTGTAATATTAGTGACTATTTGATTCAATTATTCATCCTATTCCATGAAGGTAGATGCACACTAGGTTTGTAGTGCTTTTAGAGATTAAGTAAGCCTCGTCACCATTCACTGTGGCTGGCAGGTGAATTGGTGCGAACCAGTCAGGTGACTTGTTCCAGAAAGGGGCTTCTATTAAGCAGCCTCCACTTCAGCTGGCAACCCCACGTCTTATCTGCATAGCCCTTCTGAAGAAGCGCCATTGATCTTTCCCTTTGCCAGAAGGTGCACTGCATGGACACTCTAAAATCTATCTCCGAAATAAGAAGCCGATCGCGTTTACATTGTATTGTCCGTCGAAAATCCAGTAGGCACTGGAAAGTATAATAATGGACTTGAGAATACAAGAATAAAATTCACTATCAGAAATAAAGAAAAGGAACTGCCCCTGGTAACTAAAAGCCAGAGAGATTCTTCCTGAGATATTATGGGAGCACACACAGAGTGTAATCCTATCTGGCTCCTCCAGCTAGAGCAGTATAGGGGGCCCTTCCCCCCGCCTCTTTCACTTTTCCTAACAGTCGGTTCTACAGATGGGTAAAGTGAGGTTCAAGGGAGGGGGAAGGAAAGCGATGAAGGGGCGGGCCCTGCGTCACCTACCAGAGCACCGCTGCTGAGCAGGATCATGAAGACGATGAAGGTCTCGAACCAATTGTGTTCCACGATCTTGTAGCAGGTCTTCCTCAAGTTCCACCACAGCTTGCCTTTGCCTTCTTCTATGCTTATCTGACAACACTTGAACTTTCTCACACAGTCTAAAAGACATGAGAGCAGATGAAAGAGAGGCCATCAGTTGCTCTTGGTGCATCACTGTGAAGGTGGGACACGCACCTACGATATTACTTCATAGTGCATTAGAAAACAGCTTTATTTTAAAGATGGCTTCCGCTTACAGAAATCAAAACCAACAGTCTAGCCTTTTAATGATCGGTTAGATGATTATTTATTTTTATGTGCATGTAACTGTATTATAATATACCATAGAACACTCAAATGCAGAAACACATAAAGTAAAACTCCAGCTTATCTTTCTGTTTTGCCTTTGTCCTGTGAGTCAATCCTACTACTCTGTATAAAAATTACATATATTTGAATTTTGATTAGTTTGCTTCATAGCATAATAGAACCTCTCCATCTAACCATAAGGTTTGTGAAAGATGCTATTATGTTTCTCTCCATAAGATTATGGGAATTTATATAAATGTTCACTATTATTGAATAATTGGATTGCTTTGTTTCTGATCGTTATCAGCCACAATGCAATAAGCACCTATGTGTAATTTGTGAGGTACTCAGTAAAAGGCTTTTCAATAAATATTTATTGAAGAGCTATTGTATGCAAAGAATTGTACTTGGAAAAATCATAATAAAATTATGGTATGTAAAAGAGCCTTACCCTTGGGGAATGTACATTGTAGTGAGAGTGATTTTTCAAAAGGTTTTACAGTCACAAAAACAATTATCATAAGGTAAAGTCTTATTAAAGTCTCACCAATAAAGTTTAATTTTTGAATTTTATGGAATAAAATGGATTTGGGATTATATCTTAGGAGCTATATGAAAGTCCTATTGATAACATGAAGTTATAAGAACCAATTAAGAAATCCAGACAAAAATGAGGGAGGGGAAAGTCTGAGCATCATGCCCAAGCTTTAGCAGTCAAGCTCAGGTGAGTGACTTAAAGTTGAGGGCTTCATATGGTTTTCTATGCAGCACTGTTGTTACATGATACAACTGACCCTCATCGGAAATGATGTAATTTTAGCTTTCTTTCGAGAATCCTTTTGAGAGTACTCTGATGTTGCCAATTGCCCCATATGAAAGTATGTAGTATATTGCAGCTTTCCTATACCTTTCACCTTTGTTGAAAAAAAAATCATGAAAAATATTTGACCTTGATTGATACAGGAAACTATTACTCAAGGTCAGACTGAAATGTGTATTTATCAATTAGTACACTATATTATGGCCACCCAGGAAATGTCAGATTATTTCCTTACTCATTTTAGTTACCTGTCATTTCCTTTTCTTTTTGACAACTTTACCAGTTATGCATTTGGTTTAGCTATCTCTCTTGTTAGCTAATTTAGAAGGCCAATTGTGCGTGCTGGTTGGGTTCTTTTGTCAACACAAGTGCAGGTCATCTGAGAAGAGAGAACCTCGACTGAGAAGATACCTCCATCTGATTGATGTGTATGCAAATCTGTGGGGCATTTTCTTGGTTAATGATTGACATGAGAGTGCCTAGTTCACTGGGGTTTGGCAACCTTTTGGCCAATGTCATGTGCTGTTTAAGAAAGCAGGGAAAGCAAACTTGTAAGCCACATTTCTCCGTGGCCTCTGCTTCAGTCCTTGCCTCTAGGTTTCTGTCTTGGCTTACTGTCCTGACTTCCTTCATGGTGGACTGTGACGTAGAAATGTAGGCCCTATTAATAAACCTTATCCTCTCCACTTTGCTTTTGGTCAGAGGGTTTTATCACAGCAACATAAAACAAACTAATACACCAACAGCAGCATGTTGCAGAGGTGATCAATAGCTTCAAAAGCAAAAGGATCTAACTACATAATTTAAGCCTATGTTCAGAAAAAATTGTCCTTGTTTTGAGATTTAAAACAAAGCAAATAAATGAATAGTTGGTAGATAAATAGGTACGGGTAATTAGAGGCAGTAGATAGAGAGATGTAGACAGGTCACAGGAAAGATGGAAAGACAAGAAGAGAAGGCCACTGACACCACCCCACTGTTTGCTTACCTTCTGTGAAACAGGCTTCTGGCTCAAGGGATTCTTCTGGTTCAGCCTCTGGCTGCTCTCCCTCTGCTGGAGCACCTATATCAACTGTACTGCCTTCAGATGAACTAGTTGCATTCAATTTCTGAAAACCAATCCCACAGAAAAGCTTTTAAACATGTTCTCTAATCCAAACAAAGACTCCTAAGTCGTGCCCCACCCCCAGTCTTCTGTATGCATTCTCTTGATCTGTAATTTAAGAATAACTTAAATATAATGCCAATCTGCTTTGGGAGAGGTGGGGGTCACAAGATTAGATACAGCACTGTAGAATTTTTTTTCTTAGACACAGTGCCACTTAAATAACTTTTGTTTAAGTATCTATGAGGTTTCTGAAATAGAATTCTACAGAAAGCTTATGCCATATGGTCATATGGTCACTGAGATTTTGCTTTTGCAAATTCATTTGTAAATGGTATAGCTTGTTTTATTCTAAAATTGTGACCCGTCCAACAAAAGCTGCACAAGTGTATTTTCATGTCAAATGTAGAAAAGGTTGGGTCAAATGCACATAAACAGCAACAATCTAAATTTTTCCACTTTTCATTGACATGAAAACATAGACTACTGGTTATTATTAAAGACATTCTATAACTTTCTATGTTGGAAAAGAGCAGCACATTGTTAGCTATACAGCAAGAGCAGGTATCTCGCATTCTCTTTGGCCAATGCACTCCTGGGTTTCATTGTGCATTTGGAAACTACCTGTTACTTTGGCACTCTTGCCTGTCCTGTTAGAAATGGCAGAAATGGGTCACAGTGTGTCATTTTGTTTCCTTTGGGTTAAATCAAAATCATCCAAAGGAAACTACAGAGGAAAGAAGTTGTCTTAAATATTGACATGTATACACATTATTCAGGTCTATCCATGGGACCAGCATAAAGGATGGGGTTCCAGTCTTAAAACCTGTTCTTAAGATGCCACAGGCATAGTGCAGGGCCAGGTGTGAGTGCCACGTGGAACCAGAGTAGTTTAGGCCACAGCATTCTCGAACCTGTTACAATGTTATAACTATTAGTGCATAACATTAGGAGGTGGCTGAGCTCAAAGAGCTCCTTTACCAAGAGGATGAGGGAAGCACATGGTAAGATGAGCATTGACATGGAACACTGGATTCAAATAGATGCTGGAGTTTCTACCGGAAAGATCTTACTCACACTTTGGATAAGAATTATATGGATCCTTTCCTAATGAGATGATTCTCTTATAGCATGAAAATAATTTTATTTTTATGAAGTGTGGACTCAGCATGTTTTGAGTTCATATGGAGAAAGCATTATGTACATATATGAGAAATTGAAATGTCTTAACTACTTTAACAATACCAATAACAGATGTATAAATATTATATACTCCTGTTTCCTAAGAATTAGTTATGTAATTTATTTTAAAATTTGTCTAAACAATGTTAAAGGCTATAAGTTGATTTTTTTCCTCATTGAACACTTTATGATATTAGGCAGATAATAATATCTTTGCCATTAAAATTTGAATATATTTTGTTCTTTGATTAAACACCAAAATAAAATTTATTATAGGTATTCCAAGTTTTGGGGCCTTTTCTAATTGTACATCCTTTCTTTTAAATTTGACTCTTTCTTATGTAAGTATACTTGGATTTGCAGTCATGTAATTGACCCCTAAAACATTCTCTCATCTCTTATAGAGATCATGTAACATCAAGTTGTTGTATCTCAGAGGCTGGATGATACAGGTTTTGTTGTTTATAGGATTTTGAAATGCAGCACAGGTAACCAGACAAACTGAAGTTCAGTCACATCTGATTTAACTATACACAGTAAGAATGGAAAATATTCCTTTTAACAAAGAGGATAACATAGGAAGTGCAGGATGGAGCTCCTAATTAAAAAACTGCGGGTCTCTCTTTGTATCATGTGCTCAGGCTGGCACCTGGTCAATGGCTATATCAGCATATTCATCAGTGTGATGGTTGATCTGATTGCTTACTTGGTAGATTCACACAGGAGACAAATCCCTGAGCTTATCTGTGATAAAATTCCCTGACTGAATTAACTGAGGTGAGAAGATTTACCCCAAATGTAGACAGCAACATCCCATGGGCTGCTGGGAAATTAACTAAATAAAAGGAGAAGGCGAGCTGAGAGCCAGCAATCATTGCTATCTGTGTTGTGACTGTGGATCCTATGTGACCAGTTGCCTCCTACTCTGACCACTGCGCCTTCCTTCCTGTGATGGACTGTATCTTCAAACTGCGAGCAGAGATATTCCCATACGTAAATTGCTTTTGTGAGTATTTTATCCCAGCAACAGGAAAATTGACTAACACAATCAATAGTAAGTATGTAATACATACTCAATAAATATTATTTAGAAATGAATGGATGGATGGATGTATAAATAAAGGGCTTCATAACAGGTTGAAGTCTGGTACTGTATTTGGAGTAGTCACCACACAAAAATGTCATAGTTTCCTTGATTTATCTTGATTCAAAATCTTCAGAAGTTTCTCTGAAACACCAGCTATCACTCCTATTATCACATACCTGAGTTGTTGATATTTTAAAAGATGTCTCGAAGACCAGTATCACCAGTATTGATTTAGGTTTTCACTATTTTGCAACCACCGTGCTTCCTCCCTTACATGAGTCTCTCCAGTTCCCAATTTCTTCCATTCCATCATTTCCCTAACTTGGGTGTTCTGGACACTTCATAACTTTTTGTGATTTACTCATTCAATATTACCTTTCATGAGGATAGGCTAAAGTATTTCAAAGCAAGAGAAACTGAAGTCTTCTCAACGTACTTGTAAGACATTTAAGGGCATGAACAGTACCCTAAGCCCTATGAATGGGGCAACAAAAATGCAGTTCAGCCCTCAGAGCTTACTCTAAAGTCCCAATTTGCTCTTCATTGAATGAACAAGTCACCAAGCCAATCACTTGCTTTCAATGCCTTGTTAAACTAGAAACAATATTAGAGAAAGTCAATTTGCTCTATTCAGAGTTCATCACGTTTCAATGTAAACAAGAATTCTCTTGGTGTGTTTTTCTGTTCTTTTGAAAACTATTTACAGGCCTTATCTGTAGATAGTATATGAAAGGCACTTCTGTGTTTTCTTTTCTTCAAACCATAGTGAAATAGAATATACACAACTCCTTTTCATTATAATGAGGCATCTTAGTACCAATAAAGAAGTAATAGCAGATTTTTTTCAATGAACTTCAACACCGAGGTCATTACTTTTATACAGACTGCAGCTTCAGGTGTATTTTGTGTTTCTGGAATATGTACCTCACTAGATTTAAGGTTTGGGGGCAGAAGACTGTGTTTTTGTCGTTATCATATCCCTTGCACCTATCACCAGTTCTTGCCATTAGTGGATGTTTCTTGTGTCAATGAACGAGTGACCTCGCAGCCTATTTATGGACTTCAGCCTCTACATACTTCCTGTCTGATTCTTCCAGGTTTAAAGGAATGTAATCAATCGAAGAGTATCAAGATTACTTGGATATTCAGGGACGTTAAAATGATGACCAACAATTCTTAAAGTTGGGAGTGTGCTCTGAAAATCAGGCTGCCAAGAATTCATTCATAATTAAGAAGAGTCTATGAGGTCAGCTATAAGGAAAATTACTACTGAATCTGTAGTTTTAGATTTAGTTCCCTTCTTTCTACACCAAGTATGTAGATTTACTGTTCCACAGTGAATGGAACCCTTCAAGGAGCAGCTACATCTCCTCTTCCCCAAAGTGCAATAACATAGTGTCTTCCACATGGGTCAGTGTGTATACTTATGCTTGTGGTGTTTAATTTACTACAGCAAAGACAATCCTGCACATTGAGGCATCACACTGCTATCCAGTGGGCTTACTCACCTTGTCAATGTCAGAGTTAATGAGTGGCTATGCCCTATACTTTCTGTATTCTATTCTTCTACAATGTTCTAGGAAATTTCTCTGATGATTCACCAGTAAATTCAACCTTAGTGAATTTGGAGCATTTAGTAGACCGGATATATGACTCAACATTATAGATTCAAGATAAGTGTTTATGATACTGCTGACTTATATGAATCATAACTAAGAACCTTAGTGTCAATTCCAATCATAGTCATAATTCCTGTGTGTGTTACTGTAGAATGAGGAAGACATACATTGGAATATCTCACGAATAAAAACCTTATCAAAAATTATACTGGAGATGTACAACAAAAATGATGATTAATATAATTCCTCATCTCAATTTAATCATTTTGTTGTATACTAGTTAAATGCCATCATGTTAATAAACTATGTTGCTTAAAATGTATTAAAAATCCACAAAATGAAATGAATTAAGAACATAAAATTCATAAGCTTCAGATCAGTTCCTAGTTATCATCATAACCACAGTGCATATTTGCCTCTTAGAGTTGTCAAGTGTATATCATTGTAAGTGACTGTTGGGTTTATGTTCTCTCTCTCTTTTAGTTTTTCAAGACAGGGTTTCTCTGTGTAACCTTGACTGTCCAGGAACTTCCTCTGTAGACCAGGCTGGCCTCAAACTCACAGAGATTCGCCTGTCTTTGCCTCCTGAGTGCTGGGTTTAAAGACGTGTGCCACCACTGCCCAGCTGGAGTTTATGTTCTTAGGTAAAATGTTTCCATTACAGACTGTCAGGTAGTGTCCCAATCTGGGCATCATACACTGCAAAGTACTACAAAGAAAGCAAAATGTAAGTGGGCTATTCATAGACACACTTTAGTGAGTTTTCTACTTCCCTCTGGTAATGTTGAAATATTTAAATTTCCTTATTACTACCCATACCTAACTTACCAGGAAATAAATGGGTAGAATAATACTGTTAGAGGAGATTTTGCCTAGTTAAATTTGAACAAAATTGGGTGCAATACAAGATTGGAATAATAGATTATATAAGAACAGTCATAGAAGGCTGCTATATAAACCAGCAGTGATCATACTCACTTAGAAATATGAAACATATTTGCATAAAAACTACATTTTATAAACTCTTTATATCTATGATGTTAAGTTACTTCTCGTTATTCAGTAGTTGTTCCAAATTCTATAAACTAAGCAGAAAAGAATCATGTTTCACTAAATGATCTAATAAGTACCAAATTGCACTATTTCATGTTTCGGGGGTTTATATGTGTGCTATATGTACAGGTCATGTGGGCATGGGCCTATGTACATGTTGGTGCATGTATGTGTGTGTGTGTGTGCATGAAAAGACCAGAGTTTGATATTATGTGTTTTTCCATTGCTCTCTACCTTACATTTTAAATCAGGGTCTCTTACTGAACCTGGAACTCACTGATTGGAGAGACTGACTAGGTAGAAAACTCCAGGTATCCCCTTGTCTCTGTCTCTCCCCAGTGCTGGGGAGATTTAAAGTCTGTTTTGCTCTCAAAGAATGTTGAGTGTTTAGACCTGGATCCTGCAGCTAGCATACACTGAAGGAGTGCCAGTTGATTTTATAGGGAAAATGTTAACATCACAACATTGGAGGGCATGGTCTGATTTGGTGATGGGCTTACAGTCATAGTGACACATTAAAACATTAAAAAAAAAAAGAAAAAGAAAAAGCTGGTATTACCTTTACAATCAGAAAGTTGACTAAAGCAAAATATCATGTTTATTATGGTGATTTAACCAGAAAATCATTTCATTATTTATAATGAATAATTTTTTTACAAACTTTACATCATACACAACAGACTTTAGTGGAATTGCAGAAAAAAAAAACATATTGTGATGGACTACCCTCAGCAGATTACCAATGTGTCTGGCCCATTGGTCTGATATTAAAGATATGTAGAAGGCTTTTGTTGTTTTTTGCTTTATCATTACCCCACTGAGAGTCTTTCCCATGAGGACTACTCACTTTTTTGACAAAAATCATGAGTTATTATCCATAGATATCATTCCTACCAATGCTTGCTCAGATCTAATCTACATACTTTTGACTCCTTCATGCCATTCATGTTGGAATTTAGTATATTCTTTTACAGACTGAACCATAGTTCCAAAATAGACTGTAAAAAACTTTTTAAAAAGAATTGCCAATTGTAAGAATCATTTCTCTTTTGATCTGTTAATATACTGCCTCAATACTTAAGAAGGTTGTTCTACCTTCTAAATACCTAATTGTTATTTCTCTCAGTGCTTTTCCCTAAAGAAAGTGGAAAGTAGAATATTCAGAGACTAAAGGAACTAAACTTGGCTCTTTATAAGAAACTAGAAAAAGCAAATCATTACCTTAAAGATAATAAAGAATAACATATAATTGGGGAGGAATCTGCATCTTGGATATTTTACACCCTGGTCTTTTGACAGAAGCAGGGTTACCAGCAACTGAATTTTCTTCCAAAGCATTAAAGAATGTTTTAATAGTGTTATGGGATTTTCCCCCTTTCAAAAAAATCTCAACATGATTTTATTATGAGTTATTTTACAGTTTTAATGTGACTAATTCTAAGTGATAAAGTTTCTTATTAATATTTCTACAAAAGTAATGAAACCAGAAGAAAGAATTTGGTTTAAATATCTGTGCACGGAATTGTGAATTAATATTAGATAGTGGTGAAAATAAAAAGAGATCACAGAATAGTTACGCACTATGTGGGGGTTCTCTTATTAATAAATAAACAGAGAGAAGTGTTGACTGTGATTATCCTATGGAGGTGTTGTGGAGCATGACGCGTGTGAACTGTGCTGTGGACTAAGTTTGATAGGTGTTGTGGAGAAGGGGGGTCGGGGAGGAGAAAGTTACAATGGGTAAAGGGGTGAGGAAGATCTATTTTCTGAATAAGCACATCATATAAAGATAGGTAGAAGTCAATCTTTCTCTTTTTGGGGGGTTTTATTTTGATGTATGAGTACATTTCTTCTCTTTTCTTTCATTCTAGGAATTTTAAGAGTAAACATTAACAGAATATCTAAGGGAATCATTCTAAATGCAAAAGGCTTTTGGTCAATTGCTAAATAAAGCATTGCCCTTTTCCCAAAAATGAAGTGGATGAAAATTATACCCTTGCTGCTGGCAGCAAAATGCAAACACTTCCATTCATTTACATTATTATCACATTGAAAGTCGGTTGGGAAGTTTGTATATGGGTGAAGGATTGCTTTAATTTGCACATTACCCTTCAGACACTGAGCAAAATATTATCAACATAGCACACTTACTGGGGATCTATTTTAAAAGTAGTAGAAGAAAGCAAATACAAAAGCAAAAAGGCAGAGGACAGAAAGCTCTCCTTTGGGTTTTTTTTTAAGAGAGTACCTGCAATCCTCTTCCAGGCCACTAGCATGTTCCAAACTTGTGACATTAAGTGGAAGTTACAAACTCTGCAAAGGCATGCACTTTCACTTTTAAATGAGTATATTTTCTATTAAAATCTACATAAAGAAATTAGCAGCTAAATTAATTTTCCTTAAAACAAAAGAAAGAAGTTGGGGTTGTCAGCCTTGCCTGACCATGCTTTGTACAACCCAACCTAGGAAGAGCTGTGCATGTTCTATTGCACTGCCAATGGATGGGCAAGGGGCATAGCTGAGTCACATGCAGGCCAGTCAAGTCATGTCGACACTGATTATATTTATATATGCACAACTTGCTTTGGTAACCTGGGTAAAAGTGGTGGCTTGAGCCTCTGGATGCTTAATAAACACCAGAGCGGCATTCTTGATGGCTCCAGCTTGGTCTCACGCCTGTGAGAAGTAAGAATGGTCAGAAGTGAAGGTCACCAAATTACACCACTAAATTTCTGTTTGAAAGGTTATCATTCAAACACGGATTCAGCATTATTCCAAAAGTTAAAAAGAGAAACAGGCACTCACAAATCTTAGCGGGAATTGCATTAAACATAGTCAAAATAGCAGGAGAGTTAAAGCCTACAGGATTAGGGCATGGATTTTAAACGATATATTCGAGGTAGTCCAGAAAGCTGATAAAGAATCAAGTGAATTTGGGGGGAACTCAAAAAAGCACTTAATTCAAATATCTTCACGCCCTCTGAGTCCATCCAGTTATTTACCCTTTAAAAAGAAGTTGTTCGACACTGCAAAATAGACAGTACCTCACTTTCCCCCCTTTAACTCAAGGGTTAAAAACAAAACACAACAAAACATTCACTAATATTCACAATTATCTCAAAATCAAAGACTGTATTATGAAGACACTGAGTCAGTAAGTTCAGAATTTGTGTCCAATAACATATGGAGGCTTTCTCTTTATAAGCAGGCTGACCACACTCAATTGGGTTAGATACAATTCCCTATCACAAACTTCTCTTCCTTAAAAAAATTTCTGCTTTAGGAAACACAAAACTAAATACCATCAAGCTAAGATCCAAGTCAACTTTAGCACAAGTTAATAGAGCTTGGAAAACTAGATACTATTCTTTTATGAAGTATTGCATTGCAGGCAAGAATACAAGATGAGAAAAAGAACCCTGTTGCCATTAGTTATTTTGTAGTACATACTAAAACCATTATTGTGGTGAATTATAAGGAAGAAAGTATACACACTGAGGTAGTATCCTAAATCTAAACTTATTTTTAAAATGTTTAGAAAAATTCCCATAAATATTGTGAGTTTGGAAAGTGACTATTCGAAAAATTAAATCATGATTTGCCTAGCCAGTATAATCTAACATTAATTTATCAATCATCTTTACAATATGAATGTTACAGTAGATATTTCCTATTTTCTTATAGGGAAGCAACATATAATATAAACTATACAATAGCGCTAAAGCCAGAGAGGTACATACCAAAATAACCCTTTATTTTAACATTCCTACCTCTTTGCTTTCCTCCATATCTGATTCGCTGCTGAACTCTTCTGTATTTAAGTTTTCGAAGTCAGACTCTCCAACGGCAATGGGCACAGTCACAGTGAGGCTGGGGTTGTTTATGAACGACATGTAATCACTCTCATCTACCACATACTTCTCCACACTGCTGCCTATGCCACTGGTCGTCCCATTTCCGTCTTTGAGATAATTGAGGTCTTTGCCTATTTCTATGGTCGTGTGGTTGGAGATACAGCTGTCTTTCTTGTTATTCAGGTCTTCCAAGGGTTTGATTTCATCCAAAGCTTTCTGCTTTCTGACAAAGGCTTTCTCAATGAATTCACGTATTTTCCTTTTAACAAAATCAATTCCCCTTTGCATCCTTCCCACTGCGATCTGGAGGTTGTTCATTTCGTTATCGTCATCTGTGGCGGCAAGGTTGTCAGAGCTGAAAGAGCTGAGGAGCAAGGCCAGGAAGAGGTTCAGAACCTAGAAGAGAGTGGAGGAAGAGCGATCAGACAGTCTGTTTGCCTTGCTTCAGCTGTAAGACGTGGAATTCTCTGCATACATCCCAATAAGGATGGTGTCTCCAGAAACACAGCAAGGGAAAAACAAACCAACACCTGGCTGATAGCAAATACTACTCACACTCTTTATTTCAGGTTCATTTCAAAATCACTAGCTACCATGGAATGACACTTCTATACTAAGTTTACATCCAGAAGAATCTAGACAGCTCTGCAGAAAAAGACACGTTATTTTGTACGCTTGTTATTTTGAACATATGTGTATTTCTTAGGACAGTGAATATTTACTGTAATTTTACTCCTAGAACCAACTAGAACTCCTGTACACTTTAATGTGATTTGGCTTCTTTAGCACTGCCAGATTTTTCACTTTGGTAACTTGCAAAATTCAAGAAAAATATATTGATTGTTAGACTGACAACCTTAATTTTGTTTAAACAAAACTGTAGTAGCTATGTTTATTCAACAGTTAGAAACGAAATAAAGACATGGTTGCTAGATGATAATCATGTTGTTAATATTGAATTAAAAATTAATTTTGCAGTATCACCATCTCTAAGCCTGTAGATCAGACAGGTAAAATCTGTAGACCAGGCAGGGAACTTAGGAATCAGGCATTGTTGGGACCATAACTGTCTTAATTTTTTCCCTCAGGGTTTAAGTGACACAGTCCTTGATTATTCAAACACAGAATCAAAATAAAATACAGCAGGGACCAAATGCAAAGGTTGTTAGTACAAAAGTGGACCCTGGGGAGATTTTAGCTAAAATGCCAGTGAAAATGACAGTGACATGTGTAAGGTAAGAGCCGGTGAGGATGAAGGTTAAGTCTATACCGACCATCTGTCAGTCTCCCTGCCATGGCTCCTCACAGCCATACTAAGACCTACCTTCCCTCTACTTCAGAAATTTACTAGTACACTTGTGTTTTACACTGACTCACTTGAATTTCTTACTTGGCTGAAAAATAGATAAAATAAGAAAAAATAGATTTAAATACTCAATTGGAGCCTTTGTCTGTAAGAACATTGAATTAACAGTGCCACAATTATTACTGGGTTTATTAATTGAAAGGCCTTATCTATCATGAAAAATTTTTATCTATATCAATAAATCCTCCCATACAATGTACAATATTAGACTTTGTTTTCTTGTTTTATTTTAATTTTGATCAACATATAATGTTGGCATATATTTGTAGATTAATACTATAATATTTTGATATGTCTATTCATTATGCAATGATCAAGTAAGGGTGATGGTGAGAACATTTTAATTCCTCCATTCTAGCTATTTTTGAGTATATAATGCATTGGGGTTTGCCTATTATCATTGCCTACTGTACAATAGAATACCAGTGTGGGTTCCACAACTTTGCTGGCAAATGACTACTGTATGAGGCTCCTAAGTATACACCAGAGTGGGAGTCACAGCAGAGCCCACACCCGATAACAATAACAGTTAAGGGACTTTTTGCTGAGTTCCTAGTAAATGTGTTGGCCCGAGCATTTTATGAGGTGCATATGATTTATTTCTCACAGTCATTCTGCAGAGCAGGGATTGTTGCCACTATTTTGTAGATGAGAAAACAGAGATTACTTTACCTTAAGTGTTTGTGGAAGATCATAGTTGATGAGTACATTAAAAAGTTACATCATTGTATTGATCATCCAACTTGCATGCTTTTCATTATTAAGTTTCATTATTTACATGAAGAAAACAGAATTCCCTATTTGCTCATTAATATTTTTTTTTGTGAATTCCTGCTATACTTACAGTCAGTATAAAATTTGTTACTATTTTTCTAGATGTTTTCATGTTCTATTACAAATCGACAAGTTAATTGAATGTTATTCCATTGCCAGAGAAATAGTCACTCATTATGTGAATTTTCTATTCCATAAATTCAGTGAATTCACCTTTTCCCTAGTTTTAAAAATATAATACTTTTGTTAAGCTTTCAGGATCTCATACAATATATTTTGGTCATTTTTATTCCCTATTTTCCCCATAACAGCTCCTAGATACTCCCATACCTCCCCACCCTCCCTCCCTTGTTCCAATAATCTGCAAATTCATATTGCCCAAATATTCATGAGTACATGACTGTCTGCTAAAGCATGGCCAATCTACCAAGTACTATACCCTTAAAGAAAACTACCTCTCCTTCCCCAAATGAAATTTTTTTTCAAAGCATTCAATCTGCATTTGGTGGTGTGAGGCAAATCATTTTATTACAAATATCATAGTCATTATTAGCTCCACAAATTTCTTTAATTAAATAATTTTTATTATGATGATGTGTATGATGTTGTGTATGGGGGTACATGCCATGGCATGCATATCGAGGCCATAGGACAATATTGTAGAGTTGGTTTCTTCTACTAGGAGTTCCAGGGAAGAAATTTGGGCCTTATGACAAGTACTTCTACCAACTTATTCATCTTGCCAGCCCAACTTCCACACATTTCTTTCTACAACAGAGGAAGACATCTTTCAGAACTGAGGTGCGGAATAAAACTCAAGTTTCTATCCTCTATTCAACACTGGTTTTATCAATAGGCACTGTATCAACCTTAGTTTCTGCACATGTAAATAAATACAATTTCTCTAGTGCCCTGTTTATAAGGTTGTTGTAAGGATTCAAAGAAATAATCCATGACAAATCACATGGTAGACCCTTGAGAAGGGTTAACTGCTGTCTCTGGTACCATTATTCAATATGGCCTCAAAGCATCATCTTCCTCCTGGTCTTCTCTTTCTAGAAAGATATGTTGACATTTTCATCTGAACCTCTTTTGTAACCAACTGATTTTGTTTACTGTGCCAATAGGGACTTAAGGAACAGTTTAGCAAGCTTTCTCGGAGACAGTTGGAAATTTTGAATGCTCTTTCCCTTCAGACAAGTGGGAAGATTGTCAGCTCACTAAAAGAAATCAACTCTTTAGCATGTTTCATGAAGTTGTCTCAGAGAAGGAAGATATTGTAACTACTTCCGTTAGGGTACCAGATGAAAAATAATACATGTATTAATATTTTTTCTCCTTTCTGATTTCCAACCTGTGAGAGGAACCCAAAGCCTTCATGTCCCTTCAATATGCTCCACTACTGAAGAAATAATATCCAAGAACGGCTTGGAAAAAGGCTAGCTTGGGGATAGGCTGTCTGCAGCCCCATTTTCCAATTGAATACATACATATATATATATATGAATCCAATATATCCAATATGAATATATATATGGTAAACTTGATGACCATATAACTTTAGCTATGGCATAAATATATTTGGGATATCTCCAAAGAACTTTTTAACTGGCAATAAAAAAGAGAGGCTCATGCACATGCACACATACTCACCCCCCCCCCACATATACACAATTAAAAATAAAACAAGTCTATCAGAGCTAGCTTCTGAGTTAGGGATGTGGACTTGTGCCCGCTTCTCCTTTCAGCACTCCAGTGGAGTCTGACTGGGTATAAAACCACACTTAAAGACAGGCCCCATGTCCAACAGCCAACACCTAACAAACTTAATGGTATTTTGGGGGGATTTTTGTTTCATAATACTTTGGGATTTTTTCCCCTTTGCTTGTTTATTATGATTTCTGAGTTTCTTTTTAAATGTTTTCTCTCTGTGTGAATATAATGTAAGTGTTTTTGTGTTTCTTGTGCTTTTTCTTTGTTTTTCTTTTTCTGTTTTGGTTTACCTGGTCTGTTCTTACAGTATCTTATTTTATTTTGTTATCACCATTACTTTTTTGATGCCTGTTTGTTTTCTAAGAAGAGACAGAAGGGTGTTTATTCAGGTGGGAGGGAAGTAGGGAGGATCTGGGAGAAGTCCAGGGAGGGGAAACAGTAATTAGAATATATTTTATGAAAAATGTATTTTCTTTTTTACATATACATTTAAATTTTTCTTTTCTTTTCCTTTTTTGGTTTTTTGAGACTGTTTTCTCTATGTAGCTTTGATGCCTTTCCTGGAACTCATTCTGTAGACCAGGCTGGCTTTGAACTCATAGAGATCCGCCTGCCTTTGCCTCCCGAGTGCTGGGATTAAAGGCATGCGCCATCACCGCCTGGCCCTAAAATTTTCTTTTATTGGAAATAGCTTTTTTTTTATTATCTAAAGACTAATAATGAAATAAAATAAAACAAAACAAAACAAACAAACTAGAATAAGACACAACATACAAACAGAATGAGCCCCCCCCTCAAAAAAAAAGAACATAAGAAACACACAGACGCAGAGTCACATAAAAACTCAAAACTAGGAGCCATAATATATTTGTTTTCAGTTAAAAAAAATAAAATAAAAAATCTTATAAAAAAGAAAGGAAGGCCTTTTAGGTTTTTATCTTGAAAGTATTACATTTCAATCTTTAAATCCAGGATAGAAATGATTATTTCATATGAATAATGCACTATTTTAGTTAAATGTCTTCATGACCATCTATATTAACAGTAAATGGCGTCTGCACCATGGTTTTTGATAGTTGCTGAAATTCTCTTTAGACTTGAACCCCTGAGCTTGCAAGACGGCCCAGGGAATAAAGGTGCTTGCCACCCAGCCTGACAACCTGAGTTCTGTTCCCAAGACCCACATGGCGTAAGGAAAGCCCCGACTCCCACCTGCTGTCCTCTGGCCTCCACATACGCATCATGTCTCATGTTCACCCTCATGTTCAATCATAACCACACGTACATGCACAATACACTAAATAAGTAAATAAATAATTGAATAAATAAATAAAATGGAATACAAAGAAAACAATTCTCAACACATTCACAAAGAGATGTTTTATTTCAACACAGTAATTGGTAAGAGACTGAGTTTCTTTCTTTTCAAGTTCATCCCATGTTCCCTGACATAAATTTGTTTCAGATACTACTTGCTTTTCATCAATTCCTGGGTTTTAAAAAGACATCTTTAGCTTTGAATTGCCTAAGGAAGAAAATTTCTTTTTTTAATGAATAAAATTAGCCTTTTTATCAATTAGACACGACCCAGCTTTGCAACAACTCACTTTTCTCTTTCCACTCTGACTTCCTGTTTCTGTCCACTCATTCTCCACTGTCACGAAGACTCTGTTTATTGCCTTCTCTGCTCTTCTCCAGCTAGTGCCCAATACACACAGGAAATGAGACATTGTCTGCCACAGGCAGGACCTTTTTGTTGTTGTTTCTGGTCCTGTGACTCCATGACTGATCCTTTCTGTTCTGTGTAATCCTTTTCTACTTTCCTAAAAGCAATCATCTTTAAAGTTGTATTTGGGATTCTGGTGCCATTAAAATATATCCACGAATTACCTGATACTCTTCCCTTAGAAATTAATTTTCTGTTCCATATGCATTCCTTTCATAAGTAGCTTCTTGTAAACAGATCACAGCACAGTTATTGAGTGTGATTTCCAGGATTAGAATACATTGGCTGTCTTCTCACCCTCTCTCTGGTACTATCTGAAATGGAAGAGGCTGACTGCTATGTAATGGGGACACTCAACAATCCTATGGAGAGGATCTGTGGCCTTCCTCCAGTAGCCAAAGAAGAACTGGAGCCACTTGCTAACCGTCAAGAGATGGAGCTTTCTTGGAAGCTACTCCTCTCGTCCCAATCAAGACTGTGCCCTCAGTAAACATCTTGACAGCAATCTCAAGACTGACTCTGAGCTTGAACAGCCCAGATACCTCAATCCTGAACTTCCATCCACAGAAACTGCTCAGTCTTCAGTGTTTGATATATGAGTCTCTGCTCTTTCTTACAAAATCTACTCCCTGTTTCCCAGCTGTAGGGTGTACTGTTCCTAAGTTTGGGGACAATCGTCTTTCTCCCTATAGTTTAAATTTTATAGCATAACCATAGCTATTTCAGATCCACATTCCTTAATGAAAACTGAGCCACCCTAGAAAAACGATATTTCCATTATGTGAAGGTAAGATACAGGGCTTTGTTTTCAGATTCCAAACATGAACTTTTATCTCAGTAAATGACCTGGGCTGAGGCACATTTTTCTTATTATCATACCCATTCTTCCAGGATGCAGGGCAGTTGTGCTGGAAACAGTTGATGTTCTAAAGAAATGACAAACGGTTGTTTTTTCAAGACAATGTTACTGACTCATACTGTAGTTTCTAGGTACAAAGTGCCTTTGAATATTATTCTTGAGTTGAGATGTTTAGTAAGATTTTAACTTGAATTTTTTTTTTTGGGGGGGGTTTGAGACAGGGTTTCTCTGTGTAGCTTTGCGCCTTTCCTGGAACTCACTTGGTAGCCCAGGCTGGCCTCGAACTCAAAGAGATCCGCCTGACTCTGCCTCCTGAGTGCTGGGATTAAAGGCATACAGCACCTGAATTTTGAGGAAACCCAAAACTGAGACATTTTTGAAATACATTATTGTTAATAATTGTAAATAAAATGAGTGAGTGATTTTATTTATACTTCCACATTAGTATGGAAATATAAAACCAGCAGGTTCCTCACCATAGAAATAGTAAGGAAGAACTTTGGTTCAAGAGGCATTTTGAGGGTGTGCAAACTACCGAAGTCTAAATGTGTGACTCTTGCAATTTTAAGTAATAGACAACTGAAAATAAACTCCTTACAAAATAATCCTACCTAACACACAAAACATTGTTCAATCAAACATTTAAAAAACTGTACTATTTGTGAATGAATAGAAGAAAAAGGATTTTAGTACTTACGACGAGGTTGCCAATCACCATGACCATCATGAAGACCGTGAGACACATGGTCTGGCCGGCGACCTCCATGCAGTCCCACATGGTCTCTATCCACTCTCCACACAGCACACGGAACACGATCAGGAAGGAGTGGAAGAAGTCATGCATGTGCCAGCGCGGAAGCTCACAATCATTGGAAATCTTGCAGACGCACTCCTTGTAGCTCTTTCCAAACAGCTGCATGCCAACCACGGCAAAAATGAAGACAATGATGGCCAACACCAGGGTCAGGTTGCCCAGTGCACCCACCGAGTTACCGATGATCTTAATGAGCATATTCAGTGTGGGCCAGGATTTTGCCAACTTGAAGACTCTAAGCTAGAAAAAAATCAAATAAGAATACTGTTAACACCTTGCCTTGAAGAAGTATCTGTATTCTTATTTACAACAGAAATGTATAGCAAAAATGTGTCAGCTGTAGAATGATGGATTATTCATGTGTCAAAGAATTATCTAACAAATGTAGCAGATATTGTACACACACACACACACACACACACACACACACACACACACACACGCACACACACACACATACACGCACACATGCACACACAGGGATAGGGGGAGCCCTGTGGAAGCTTTCTGATATTTTTAGTGTTGTTGTTTGTTTGATTTTAACTAAGACATTTAAAGGTCATGTAGGTTAATTCACAGAGACTCATTCTCAAAGAAGTAGAGCTATTATTTAACAGCCCAGTGTGAATATGTTTTTCAGTGTAGTTGAAAGATCATGATGTATGGCACACTCTGGATAAGTTAAAAGCGAAAGATGAACATTTCTTGGAGAATTTATATGATTTCCATCTAGCTGTAGCTCTAGCTTGCTATAATATTAGACTATACCTTTTAGGAATTATGTTAGAAGGAGGCTTAAGCTGAAAGGTGCACTTTCTCAACCTTGATGTCTTTAGTAACTTAAGAATGAAGTCATTACAGAGTGTACACATCCCCTTGCCACTGTACCTGACAAATTGGTGGTATTGGTTGGCAGAGGCCCCTAAAGCACCATCAGTTAAATAGCAGAAGCATTTCATTTCTGCTGCTTAAGTAAGCATCAGGCAGACAATAGTGCATTATCTAATGACACCTAAGTGACTCAAAGGAGTAAGTAGAAGCACCAGATTGTTTAATTCATTCCAAGAGATAATTTATAAAAAAGCGCCTGGTACATTATACAAGCTGCTAATGATACTGTGATCCCCATTTTCCTACCTTGTATGAATTATCACAAAGTTTACTAAACATTCTTCTTAAAAACTCGTCCATATTAGCCTGTCATGTGATTATTATAATTGTTTTCTGTAAATCTTGCATCCTTCTAGTTTCACATTAGAGGCATAACTCTCATTGAAGACTAGGGAGAGATATTATAGTTCTAAGGATCTCAGCACAAATTTGAACTTTGAAATTCATAAGGGAAGTCTCAAATAGACATCAAATCAAAGTCTTGAGATTAGTTAGCAGTGCAATAGATCACCCACAAGAACTTTTGTTGGTAACTGTAGTCAATCTTTACTATTTGAAAATAGAACCAATCCCTAGTTAGAGCATATACAATAAAATATTCCAAACCCTTAACAGAAATGTGTCAAATGATATGTAGTCATTTAATTTTAAAAAGAAGCAAATAGTTATGAAATAAAAAGATCAAATGAAAGATAATTAGTTTAAAATTATCAAAATACAGTATAGGCAGTGCTTCTCAGAGAGAAGGTTTGATAACTTCCTGATCTGGCTGAGGGAAAAAACATTCAAGGAGTACTGTCTTTATTCTCCTCCTCACATACACCCTGTCCCAATTACTAGCTTCTCAGGGGATAAAGTAGGCAATCCAAGGTCCCTGTGGAGCCTCATGCATCGTTACACAAATCAGATAACTCTGTTGACTATGGTGATTGCAATCTGGACTGATGTGTGTCTCCCATTTTTTCTTTCTCCATCAAATCTGTTGTTTGATTGCTAGAGAGAGTCATTACTGGCTGTTTATTGGAATAGAACAGTATATTTATCAAAGCAATCATGAAAAAAGAACTACATTTCAGGGAAAGGCAAACGTTTTCATATGTCTTTGATAATACTATATTTGTGAAATATGTTGAACCTGCTATTAGAAAAGAATGAAGACTAATTAATTACAAAAGAAAGTATGGATACTGCGAATTAGTTACCAGCCGGAATGATCGGAGAACTGACAATCCTTCCACGTTGGCCAAGCCGAGTTCCATTAAACTAAGGCTTACAATAAAGCCATCAAAGATATTCCAGCCTTCTTGGAAGTAGTAATATGGATCCATAGCTATTATCTTGAGGAACATTTCTGCTGTGAAGATCCCGGTGAAGACCTACATGAGTAATGCAATTGATATTAGGAATGCCTACTCTCAAAAAGCCACAACGCAGCCAACAGCAGATCCAGCACAAACTCTGGATTTTAAAGATTGGCATGCACGCAACAAGTTGATGTTTCTGCATGTTTTATATTCAACCCAACATTTAATTGTTCATTATATTTAAGGTTTATCAGGTAATAAAATATAGATTCAGATAATAAATAAACACCCCGATTTTGATACAAAAAGTGCACTGGGTACACTGTGCTTGGCTGTGGTTGATCCCTCTTGTCCTCCAAAACTTGAAGCGTTTGCCCAGAAGCACAGACTAGCTGCCAAATTACAATAGGTGTGTCTCCTTCCATGGATCTGCAGATGAAACTTGTGCTGAGGAGACTTTATGTGAACTGTAATGAACACAGTCACTAGTGGCCTTCAAGACAGTAAAGACTTTTATCAATTGTTAATTTTGGAAAATAAAATCAATGTTTTCCATTTCCATTTTCTACAGTTACTTCAGACCCTCTTTCTTCTCCACATATCTCAATTTTTTTTCTGCCCTTTACTTTCAGTATTTCTTACTGGTGACTGGAGTTAGCCAACCTCATTGTGGTCTCTCGTTACCCAACATATTGTGCTGACATCCCTACTTGATGTATTTCTTCGTATTAAAAAGGAAACTGGCCCCCTGTTCTGAGCTAATTTTCCTCTTTTTTTTGTGGCAGCTGTCTCTTGAACTTGATGAAGTATTTGCTTTCTTAAGTGGCCTATAGTTTCAATCTGTTCCTACTACAGGTTGCTTCCCTGTTGGGATTTTAAGAAAACAACAGAGACTCCATCCTTCTCTCACCTTAAAAATACCACCTCTACCAATCAATAAACTCTCTGGTGCTGTCTTGCCCCTTTGGCTGATGCCATTATTATCTTCTTAAAAGACCAATACATTTTAAGAGTTTGTGTGCTATCAGAATTCATTAGTTCTGCTTTTTCAAATTACTGCATTGATGTGAAGTGAATTTGTCCTAAAGCAGTTTTTTTTTTTTTTTTTTTTTTTTTAAATTTGAGAACAAGTTTGGCCCAAAGTTGCCAACATACATAGTAAACTGTAACCTAGCTTGCTTTGTAAATAAATGGACAACTAAATTAGACTGAGCCCTATAACCAAGCAATTGAGTCTCAGCCAACTGTAGCAGCTGAATATCTATTAAACCGATCAAAAGCTTAGAGCTGCTAAAAAACCTTGACTCTAATTTCAAAGCATGATGATCAAACACAGGTGACCAATTCAAATCTAAGGTAAAGGACCACCATAAGTCAAAGAGGTTGTTTCTGTGTGAAATTTCCTTTCCTCGGGCTATACAAAGGCACGTATCCAATAGGGCAGAGCACTTTGAGGTAGGTCTCCTCAGGAACACATCCTGTTCCACAATATCTTTTTTCTCAAGTGAACTGTTAAATTAAAATGGTCTCCATCAGGAGGGTAAGGGAAGGAGAGGAAAGAAATGAAGTGTGTATGCTATTTAATGTAGAACTTGATATAAAATATGTGTTTATTGCACATATTTTATCATTTGACTCACTTGAGATCTATCAAAAATAAAATAAACAACACATACAGTGTGCAATTCAAATATAAGAAATGTATTATGTTCTAAGGTATTTGTTTAAGACTCATGAGCACTTAATAAGCATTTTATATTACATATAAGTATATATTCCCAAATTCCTAGCATAATCTTGCTTTTAAATAATATTTTCACTTATTTTTCTTGTGTTTTTTGGGGAGCACATATATAAAATGACATGTCAGTGGATAACTTACAGAAGTTCACTCTCTTTCACCTTTTGGGATCAAGTGTTCAATTTAGGTCATCAGACTCTGAGAAAAGCTTCTTTTCTTACTGAGCCATCTGGATGGCCCTGATTTTGTTTATGTTTCTTTCCTTGTTTGTTTTGAGGTAGTATCTCCCTATGTAGCACAGATGGCCCTAGAATGTATGATCTTCCTGCCTTTATCTCCCAATTGCTGGCATTACAGGTACGTGTCATTATGCCTGGTCATAATTATCATTATAGTAGAGAAGGAACTATTTCTAAATCCAATTACACTTGAATCCTTTGTACTATGTTTAAGTGTAGCGACCTACTTTTATTGTTTAAAAAAAAGGTGCAAGAGATTTTGGTGTCTTTGGTGAACATGGTCAATGAGTTCATATCTTATTTGACAGTAACACATAAAACTAATATAACATTCATGAACCAGTGGGAAGATGAGCCCTCAAGGAGTCTTACCAAATTCCCGACAGACAGCACATTGCTGAACTGCTCCGTCATGGGGTAATGCTCCATGGCCATGAAGAGCGTATTTAACACGATGCAGATGGTGATAGCCAGGTCAACAAATGGGTCCATCACTACCAGATTGACAAGGTGTTTTACCTTTAACCATGGCTTACAGCAGTCCCAAATCAGGCACATATTAGCAAATTTGTACCAGCAAGGTGGGCATTTCTGTCTGGATTCTTCAAGCTCTACGGAAGAAAAAGTAAATAAATCCATGAAAACCTTTTACTTTTTATTACTCGGTCCTGGGTTTAAGTTGAAAGTAATTCTTTAAAAATAATCTAAATGTATTTTTAAAAGATATGAAAATCTGATGAAAGAGCCAGAAAAAATTTATGAGTTTGTAGTCACAGAAAGGGTAGGTACAGAAAGGCTAATAAATTTCCCAGAGTTTCTCAGATAGACGTAGTTTCTAAGACTCTATCTGCAATACTGATTTAAAAAATTGTCTACAAGGCTACAAGAAACAAAATCCAGAACTTTAATTACTCACACGTCCATCTATATTCCAGATAGAACAAGGGTTGGGGTGTATTTCCAAAGGCTCCCCAGGAGACACCCTAACAACCTCACTGAGTCACAGGGAACCTCAGCCTCTTAGACATCATTGGAGGGATTCTAAGAAGGCACATTCAAGGGAATAACTCCTCTGAGTTAAAAAAAACCCTCTCACATTAATAAGGTTTTAGTTACATGGGCTTGCATGTTAAGTTCAACAAATTTAGTGTGCTCTCCATACATCAATTTAACCAGAAAGTACCAAAAAGGGGGGGAAATAATCAATTGAATAAACTGGGGTCCTCAGTGTCAGCATGCTAACACTTTACAAAGTGAGATTCAAGTACTATTAATAAAATACAAGATTTAATGCAAAACATTCATAGAATTCATACATTTATATTGGACCTGTTTATGTTACTATAGTGAAATCTGTAACTATTTTATTAAACATATGGCATAAAACTTCATGTTAAAAATGTTAAAAAAAAACATGCAGTGCTCTTAATAAGGATTTAAGCTGAATGGCAGTGTAGTATCAAACTTTCCTGACTATTGTCTACAAGGCTTTTTGATCACTTCTTATAAAATTAAGCAATTCAGAGACCTTCTCAATGTTACCTGTTTGGTAAACATTGACAATGACTTTTGGGGGAAAATATGAGGTAGAAAATTATCATTTCCATCTTCCTTTGGTAAGATGGTCACTTAGTGAAGTCTTCAGTGGGAAAGGATACCAAATCTCTTAGTTTCTGCCAATGCCATTGCAGAAGATTACCTGCTCTGCCAAACATGTGACCATGACCATCCCTTCTTCCCATTAACAGAAAGAAGTCAAGTACCCTCTTTTGTTCATTCCAGGGCATGTGATTTCTGACCAGTCACTTCAGCACTGTTTTGTAGAAACCAGGGTATTTCTTCACCACTGATATAGTTTACAATAACGTAAAATTTATAAGGGAGGAGACAGCATAGAAAATGGAGAAGCATGTTGCTAGATCTTTGTTCTGTTAAAAAAACATTTGCTATTTATTTATGCTATAAAATTTATCACTTTTTAAAATCAATTTATTTTCTTAACTCTGTTAGTGGAATTCTGTTAAAGCTAGACACTTTACAATTTCTCTTTGGATACTGAAATTCTTCAAGTGAACTTTGTATTTACATCTCTTACAGTTTTTTAATTTGGCAAACAATAAAGAATATTTCAGTTAAATAGGAGAAAAAAATCCCATAAGTAAAATTATTGTCCATTTTCATTTATTTAATATATGCATTATTACTTTATAGATTTTTTCAATACTCCCAAACAAGTTCATGTTCACATAGGAAATAAAAGAAGATCATATAATTTGCAACAAATAATAGAAGAGAAGCTGCAAATTTTCTGTCTATGTGCTATCAGAATAAGATTCATTTTAATTTATACAAGCTTTGATTTAATAGAAAAAGAAAAGCAAATAGCATAGCAGAGAAAAAAAAAAGAAATTAGAGAAACATTCAAAGGGAAAATTCAGCAGGTGCTGATGGTCTTGATTCTAGGAAAAGCCGGAGCAAAGTTGCCTTAAGTCTAAAATAAAATCATTCAATTATTAATTCCCCATAGGATATCTCCCACTTTGAAACAAGCGAAGCATCCAGAAGAAGACTACAACCACTTCTCCATTATTCCTGTGGGAGGTTCCCACCTTAGAGGCAGCGACAGCCAAGTTTTTAATCTTTTTAATTCTTCTCAATTTCTTCAGTACTTTTAACTTATTCCCCAACATACACATCACCCAAAGTGTGTCCATGAAACATTTCTATACAATTTTGCATTTTAAAATAAATTTTGCTCATCTTTAAGCGCAACTATTCGTTACTTTGGATAATGGAGAGTTGGCTGTAGTTGAAATGAAAGGAAGCAAAAGTTGCCAGCCGCATTAACAAGCCTCATTCATGAAAGGGAAAATGAACCAAATTTTAGAAGAAACCACATTTAAATAAACAGATAATAACTGCTAAGAAATCGCCCCATTATTAATGGGAACAGAACAGGACTGTATCAAAGTAAACTTTACTATTCATGCTATGTGCACAAGACTGCTGCCCCACAGTGTCATGTTCAAACTGTTCAGATGTAACTGAATAAGGAAATATCAGGCTTTCATTTTATATCACAAATGGGAAAAAAAAGAATGAAGTTTAACAAACTATCTCACTAAAACAAACTTCATTCACACAAAAGCTCTGAAGACATTAAAAACAAAATATTGTAGTCTGTTGCTTCCTAGGTTCTTCTAATTTCTAGAGCAGCCCACTCATTCTGACCAACTCCAGGAGACGTGTTTCCATGGAGAAAGATGTGTGTGTGTGTGTGTGTGTGTGTGTGTGTGTGTGTGTTCATTCTGAGCTCTGGATGTCAATCCATGGACAAGTCCAATTGGTGACAGTTTGATTGTTTTTTCCTTCAGTTATTCCTTACATTAGTTCGAACTTAACACTACTAGAAGGGCAAAGTGTGACTGTCAGTTCAGACTTACCCTGGCTCCTTCTCTACTTCCTGCTTTGGGGAGCAGCCATGCTGCTGACATCAGAAGCAGAACCACTGGCCCCTTCCTCTCAGTGGTTTTGCTATGGCAAGGAGCAGAAGACCAGAGACTCTTCAAAAGATTTACCTGGAGGGATAGGGAGGAGCAAGCTACTGGCAGCTGGGGGGAAGAAGGAGTGTGAGCTAGGCAGGCAAGGTTGGGGAAGAATGGACTAGAGTTTAATATTCCATTGAAGCCAATGAAAAGATCAGGACTCTGAGAAAATTGGGTCTTGTACCAACATCTTGTCTATGATGACAGAGTCATCTATTACGGTCATTTTTTTCTGGTTATGACTTTCAGGATTTTTGATACTGAGATCATGAGATTTTTGCATTATGACTGAAAAATATTCTTTCTAAGAATCTACCCAGTCGCTGAAGAAACTAAAATTGGGAAGGGAGATATACTGGGAGGAGGGCCAGGGAAGAGGAGGAAGGGAGTGGAGATATGATTAAGATACAGTGTATATATCTAGTAAAATTTGAACTGAGTTTTAAAAAATAAAGTCATGCACACACTCATTTTTTTCTCACCCATATGCTCCTTCTTAGCTTTCTCTTTTGACTTACATATTCAAACACACTTTTACACATCTGGGAATGGGAATCAGGGAGACTTGTGAAAGATGATGAGACTGAATACACTTTATATGAAAGGAGAAAGGGAAAATGAGGAAGATATGAACAACCAGGGTGGGGATTATACATGAATACATTTTAGATGAATCTATTTTCTATGTACTGAAGTTGACAGTTGTTGATTTCACTTACAATATAAAAACCCACATGAATTTACAAAAGTAGCACGATAGAACAATTAATAACCATAGCATCTGTTGACGGTCTTCAGCATGCAAAGTACAGGACTGCTTTACATGGGTCGCCTTGTTTAATCCTTATAATAACTTTATACCTAAACATTACAGTCCACATTTTGGCAGAAAAATGAAATTCAAATCATAAATTAATACATTTAACCTGTGGTATAGCCTGTAAGTGATAAAATTAAGCTGTTTCCCAAACTTTCATTTTGGTAGTATGAAAACCAGACTTATAAATACTATGCTAGCTATTCAGATATAATCTTCAAGCAAAGTAGAAGCTGATATAATATTTCATCAGAGATACATGGATGGAGACAGGGAGAAAGAAGCAAAGAACAAAAGTAGAATTGTAAAATTTTAAATATAGCTTCAAGGAGGCATGACACCTTAACTTACACTTTTATTTATAATTCTGGTTGAGACAATAAATTTTATAAAGTGTTATCTTGTTATATTTTATAGCTTGTCAAATGTGTCAGCACCATAGCAATAAGCATAAATCATTACATTGTTACTAATGTCATCATCAAGCTTCAAGAGTTTAGAAATTAAGCTCTGACAGCCGTATTCCAAATGTACCTTGAATCTGTAGCAGTTTCCAGGAGGCTTGTTTCAAAATCTACGCAAAACAGTAGATTCCATGTTCTATGCACTGATTTGACTTTACCTTTCAAAAGAAGTGGTGGTGTGGTATTGGGTTGGAAAGTATTGCCTTGAAATTTAGGCAAGGAGTTTCACATCATTACCAACCTACTATTAAAGGGCGATGGTGTGGAACTTTTGACATACCTTCCATTGTGTTGGTCAAAATGCTGGCCATACTCATTGCTCTTTGCCTCGAAGGGTCTTCCAACAAGTCCATGGATACATGGTAAGAACTGGACTTTCTCTTTCTTATTTCTGTTTCAGTAGTTGTGCCCTTCAATTCCAGACAACAAGACAATCACTATTCTTGGGTAACAAACCTGAAAGTACTCCATTTGTAGATGCTGCTTAACCAAGAGTTTACCATGCTTGCTTTCTGACATGTAAGCAGTGCCTTGCTTTCTTATTGCTGTGGTAAAAAATACCAAACCACAGCAACTCAAGGGAACGATTCTTTGTTTTGGCTCACAGAAGGTTCAAGTGGGTTCAGCGCCCCCTATTGCAGGGAAGACACGGTGGCAGTCAGGGAAGGATATGGTGGAAGGAATAGTGGCAGCAGTAGGGAGCTGGCTTGTCACATCACATCGGCACTCAGGAAGTGAGCAGCAAGCGGGACCAGGCTATGCAGCCTCAATTCCCACCCCCAGTGACTCACCATCTCCTTCTGTTCTCCACCCACTAAGGTTTCACAACCTTCCCAAATAGTGCCACCAGCGAGGGACCAATGATTAAAACGTGTGAGGCTATGGTGTATATTTCATATCTAGACCACAATAGTTCATGGTGACATTTCTAGAAGTAGCACATGAGGATTGTTTATGAAAGCCCACCAGATCCTCAGTCTTCTGGGTTGCCCAAGTTTGCCAGAGTGAGCTTCCTCCATGCTAGCAATTGAGGTTGGAAAGACCAAAATTAATATGTACTGGATAAACTCTGAGCATCTCACCTATTTCAACCCCCAACTTCAAACTGAAATGCATTGTTCCTGATGTTCCCAGGTTCGGCTTTTATATCTTTACAGACAGATGTGAAAAAAACCTTCATTATACAATATACTTCTATAATAGTTCCCTTAAAATGTGATGCCCACATGTAAAACACTTCTGGTTTTTTGAGACAAATATCATTTGCTAATATCTCTATCAATTTTTTAGCTAAACTATCTTTTCATATTATTCTTATGAAACAACTCTGTTTACAGATGAGCTACCTAAACATTGAAATTCTGAGGACAAACCAATTGGTGGTGCTTTGGAGTTTAGCAATCATACCATGACTCAATTCTTCCCTACTCTAAAGAAAACTTTCCAGGTTTGGAAATGGGTAGAAACATGTTCCTACCTCAGGATGTCAAACATAAATTTAACTGTCATAGGACAAAGGGAAAATCTCAAGCATTTCAAATGCAGGTCTGGGTGAGTTGACCATAAATAAGGTACTCTCAGTTCTGTGTTTTTGCCATTGCTTAAAGAGCAACTTGGCTGCTGCTTATTAATCTGAACCTCACTGTGATGTGAGCAATGAACATTACTGCTGTGTTTACTGATTTGCATGATCATGTATTTTCAAAACTGGTTTCCACTCAACTGATGTTATCATGAATGGTGATAAAGACCCATCCAGTCACCTCAACTTGACTTCAAGATAAAGAAGAAGTTGAACCAAAAAGAAAAGAGAAAATACCTCACTGAAAATAAAACTATTAACGTAAAGATGGGCTCACAAAATGGAAATATTTTACTTCCTCAAAGAGGAACACTTTTTTAAAGAATAATGTAGAGGTCAGATAAATGTCATTCCATCTCTTCTGCTTTAGGCAAAACTACATTCAAAACTCCAGATCTATGTACGTTTTGATGATAGATTCCAAAATCCCTAGTGATTACTCAGATAATTGCTCTGAAGTTAATTGTCTCAATGCAATATATGTGTAAAGAACAGGAAATAGTGTGCTTTGGGACGAGCCGTTTGCTCGCTGCTGTCTGTTTTCTGTTTGCATGTTCCCTCTGCAGGATCCCAAAGCCTGCCAGTTGTGTGGGTCCCTTCAGCTCCTTCCACAGGACAGAATCTTGCCCCAAAGCATTGACTTCATTCCTGAAAGAATGCAGGTGTGGGAATTTGCAGATTATCAGGGTACAATAGGCTTGGCTTCAAACTAAGCCCAACGGCCTTTATGTATTCTACCTTTTCTGATAGGATACACATATGATGATTAATGCCAGGACAGTGCTGATATCTGGATCCATACTTATATTCATGCAACGACATTGGGATTTTTATCCCAGTGGTATGGAGATCTATGATAGAACAACTTCTGTATTCAGGAACCATGTGGATAGAATGTTTCTTAAGAAAAAGATTTCCAGGGCCCCTCTTCATAGCTTCAGTCAGAGTAGTTCTGCGTGTAGGTAGAAAAATTGAAATTTCCATTTCTGAGACTCATTCTGAGAAAGCTTAAGCACAGCTTAAGAAACACAGGTTTGTTCTTTATCTGCCCATCAAAACAGTAGCATTCCAGTACTCCATAAATATTTTGGAACTGGCTTCATAGTAGCTTGCTGGAATAGCACTTGCCTGCATGCATGACATGTCTCTGTCTCCAAATGTCTTCCTCACTTTCTTTTATCAGTGTTTCCATTATAGAGCTTTCTCACATTCTACATTAGGGTTATTCAAAGACATTTGATTTATTTGTTGGTTTGCTTTATGTGTCTCTGGTATTTTAATTAAACTATGTTTTAATTTTTGAGAATTTAAAAATAAAAAAGAAACACTGTTTTAGCCGGGCAGTGGTGGCTCACACTTTTAATCTCAACACTGAGGAGGCAGAGGCAGGCAGATCTTTGTGATTTTGAGTTCAGCTTCACAGAGAAACCCTGTCTCAAAAAAACCAAAAGCCAAAAAATGAAAAAAAAAGAGGAAACACTGATTTAAATGTATTTTCTTCCTTACACATCTCTTTTTCCCATTTAAGAAAATTCAATGGAGTGTTGTATTTCACTATGAGTGGAATGTAGTAGGGCCTGTAGCCAGCACACCTGTAGCTGGCACACAATCTTAGTGCCACCATGCACAGGCCTCAGTTTCCTCCTCTGGAAAATGGAGATAAATTAGTAAATATTATAATGGGTGGTTGTGAGGGTTTAATGTATTAGCTCTGCAGTGTTCTGGACAATGTGTTGTGGATAGCTGGCTAAAATTATTTTTCTAAGGAGACGTGACATTTCCTTGTTATTCTTCTTGTCTGCTTCACAACAAAGTTCCACCACTTTGAGGCTTGCTATTTTTCCAAGATACTTGGAAACTTCTCCAGGAGAAAAAGTTTAGAAGAGACCACGGGATATCAATGATGAGCAACAGCTATTGTAAGAAATGACTGAAAACTAACTGGACCATTATCATGGGATCCTACAGGGCTTGTCCCCTAAAAAAAAATGAAGTTACGTAAAAGTAATTATACAAAGGAGATTTTAACCCAGCTCAGGACACTGTGATGTGATCAAACAATATGGCTGGAGTATTTTATAAAGGTCAAATGACATTTTATTTAATGCCAACATGAAGAGTGTCTTGTTTTATAAGGTAACCATCAATGGTGAATCCTGATATACATTATTAAGTTGAAAATCTTTTATATACACTTTATTTGGGACAATTTTGCATATAAGAAGTAATAATATGAAAGTTGAAATCCATTAGAAAAAGTCTAACAGATGTACAGTAGCTGGGTCATTTGAATTGATGCGGGAGGTGGGGAAAGGGCATTCTATGTAAAATGGAGAGAATTGTGACTAAGGGATTTAGATATAATTAGTGACAACCTGAGAGCAAGTGGAAGTGTGAAGTTGTTTTAAAGGAACAGGATGGCAAAACCTTTGAAATGCTTAATTATATAATCATGCACATGAATTTCTTAATAGTTAATCATATTGCCAGCCTGGTGGTGCATGTATTTCATTTACCCAGTACTTGGGAGGCATAGGTAGTCAGATCTTTAAGTTCAAGGCCAACCTGTTCTACAAACAGAGTTTCAGGGTAGCCAGGACTACACAGGGAAACCTTGTCTCAACAAATAAATAACAATGATAATATAGTAATAATAATAACAATAATAATAATTACATCTTTGCACAGCAAAAATGTGGTTTGTCTTTTTTGTTGTTGTTGTTGTTGAATTTCAAGCTATAGTAATAATAATGAACAAATGCTTCTATGGAACTCCTTGTATGATCTTAATTTGTTTGAAGGTATAGAAGGCTTTGACAAGATAAATCTATAGCTTGATAATACCAAAAATCTCTTTGCCTTGGAAAAGATGCAGGAAAATTATTGCCTGTAGAAATCAAACCCCTCATTCCTGAATGCACTAGTGCCCCTTTTCCTTCTGTGGCTTTGGCTGCTGTTTTAATAGGCCTTACCTCTGGTAGTAGCTGCCCTACAGGAGATGTGAGGGCAGAAGGGCCTCCAACCAGAGACACCACGCCATTGCAGTCCACTGCACTGTGCATCTTTCCATTCATGGGTAGAGTAGGTATTCCTCGGGAGGCACGGCTGGCCTGGCTGACATTGCTGGGACGCCTTTCTCCATGTCTGTGTGGCACAAACAGGGAGTCTCTTCTGCTGTCATTGTCCTCGAATGTGCTGTGTTCATCGTCTGCAAAGTCATTTTCAGAACCAATATCCTTCACTCGACCTTTGAAGCTGAAAAGGCTTGCTCTACTGTTGCGTCTTGGAGAGAAAAGGGAGCCTCGGATGCTCAATAGAGACTAGAAACAACCAAAAGAAACAAAACAGATGAAGGGAATTAAGAACCTGCACCCAGAAGAAAATGGCTTGACCTGCTGGTTCACAGCTGCAGGCCACCTCAGGATAAATCACAAGGCACGTGCTGAAGGTTCCCTTCCTGTGCTAGGTGCTCACCCCTTCCATTTTACTTTCCCCCTTCTTCCTTTATTTTCCTCCTCTTTGGTCATTTTCTTTGCCTTAGTACAGTTGAAAGCACTCCCACAACATTGTCTAGTCTTATGGCTGATGCCTGAAACAGCAGTACTTGCTAAATCGTTCTCTTAGAACTGAATTTCACTTAACAATTGAATGAAAAGTAATTAAACACACACCTACATTTAGGCCTTTTGAAGCCTAAAATAGATGCAGTAAGAGCTCACCAGTGACCACACCCTGAGGCAGATTCTCTCTAGAGGAGAATCAAAGCTTGCTGGTAGACCTGCATAATTATAGTACAGGAGCAGTTTCTCTCCCTCCCTTTGCATATTTTATAATGGCCTTCATGAATAAATTAAACAAATCAAGCTGAAATAACTGTATGATTCATTTCCTGATTTCCACTCTTCTGTCTCAGGAAATCCAAACAACACCATAATAGCAAAAAAAAAACCGGTTTTCAACTGAGAATCTGATTATAGTCACTTACCATTTTCTAAATGATAAGCCTGTCTCTACATCAAGTTCTTCTTTTGACCATCATTGCCCAACAAGAAAGAATTGATTCCTCTATGCTAGTCTGTTTATAACCTCTGTGACCAAATGCTTTCACTTGACCAATACTCATTTCTCTGTTGTTGAAGCACCTTGTACCTTAGGAAAAGGTCCTCAGTTCTTGAATCATTTAGTATGTGGGGCAACAATTCAATCCCTGACCCTAGAAGCAGGGCAACATCTCAGGTACAGCCAACTAGAGCACTTAATACCTGTAATATATAGAATGGTTTAGAGAGAAACACGGGGTGTTTCTTGGCCCACTAAGAACCTTCCTTTTTTAACTGTTGGGAAAGGGAGGTGCTTTTTCAACTGGGGTTGTTGAGATTACTGGATCTAAGAGCTACAATGGCATCATGCCACACACATAGGAGGAACCTGGGCTGACATATGAAGAAAGATATGGTTAGGCCCAGGTCCCTGTATATGACGTGCCGTCTTAGTCACTGTTCTACTGCTGTGAAGAGACATCATGACCAAGGCAACTCTTATGAAAGAAAGCATTTAATTGGGGACTTGCTTACTATTTCAGAGACATAGTCCATTATCATCATGATAGAGAGCATGGCAGCATGCAGGCAGATAGTGGAGCAATCACTGAGAGTTACATCCCAATTCATAGGCAGAGAGAGAGCCTGGGTCTGGTATGGGCTATTGAAACCTCAAAGCCCACCTCCAAAGACAGACTTCCTTTAACAAGGCCACATCTAAACCAATAAGGCCACACCCCCTAATCCTTATAATTCTTTCAAATAGTTTCACTCCCTGGTGACAATGCATTCAAACACATGAGCTTATGGGGGTCGTTTTTATTCAGACCACCACATTCCACTTCCTTGTGCTCACAGACTTATAGCCATATCAAAATGCATAATGCATTTAATCCAACTTCAAAAATCTCCATAGTCTATCACAGTCTCAAGACTGCTTAATATCCAAAGTCCCAAATCTCTTCTGAGACTGAAGACAATTGCACCCCCCCAAATCAAACCACTACACTTGCATAAAACTACACATAGATATAATTCAAATAATAATTCTGTTCTTTCTTTAAGCTATTCTGTATTATATGTCTATAATTATTAGTAGAAATAAAACAAATTCCATAACTTAATATGATGAGTTTGATTTTTTTTCCTCTTGGAAGAATTTAACCAAATAAAATTTTGTACCTATGATGTTCTTATATTCCTTGTCCACTAAGTATTATTCCAACTTTATTTTTAGATAATCATCTTTTCTTCAAAGATCTTTGTAATATCTATAATATATTATAAAAATGTTAAATATTCTTTTATGTTATGTGTCTATTTATTATTCACAAAAGAATAACACTTAAGAAGACATAATTTGTCCCTCTGAACAAGTTATTTCTTTCTGTCCTTAACCCTACTCCTTACCCAACTGTCTTAGTTACTTTTCTCTTGTTGTGATAGAACACCATGACCAAGGCAACTGATAGCAGAAATCATTGATTTGGTTCCAGAGAGTTAGAGTTCCTGATGGCAGAATAAAGGTAACAATCAGAAGGCAGCACAATCAGAAGCTGAGAGCTCACACCTCCAGCCATAAACAGGAAGCAGAGAGCATACTGGAGATGGAGGAAGGCTTTTGAAACCTCAAATCCCACCCCTAGTGACACACCTCCTCCAACAAGGCCGTACTTCATAATCCTTCCCAAATTGTTCCACCAAATGGGGACCAAGTATTTGAACACAGGAGCCTATGGGAACTGTTCTCATTCAAGCTACCACTCCAATCCTATTTATCTTAATTAATAATCTATTATTTATCACTAACTTAAAAAGAGAGGTATAAAAATAATTAAGCCATTTCTGGTGGCGCAGGCCGGTAGGATTTGCTGAAGGAGGCAGAGACAGGTGGATCTGGAGTTCGAGGACAGCCTGGGATACACATTTTAGCCAGGCGGTGGTGGCGCACGCCTTTAATCCCAGCACTTGGGAGGCAGAGCCAGGCGGATCTCTGTGAGTTCAAGGCCAGCCTGGACTACCAAGTGAGTTCCAGGAAAAGGTGCAAAGCTACACAGAGAAACCCTGTCTCGAAAAACCAAAAAACAAAACAACAACAACAACAAAAAAAACCAACAAAAATAATTAAAAGGAAATATAGTAAAATTAATGTATATGTAGAACTTTTAGTAGAGTTTATATGTTAACTTGAAGTACATCATAGATGAATAGAGGGAAATAATTTCAATAAAAATTCACACAATGTATCCATTCAAGTCCAGAGTTTATATATGATGCTAGCTATATTACAAATAACCAAACCACATCTTTCTCCATATGTCAGCCCAGGTTACTTCCTTCTGTGTGGAAAGATGCACACTGTAGTGTTTAGAGCCAACAATCTCAACAACCTCAGTTGTAAAGGTACCTCTCTTTCCCAAAAGTTGGTAAAAGGTAAATTCTCAATGGGCCAAACAGAATCCCATTCCTCTATTTGAACCATTGCTTACACTACAGACATGCTTACAATGATTTCATAAACTTAGAGTAATAAAATGCTATGATGTAAATTAAATGAAAGATAACCAAGAAGACAAACCCTCTCCACCACTGAATCTCCAAAAATACAACTCCTGGCTTATCACAAATATAGACGTCAATCATGACACTATTGTAGCCTATGAGACCAGCTCCCAGGACTGCTCCAGGATTGCAAAGAGAAAGCCTCAAAGTAGCAGGACTTAGAAGTAATTCTTATTTATCTGAGGGAAACGGCTCATACATGTACTGGTAATCATTCTCTTTATTTTTCTCAAGCTTCTCTCTCTTCTCTCCTGTTCTATCTCTCCCTATATACCTCCCCAGGAAAGCAATGTAAAAAGTTACATTTGAGGGGAGTAAGTAACCATGACAACAAGCTGCTGAGGAATTTGTGCAGAGAGTTAGGTTTTTATCAGCCAGACTTTTAGCAAGTGGAGAACTAGCACCAAAATTGCTTTATGCCTGACCTTGGTTCTACAATAAGACACCTAGGAATTTGTCCTTGTGTATTATCTATGAAGGTGTAACTTATGAGGCATTCAGTCTAGTTTCAATTTTCTCTGAGGCCTAAAATCAGCTAATTGTATGTAGCTTGTCTTAGAACTGAGAAGAAATTGCTGTTTTCTTTATGTCAGTCTGAGTTAATAATATAAAACAGACTTAAGTTTCTTACAGTCCTTGTGGAACAACAGACCTAATTATGAAGCATATCTTAGTATATTTTCTATTTATCATAATTATACAGCTTAATGATGAGTCATCTTTACACAGTCCACAGACATAAGTGTCCATAAAATTGAGATGTGATCATAAGATTACATGTACATGTTATATGGGATCACACATTGCAGTGCAGGTGTTGGGGAGATACCACAGCTGTTTTTGTACATGTGAAATTACAAACAGAAACAACAGTGTTCAGAGTCTGTGATTCCGTAAGCTTTGCTTGAATGGGGTTCTTCCATCAGAGGATTATTCATCTGGTAGGTTGACACCCGAACTATCAATTGCCATCTTCTGTATATTCCTGTGGCCTCTGGTAAAGCCATTGCTACCAGCAGCTCTCAGCACGACACAAAGAGGTGACCTGATTCTTAGAAAAGTTTCAAAAGAAAATATCCAGATTCCCTTGAGACTTGATAGAGATTGCACTCTTGACTTTCTCCCTTCTTCCCTCTCCCACACTTAGAAGTCAGAGATGTCTAAGAAATATTTCACATCTCCACCTACTCTGCTGTGAAAATGATAATCTTGCAGGGAAAGCTTATATTATGTATTTTTCAGTATGAAAGCAGAAGTGGTTATCAACATAATCTCCTATTATAAAGGAGTCATTATAAAGCACAGTTTCTTAATAGTTTGTGATCTATGACCTTTGAAAATATCTCACAAAACTAAAGAGGCTCTTACCATTGTACCTAGGTAAAATTTCTTTACTTGGTTGACATTTTCAGTATTACTTCTTTCAAAGTGGGGTTAGTACAACATCTGGGTTCTCTCTCTCTCTCTCTCTCTCTCTCTCTCTCTCTCTCTCTCTCTCTCTCTCTCTCTCTTTCTCTCTCTCTCTCTCTCTCTCCTTCTCCCCTCCCATCTTGTCCCCTCTCTGTCAGAACATAGTCCAAGATGGCGTCCTGTGAGGAATTTTTGAGTTCGTGTGAAAAAATCCCAAGAAACCAAGGGAAGAGTCTTGTGACCTCAGTTTCTTCAAAAACACGCAATTGTTCTTGGAGTATTCTTTTTCATCCTACCCAGCTGTAGGTTTACTTCAGCTTATTAAAGTGAGTTTACTTCAGATTATTCACTGCACTTGGCTATTGTTATTTGTTTATATGACTATGAAAAAACATGTTTTGCTGCTTGCAGCTTGCCTGCCATGTATGACTTGCCTTTGTGAGTGTCCACTTTACTCATGTAACTTACTAACTATTTTGTTTAAAATCAGGCAAATATTTTAAAAACAGTTCATTGTATTTATACATATTGCTTAAGAAACAAACATAAAAATGAATGAAAAATGGCAGGTCATTTACGTCAGTGATCTCTTACAATGTCCAACCAACTGGGAAACAGACGCAAGGAGAGGTGTACAGACACTGGAAAGGAAAAGCTGTATCTGTGAGAAACTACAGAAAGAGCAGGAACAGCATCTGTGCTCCCAGGTATAATGCACAGACTAGACTCAGTCCTCTCAGATTTGGAAGGAAGCAAATTGAAGAAAATGTCTGCAGTGCCAGTGGCTGTGAAGCTTCAAATTTAGGCAAACTTGGTTTATAATTTACAGAAATTTAAGTTCAAGAGAAGGCAAAATAAGCTTCTTTCTTCTCTCCTTCTTGCTCTTAAAATCTTCTTAACTCTCTCCCTCCATTCCCTTCATGCCTCCTTTTCATTTTTTTTAATTTTCCAAAATAATCATGCTTTTAAGAAGAGAGCCCAACATTTAAGGGGTCATATTTCTCAATTAATATTTATACAAATGGAGCCATAAGGGTTGTGGTCAGGTACTTTTCTCTGGTAACAAACACATTCTATTCAATTTGAATTTACCACAGTTCATCTGAATTCATGATATTGTTCAGCTATGGAATGGAACAGCTGACCTTCCAAAATGTACATATGTTAAATATTAGATTATGTGAAAGTCTCTATCTGATAAGATAGGAATGAATCAGCTCACCTACCAAAATGTGCAAATGTTAACTATCTGGTTTTGTGCAAGTCTCTATCTGATAAGACAGAAGAGGAAGAAAAAAAATACTAGATATGTATATGTTTAAAGTGGAATCAAACTATACATTTCATCATCAGTTTAAAAGGATGCTTTTCAGGCTGCCTGAAAAAGCAGAAAGTCCATGGGATTCAGTGTCAGACCAAGTTTGAATACTATATTAGCCTTGTAATCACAGCATTGGGTGATCTTTAACCCAGCTGAGCCAAGACTATTGGGAAAGCAACACTCTGCCATCTAGTTGTTAGCATTGATGAAGAGGGGCAAAACGAGTGTCTGTGATGGAAGCCATCCACAGGGTAAGTCTGGAGTGTGCTGGCAGCGCCTTTGAGAGCAGGCTGACAGCTAGAACTCCAAGAGAAACCTCCAGCTCCTAAAAGCCCCAATTCTTCTAGTCCAGGCCTTGGCTGGCTGTCCTTCCTCCTGCAGGACAGGCCAACTGTAGAAGAAAGCCACTCTGTTGTTCCTCATACTTCAGAGGGCTACAGCTGGGCACACCTTCTGCAGCTGCCCCATACCATGTAGGATTCGATGTTGTGTGGGGCAAAACGCTCTGAGCCCAGGTCCAGCAGGTGACTTGATTTTTGAAGATTTTTCCCCACTGAAGATAGTTTAGCACCGAGCAGATATGTAAAGTACTGAGCTGGGTCGGCAGAGTGCCTGGCTCCCAGGGTTCTCCCCTCCCCTGTAGAACCTCTAAGGGAGAGCTGTGCTTGCTTTTCCTACTTTACAAAGCCCCTGGGGGACATGTCTAGGTTTGGAAATTTGCAGTCCTTAGGTGCATTGATAGAGCCACAGATTCATTCCTGCCCCCGCCCCCCGCTTGTTTCATCTATAAAATCTTGCTTCTTTCTTTCCCCCTTTCCTTATACTAACTTCATTTTTATTGTTATTAATTTCACTTTTAATCTTTTTAGCTTCATACTTTATGCTTCGTGTGTGTGTGTGTTTTTTTTTTAATCATGCTCTTTTTTTTTGTGGCTATTGCAGGTAGAGTAGTTGTCTTCGTTTCTATGATCGATATTTCTACACCTGATTTATTCCTATTGTGTCATTTTGTTTGCTTTTATTTAAGTGTTATTGGGAATGGAACCCACAAAGAATGCTGCTCATGGAAAAGTCCCCAAATTAAAACCACCACACACATCCATCCCATAGATGCATGAATCGAAGGGTAGAAAGATAAGAACCATGACCAGTCAAGGCAACAACAGGACTTCTCCACATTTTATTGCTGTTGTTGTTTTGTTTCGGCCACAGGCTCTCATGTAGCCTAGGCTGACCCCGAACATCCTTTATAAATGAGGATAACCTAGAACTTCTGGTCTTCTTGTCTCTACCTCCCAAGTTCTGTGGCTCCAGGCCGGTGCCACCACAATTTGTACACTGCTGGGGATCGAACCCAGGGCTTCATGCATGAGACACAAGCGCTCTAGCCGCTCAGCTGCTTTCCCAGATCCCTCCAAAACCAGAGTCAAAGACAGTGAATGCTTTACGTGCCAAACTTTAAAAATGCCAAACATTCAAAAAACGATCAATGAGACCGCAAAGAGGCCTAGAGGAAACAGACAACTTTAATAAAGAAATCCACTCAAGATTTGCACATGAAATTCAGCCACTTGGATGAGACCCTTAGTAAGGAGATAGAGATTAAACAGTTGTAGAAATGAAAAAGCTCCATGAATCAAAAAAAAGAGTGGAAAGCATGGCCAACGGACTAGTCCAGTGGAGCAAAGAAGGCCAGGGAGTGAACAGGGGACACAGCACACCAACTAGGCATGACCAGAAAGTGACATCTCCAGGTCACAGCATAGTAAAAATGCTGACACAGCAAAATGAAGAAAGAGCCCGAGGGAGGTGCTAAGATCCTTTCAAAGCTAAACCATTCAGAACAGAAGACTTTCTGAGGAAATTCTAAGAGCCAGGAGAGCAGGTACTAACATATATCAGTCTCTGAAAGAAAATAATTGCCAAACAGGGTTACAACACCCAGTAAGATCATTTTTAAAATGGAGTGAGAAAAAGGACCTTCCATGCCATGCATAAACTACAGCAATTCATGTCCACTAAGCCAGACACGAAGCAGATACTTAAAGCATTACTCCACATAGAAGAGGAATAAAAATACATGCAATCATGACAGCATTAAAAAAAGGAGGAATGGGAAGAAATCAACATATAAAAATTCATTTAGTCATTAAACCTCAGTAAAACAGCAAACTGAGTCAGGGATAAATTAACACGTATCTTTAATTCCCCTAAATGTAAAGTGTCCTGACTCTCCAATCAGAGCATGTATACTGGCTAAACGGGATACGAAATGAGACTCATGGAACTCAAGTCACCAGGAAAGACAGAAACAGATGGAAAGTGGAAAGATGCAAGAAGAGAATCTCACCTGAACGAAATCTGAAAACAAGGGTGCACAGCTCTACTCAGGTCTGGCAAAGCAGATCTGAAGCTAAAGTTGTTTGGAGGACATGAAAGGAAGTTATTACATATTAATAAAGGTAAGGCCACATCAAGAAGATACAATGTTTGTAGCCACTCGTGGGGGATATGTGCCTGTAATCTTAGCATTTGGGAGTGGGGCACTAAAACCAGGAACTCAAGTCATCCTCGGCTACACAGTGAATGACAGGCCAACCTAGGAAACTCTAGACCTTATCTCTAGAAACCAAAAGCAAAAAAGATGGCCAATGATCTTATGGTCCTCATGGAGAGGTCAAGGTAATTAAGCTGAGTAAATCACAAGACTTGTTACTGAACTCTCTGCAATCAAGTGCAAATCTTCATCTCCAGTGAAAAGATGCTTCTCTGACATTTTGAATAATAAACTCCTTTCATATTTTCTAAAAAAGGAATCAAAGATCTTAAAGTAAGACTGGAAACTCTAAAACCACCAGAGAAAAACAGAAAGAAATGCTTCAGGTTATGGGCACTGAAAACTATTTTCTGAAAACACTCCAACAGCTCAAGAAATAACAGCCAAGACTGATACATGGGATTGCACCAAATTAAAAAGCTTTGGCACTGAAGAAAAAAAAACATTTACCTTAGTGAAAAAATGGCTACAGAATGGGAGATTGATGAAAAACATGAGAAAAATGAGAGATTGATATCTAGAGTGTATCAAGAACTCAAAAATAGTTAAACATCAGAAGAACAAACAAGTAAGTCAGTAAGTGGGCAAATGAACTGGACAGTTAGTTCTCAAAAATGATAAATACAACTAGCCAATAGACACATGAAAAAAAGATTCACTGGTACTATCCATCAGGGAAATGTGAATCAAAATTATATCGAGATTCCATCTCATCTCAGTTAAAACGATTTATTAAAAAACCCTAAGACACCCTCATATGAAAACAAAAATTCCAAGTGCTGGCAAGGATATCAGGGAAATTGAACCTTATGCAATATGGGTATGGATTTATGTCAGTTCAGCTACTCTGGAAATTGGTAAAGAGGTTCCTCAAAAAATTAAATATAGAGCTAACATATAATTCAATTATAGCACACCTGAGTATATACTCAAACAGGTTAAGTCAACATATTGTACAGATACGTGTGTATCCATGTTTAAAACAGCACTACACATAATTTTAAAGCTGTGAAATCAGTCTAGGTGTCCATCACTAACAGATAAAGAAAACGGGGAATCTCTACACAATGGAATATAATAATTAGTCATAAATAACATAATATATCATAATTTTAGCAGAAATGAGCCAGACTAAATATATATCATACATATTATATATGAAATATATATATGAAAAATAGATATGAAAGTGAAATGGGATGGGTTTGATTTAGGAAGAGGAAAGAGACCAGGGAGAGACTCAAAAGGCAGAGAGGATAAATGGAATAGGGGGATGAATATGGTCAAGGTCTGCTATATGCATATGTGAAAATTGCCACAATGAAACCCTTTATTTTTTTTTACAATTAATAGATGCTAATAAAGTAAATTTCAAAATAAGTATGTTACAGTGCATAAAACATTCAACAAAGCACACAGCCTCCCCTCTTCCTGTCTGAATGTTAATAATTAAATTATTAGCTACCTAGGTTTGTATCAAGGTGCTTAAGAATTCATACTGCAGGTACCAATACAAACAAAGTTGTCATGATTATTGGTACTACATGAATACTGTAGTTGCACTCATAGTAAAATTGTCCTCCAAGGAACTGTGTATTTCTGGGAATTCTCTTGGTAACTTTAAAAAAACCAAGGAACATAAATAGTGAAATTTCAACAGCTCAGTTGGGTACATAAGCCAGAGGCAAGCAGATAACATTTTCTTGCAATATGTAAATCAATGAATTCTCTGAATTCAAGGCTTACTTTAACATAAGGCACAGAAAATCAAGTACAGTCAAACATCGCTGCTAGTTAGTGGCACACATCTTTCTTAGTGCCTGTCTACCTGAGACTTTGGGCTACCGTTTAGAAAAGATTTTACTTCGGCCCCCTTTGAGACAATGAATAATTCATTCTCCACGAGAGCTTTCACATGGATGGGAATACGGCACAGATGGCACAGAAGCATCCCTGGTCCACTTCTGGGCACCAGCCACTCAGAAAACCTACAGCTCACTGGGTCCAGGCACTGTAGCTAAGAAGGGATGGGGACCATCTGTGATCATTCCCGATGTGGAACACTGCCCAGAGAGTCTCAAGTCTTTAACAAAACCTCAACCATTCCCAAGCACACTACAGTATGAAAATGCCTTCTTGTGCTTCCAAAAAAAGTTATAAAACTTGCAGGATCTCTGAGATGGCAACCCAACCCTTGATGCTCATTACCATAGTGAGAGCACCAGGAAGTTCAAGAGAAGGCAGCTTCAGCCCCACTAAACGCTGGAAAGAGAAACCCTGCTACACTGTTGTGAAAATGCAATCTTTTTCTCTTTCTTTCTCTCCTTCTCTCCTTTCTTTCTCTCCTTTCTCTCCTTTCTCTCTCTTTCTTTCTTTCTTTCTTTCTTTCTTTCTTTCTTTCTTTCTTTCTTTCTTTCTTTCTTTCTTTCTTTCTTTCTCTCTCTCTCTTCTCTCTCTCTCTCTCTCTCTCTCTCTCCCTCCTTCCCTCCTCCCTCCCTCCTTCCTCCCTCCCTCCCTCCCTCCTTCCTCCCTCCCTCCCTCCCTCTCTCCCTCCCTCCTTCCTTTCTTTCTTATTTTTTTTTTGTACCTGGTGTGGAGAAGAAAACCTCTTCTCATAGGTCAGCCTACTTCCTTCTAGTGAAAACCGGAAGCCTTTCTTGCGTATGCTGTCCTCAGAGGCCGATTTCCGCACCGCGTCTTCCTTTTCTTCCTCTCCAGCCTGCTCTTTCTGTTTCCTTTTCTTTCTTCTGTTTTTCAGCTCCTTTTCACTCTTGGAACTCAGCTTTGATGCTACCGAAGAACTCTCCGAGAACACGCCTATCCCACCTGCTCCGCTGAAGTCTCTGGATTCTGCAGATGCGGCTGCGGCTGCTGCCTGGAAGGGCACAAAGTGAGCAAAGCTTGTGTTACCGCCTTCAACGTCACCGTTTACTGCTTCACTTACCTAGAATACCATGAATGTGACCTTGAAATCCAGTTCTGCAATTCTGTTCCATACTTTGGAAAACAACATTTTCATAAACCAAAGAATAAAAAATCAACATGGAAGTAGACACACACGAATGATAAACTCTTTTAATTCTGACTTCATGTGGCATTCTAATTATCTACCAACATGAACATAACAAACAGTGACATTTCCCATGTGACCTAAGCAAGGTTTAAAGAGAAATTTAAGAATTAAATTTTCCTATTTATACCTCAAAGGTATTTGCTCTTCAGCACACTCAACAATGACTACCAAACTGAGCTATGGAATTAAATTCATTCAAATGTTTATTAATTAAATCTTTAATCTTTTACTTTAGTTATTTAATTCGGAAGTGTGTAAGCATGTCAGAGATTATATAACATTCCCAGGATGTTGGAATGGATTGGTAAATGATAACCATATGGGTTAAAAAAGGTGTTCAGTGTAGTTGCTACAATCTCAGTCTACTTTATTTTTAATAAGTACATTCAAATTTGAATAAATAAATAAATACATTGAATGATAGTGACATAAGAGACCTACATCCAACAGACAATAAAAGATAAAATCAGACAACGAGGTTAGTGAATACCATTATGTCAAGCAAATACGTTTAGAAAAGCACTCATGTGATTCTGAAGACTCATGGAGTCTACATTAGGAGTTTTCAGCAAGAGAAGCTGAGAATGTCAGTGTTATCGTGATTTCGTATTAGATGAAGCTTTGTGTTTCTGGAATTTGTGAAATCTTTGCAGTGTGACTTGCATTTTCTGACATTGCTCACCTCTAGCAAGGCTGTACTGAAGAAACTGCTCTACCTGAATTCCTGTTTGCTGGAGTATTAAGGAAACACTTCCGTCGACAGCATATTGCTTTGCTACTTTATCAGATTCATTGAATGAGAGTACTAACAGTCAGTATCCTCAATATGTCACAAGGAGGAACGTATCAAGGAAGTAACTGTAATTGTCAGTATTTTGATGCTTTTAGTATATATCATAATCACCAAATCAAGTAACATTCTGCTTACAACCAAATAGGTCCCTGCCACCACACACAGTTTTGTCTCTCCAATGTCAACAGCAACCTGCAGGTCAGAGAATGGAGATAAACCCAACAGTCTCTACGCTTGCCAACTCTACCTGAGCCTCCTCCTGTTGCTTCTTCAACTGCTCCAACATCTGCTGAAACTCCGCCTCTTTCTGTTCAGCCTCCTCCAAGGTGGCCTGATTCTGTTCCTCATAGGCCATGGCCACTACGGCCAGGATCAAGTTTATTAGGTAGAACGAGCCCAAGAAAATCACGAGCACAAAAAATATCATATATGTTTTCCCGGCAGCACGTAGGGTCTGTCAAAATGGAAGGAACATGTACATAAATTTCACATCAGCTGTTAGCTCCCTCTCTAAGTAATAAAAGATTCCTCAGTGGTTCCCTTGGCCACTGCATCCCTTGCTTCCTAAAGGAGTCATTGCATCAGTTCTCACCAGCTGATAAAGGTTTTCCCAGAAGTCTTGAGTCATGAGACGAAATAACGACAAGAAGGCCCAGCTAAATGTGTCGAAGCTCGTGTAGCCGTAGTTGGGGTTTCGCCCAGCCTTCACACAGATGTACCCTTCAGGACACTGGCTGCAATTACATTAGAGGGAAAGAGGAACTCAGCATCCATGAGTCTTTTTCCATTTTACTGGATATGAATGATTTTGTACAGGCTCCAGGGAAAGTCTGTATCTTTGGCCTTATCTAGCATTTACCCTGCACTAGGTGGGCTTTCCTATGTAGTAACAGAATTTACCAAGCCCATTTTGGGGATTCCTCTAATTCCTAATTGTAATATTATATTTACCATGCATCTGTATAAGATAATTATATCTTTAACAATTTATTTTGTGATGATGGACATAATCAGATAAGTAAATCTGTAGAGATATAATTGATTTTCACTGAAGATGTTTTGAGATATAAGTGGTGTGTGTGTGTGTGTGTGTGTGTGTGTGTGTGTGTGTGTGTGTGTGTTAGAGCAGAAAGGAGAAGGTACCATTGTATGGGCATCCTGAAAATAGAGAGTGGCACTGTGCAGTGGAGATCTCATACAGTCACCCTATTGATCAAACAAAGCTACCTTCAGTACTATGACTGACATTTCTGGTTGAGTGAACTTGGATTAATTTCCCTACCTTGTTAGCCTTCAGGGACCTCACAGGTCAGCATGGACTAATAAAAGAACCTGTTTCAAAAAACCTAGCAAATATTCAATAAGATACTGTGTGGAAAGTATTTAGTACCATGCAGTTGGGGATTAAAATGTTTGCCTTACCAATTGCAGATCTAAGTATAGATAAAGTCTGAAGATTTTTGACCATAGGAACCAAATGTAAACCATGTTGTCAATGAGAACTTTGGTAAATGTATCATTTGCAAAGGTTTGCAACATTATCATAGAAGTCACATGGTATTTTTGCATATGTTTTGTAACATCAGTTCAAGTGGGGAAAGGTAAGTATTTCTCTTAACTTTCTCAAGCTTTTTTCCCCATCTATAATGCTTCTTTTTCTTTTTTTTTTTTTTTTTTTTTTTTTTTGTTTTTTCGAGACAGGGTTTCTCTGTGTAGCTTTGCGCCTTTCCTGGAACTCGCTTTGGAGACCAGGCTGGCCTCGAACTCACAGAGATCCGCCTGCCTCTGCCTCCCCAGTGCTGGGATTAAAGGCGTGCGCCACCACCGCCCGGCCTATAATGCTTCTTAATTACAAACATTTCCACAATGTTAAGCATAACAAAAAATTCTATATTGTAGCCATAATTCACTAATACATTTAATCCATGGAATTATTACAATCCCCATTTATATGTGAGAAAAAAAACTCAAGGCAAGCAGAAGTGAGAAAATATGGTAGAGTCAGAATTTGGAATCTTTTATTTGTTTTGAATCATTTCCAGTTGCTCTACAGATTTGGTCTGTGATGCTTTTTTGAATCTATGTTGACATCCCAGTCTACTTTGTGTGCTTTGTTTTGCTGAAATATGGTAGGCATATTTAGTCGCCGTGTATCTCAGATAGTGACATGATCTTCAGGGATTTCATGTCTTAAGCCTTTGAGATCAGATTAGCTTAAATAAATGATCACACACTAGTATGTGATTATGAATTTTAATGCATTTTCTCTGAGTATCTATTTTCCATTGTGCTAGTTTGGAAGATTAGATGAGACCTTGTATGGAAAAATAATTGCTATTTCCGAGTGTGTGGAGGAGGTGAGAATCCACACTTACCCTGGCTATTCTGTGAGTCGGTGTGAAGTAGAATTTATGTAGAGCTTTGAATGAGGAGTGAGTAGGGGTCATGTGTGTGGGAGGTGGCAGGTTATTGAGGTCGACTGAGCGTCAATAAGAAGTATAACTTACCCTGCATCAGAGCTGTTCCCACAAAGCAGAGCATCATTTTGCCCTTCCAAAAAATAAAAGTGACCTATTTAAAGAGCAAAGGATAGACTCATTAAAAGGTCTTTAAATATTTAATCATTGTGTTCAGGCGAGGAAGCTTATAAATATGTTTAGTTATAATAAAAGAAAGATAAAAAATAATTGAAAGTCATGGTTAAATGATTTTTTTCCATAGGAATTGAGTATTAAGCAACTATATGACTAAATATTGTTTGAAAAAATTACTTTAGAAAGAAATATTTGCATAAGCAATAATAATAATAGCATTTTTGGTTCAGAATTTATTACAGAAACAAACACAAACTGCTTGGGGAACACTTCAAGAGAAAGCTGTAGCATTGAAGCAGCTGGCTTGGGACAGAAGGAGCGTAAAGGAATGCATGTTTCTTCTCAGTGGGCATGCAAATGAGATTTTACTCCAAATTCTTTTTGCCTGGACTCGAAATAGATGCAGACATTTTTCCTGCCAATTGTCATTTATTTTCTTCTGAGGAGTGGGCTTAGGTGCCTCTTCCCTCCTTATAATGCCTGGTTGGGCTTTTTGTTTTTATTTTTGTTTTGTTTGTTTGTTTTTGTTTGATCTCTCCCTTTGAAATGAACAAAACAAACTTTTAGCTCGGACAGTGTAAGCTGTCTAAATATATGCAACTTATTTTGTTTAAGGTACAACATATACAGTTTTAAGAAGTTTCAAAAATATTCCCAGGAACTACACACACACACACACACACACACACACACACACACACACACACACACATTAAAATTTATTGTGTTGGTACTTAAGAGTATTTAAAACCCTGTATTCAAGGAATACATGAATAGATTATGTAGGAAAATCTAGGTCATAATTTTACAAAATATTTTTAGATCTTTCCATCAAACTACAAAAAGTCTAAACTGTTATGAACTTAAAGGCAAGTCTACCAATACACTACCAAAAACATATATGGCTGTTGTACAGGTAGAATATGTAAATATTATGTTTAATCCCTTATTAAGAAGCATTCTATGAACACAAAAATAGGATAAAAAATGTACAAATTAAATTGATTGGGTTGCCTAAAAATTTGAGGCCCCCAAACAAGCCATAAGATGAAAAATAAGCTGGAAAGTAGACTTCTCCTGATAAAAGAAAATTGCTAATAAAGAATCCATTATGGCTTCCTTCAAAACGCTACCACCTGGTAAAATGAGTACAAACATCAACAGGTATTTCACACGGTGGGAAATACATAACGTGTCACTGATGCTAGATAACATACTTAAAAATTCTCTACATTTTTAGTTAACGAATGAAAAAAAAAAAGAACAGTAAAGTGCTGATTTTTATTTTTCTCTACCAGAAGATTTTCAAATGTGATGAGAATCTATATTCATCTCAGTTCATGGAGTTGAGCCTGGCTGTGGAGGATCTATGAAGTGGTGTGGCCTCTTAGGAGAGCAATTGGACACTATGTCTCTGCATTCTCAGCTACAATCAACCCCTCCCACTGAAGCGCTATAAATAGAAATCCATCTGTAGCAGTACAGAAGCAGAGAAAAGATTTATGGGCAAAGCTCTTCATCATCTATTACATTATTAGTAGTAGAAAACCTCATATTGGGCTGTTAAAATTTCTCATTTTTTTCCAATGAATCTTTTTAAGTAAAACCTTCATAAGAATGTAAACTTTATAAATGTAGTATCAAGTGAGCTGTGATAAAATCTCATATTCTTCTAAAAAAGTGTGCTGACCATGAAGGGTATCAGAGTAAACAACCCCAGGGAACACAGGTGATCAAGAGACAGTGGCATTTGATGAATCTAGCAGTACATGGAGGAGCTTAGGTCATCAAATGACAGATTCACTAGCTTCAGTAAGAAAATGATAACTTGTAATGTAACATTAACCTATTCTAATATCTATGCCTCAAATAAAATCAAATGATGATAACTCTAATACCAAGACTCATGCAAAGGAATCAATATTAAATTATCAATAGCCAAGTGACTAAGTCACAGTTGTTTACCTTTCTGATCAGTACACAAGTTTGGATTTCACCTGGGAAAATGTTTTCTCAATCCTGATAGATCATATGGACTGAGCCAACCAAAAAGATTCAAATCATTTCATCATTATGCATTCCAGGCTAGCCTTGGATTAATTATGTGCCTGAGGATAATCTTGAACTTCTGACCTTTCATTTACCATTTTCATGCTGGTATTACAGGTGTATGCTACCATGTTCAGCTTATGCTGTGCTAGGGATTGAACTGCATGGTAGGCAAGCACTTTATTTACTATTTGTCCTGCTCCTCTCCAGGTCTTCCTAATGACACACTGCCCCATAATGCACTGGATGAGTCTAGCCAATGTCGTATTAAGATGTTTGAATACTCCTGCCCAATGCCCATATGGTAAAAAATTTTGATTATATACAGCACAATGTGGTAGCACTTTCAGCTCTCATTTAGGAATAGATGATGCACTTTGAAATGACTACTTTCATCATATCACTTGTTGGATTAGGAAAAAGAAATGATAAAATTTGGTATTCTTAGTACACGTATGAAATTATTATAAATTAGTCTAAGATATTTGGTTTATACTAAACTTTAGATGCTTTCTATCACATACAGTGCAGTTTTTAATATTTTAAGAACCAAACAACTTAATGGCTACAAGAGTATATCTTACTTTTATCTTCAATATATTCATCCCAGTTAAACATGTTCACCGTTCTATTGAAGGCAGTACCATTCCAGTCCAATGAGTTATTAAAGAAGGAAGTGATATTTATTTCAAAGGTAGAATTGTCTGGGGGCCACTGCAAGCATTTATTCCTCAGGTTGCCCATGAAGAGCTGCAGGCCGATTAGGGCAAAGACACTGAGACAGAACACAGTGAGGATCATGACGTCAGACAGCTTCTTCACCGACTGGATCAGGGCCCCCACGATGGTCTTCAGGCCTGCAAATAAAATCAGAGGGAGGGATTGTCACTTCCAATTCAACAGATAATTTACCAACAAAAAATATCATGAGCTTGTTCTGAAAAATACAAATGTCATGCAGAATGCCAACAATATTAGTTTAATGTTTGTGGCTGAATAAAAATGTCACGAAAAGCCTGCTAGCTGGTGGAAATGAATGAAAGCGGAACTTACACATTCTTTAGAAAACCGAATGGAAATGAACCAAAGGTGTTTTCACGCACTCCTTACAGCAAAAGATATGATTGTGTTACTCATGCTTGCCGATCAACCTTATGTAAATAGTTCGCTTTTATTTGCAGATGTCTTACTCTCTAACCCCTTATTGGTTTTGGAGAAAAATCTATATGAGTAGAGGAGTAGGGAGGAATCTTGAAGCCACTGAATTACAAGGGTATAGATTTGTCTGTACTTTGAAAACTTGAGAATGGGCCAATATAAGGAAGACATCTGCAAGCTGAGCCCCATGCAGCGCTCATGCTCTGTCTTGCTTTTCCACTGAACTCCAGTTAAAGAGATAGCCCGTTTTTGAGCTAATTGATCAAATTTGCCTTGGCCCACGTGTCTCACATTTCAGCTTCTATGCAGAAAGCTTGATGCTGTAAGATGCAAACCAGGTAGCCTGTTACTGTAAGTGCCTCATGCAAAACTTGTTAAACTTGTTAAACTCAAAGGCTGATTTAGAACAAATTGAGAGAAAGCAACATTCAAAAGCAAGTAATCAAACCTATCCAAACTAGGATGGGTCAGTTCCTGCTTTTGATCATCATCTCGCAGTATGCAACAAGCAGCCAGGCTTTGGCCAAAAAGCTGTGAGCAGAGCACCAGTACAGCTAAAGTCAGCCTCGGTGTTTAACCTAGCTCTCACCTGGAATGACTGAAATTGTTTTCAATGCTCGGAGAACTCTGAACGTTCTCAACGCTGAGACATTGCCCAGGTCCACAAACTCTGTCACATATCTGTAATAGGGAGTTCACACACAAACACAATGACAGAACACAAAAAACAGTTGGAGATATAAGGAGCCTACCACCTTATACCAGTTTCTTCTTACCTGGGATAACAGAAATAGTTTTCAGAGCTCGCAAGACTCTGAAAGTTCGAAGGGCTGAAACATTGCCTAGGTTTACAAATTCTGTTACATACCTGTAGGATTAAATCAGAGTTATTCAGAATTTTGGGAAATCTAAGTCTGTGTTGGTCTTGAGTCAAGACCATTTCAACTTCAGCAAGTGTTGTCATCAGATTTCCCAATTACGAGGAGCATGGCATTGCCATCGACTAGGAGCTGTTACTTGGGAATTGTTATTATTACTTTACAGCTAATTGAAACTAAAGTCATATAATTCAGTAGGATCATTCCTAATTTCTCCAAACTGAATAATTTGATTGGAAAAAGCATTCTGAAGTCACATGGTAACTAATAAGAATGCTGTATGAGTCGTAGGAAGCCAACAACTGAGAACTATAATACAGTCTCAAATTGCATTTACTCTACCAGGATGGAAAACATTATAAAAATACTTACGCGAAGGTAATGACTGTGAAATCCAACCAATTCCAGGGGTCCCGTAGAAATGTGAAATCTTCTAGACAAAAGCCCCTTGCGAGTATTTTAATAAGTGATTCAAAAGTATAAATTCCTGTAAAAGTATACCTGAGAAAAATAGCCGAGTTCACATTAACGATTTTGTAGGTGGTTTCCGTATGTTTATTTAATTTTTAAAGAATATTTTGCTGCCAGACCTGAAACCAGGGCCTCACACATAGTAAGAAGGCACTCTACTGTTGAGATATACACCCAAGCCCTGATTGTACATATCCTAAAGATCACTTAGATGACACACATGAAGAGAGGCTCCATGTTGGTTTCTGATAAAGTGCTTAGGCAAGACTTAAGGCAAAATGAATCCATTAAATTCCAAATGATATTCTCATTGACTGTAAATAAATGGAATTTCTGTATGATGATAGTATCTGAACTACACCAGCCAACTTTTAGTATGATTTCAGCAGATCAATGTTAATCACTAGATGAGCAATGTAATAGATATCAGAGATCTCCAGTGAGTAAAATTCAAAAGGAAGATGAAAGTCCACAAATATCAACAGGCAAAAATCAGTGCAGCTATTTGAACACTGAACACTTTGTCCCAGAGCAGTAGTTCTCAACTTGTAGGTCGCTACCTCTTGGCGGCAGTGTGTGTGTGTGTGTGTGTGTGTGTGTGTGTGTGTGTGTGTGTGTGTACCAACCCTTTTACAGGGTTCGCATATCAGATATTTAAATTATGTTCCATAACAGAAGCAAAATTACAGTTCTGAAGTAGCAATAAAAATAATTTTATGATTGGGGAATCACCATAACATACAGAGAGCTGTATTAAAGGGTCACGGCATTAGGAAGTGTGAGACCCACTGTCCCAGAGGAAGTCAGTGGTGGGCATACATTTAAATCATCTGGTTTAACATGACTAGAAAAAAGTAGTAAGGAAACTGAAAGTGTCTTGAAATACTAAGTGAATAATTTGAGACGTGAATTTTATACTTACTCCACATTCTTCGTCCAGTCTGGAGGATTACTCATGGTCATAAATACACAGTTGGTAAGAATTGTGCACATAATGAGCACATTGAATAAAGTAGAATATATTGTCAAGGAAAATGAAGTCACGAGGATAATATCACTTTCATGCAGGCCCTGTCTTCACCCACACTAAATCTAAAACATGTTTATCTTATGCTACCTATTATTTTATCAACAACTTTCTTTCATTTTTGTACTTCAACTCCACATGTAAAATGTACTTTCAAAGAACCATCAACTATCTTTAGGGTAGTAATAAATAATAATTAAGAGTAGAAAAATGCAAAGAAGTGAGCTGACTGGTGAATAGTTTATCAATGTAAATTTTCTTCATGATAGAATCCACCAAACAGCAGAATTCCAAATTCACTTTATAAATAAACTAGGGTGGTAAATGTTTGATAAAACAATTCAAAGAACTAGTAAAATGCATTATGACTTTATTCTAAGGGTCACCCTGAGAGAATGTTGTACACAAAGTTCCTTTCTAAATAGAAGGTCCAACCTACAACAGTTGTTCAAAAGATCCAGAAACGTAAGAAAAGATGGCTGCTGATAATGCTGACATCTCTTCGGTTTGTAGCTAAGACAAATCAGTTACTAAGTTCTTTGAGTATTGATCAACTTGGTTTCAACAGGAAGAAAAAAAATAATACCACAGAATTTCTGTGAAAACCAGACTAGCAAAACATGTTAAATATCCTATAACTCATTATACCTGATAGAGAGCAAATACTCAGCAAACAGTTCTTTTTATTTCTCAAAAGACAGAGAAAATGTTGATTATAATAATTTTCTGGTTTATTTTCCTCATTGCCCATGTATGGCCAGTACTCATCTTGTATTCCTTTTGAGTAATAAAAACAAGCAGAAAAAAAAACTTTTTTACAAAAAGGGTCAACAGTCAAATAATTGAAATGATTGATGTTCACATTTATTATAAATTGCACTTTATTTGTATAAAAACATCACTTCTTGTGAACTTACACAAGATCATAATAATCTCAGATATAAGATAATGGTATTCACATTCCTTCTTGCTTCTTTTTTGACATAAATCATTTCATCCCTTTTATGAAACAAAAAGGCCCTGTTCAAGGCCAGGGAGTGTGTAGTGTTATATTAATTTAGAAAGACAGCTTTCACCTATAACAGGCATTAGTCAGGGCAATAACTAACATTTTTGGTTTTAGTGATAATGTTCTTAGGCTTATGCTTAATTCTCAGCTTCTTCAAATGTATCTACATAAGAACAGTTCTAAAGGAGTGATGGGAATCAGCCACGTGAGGGCAGTACAATCTAACATGATTTTAAAGAGAAAACAATGAAATATATATAGATATATACATATGATATATACATATGATAGTTTATCATTAGTATAAAGAAGTAGAATCCCCTCTGGGCCCTGCAAGGATGCATAATTTCTTGGCAGATGGGCAACAGTTGAAATGCATGGTCCTTAACCACAGTGGTCCTAAACACAGTTCTGTGTGTTCCAGCTTGGATGCATTCCCTACCCCCCACAAAGATAATTCCAAACATTCTCTGTGTCCTTCAATTTCCAATCCTCTTCTTCCCTCCCTTTCCATTGCGAATTGATGACCTCATTTCTTACTTCACAGAGAGATAATGAGAACATCAGATTCTGCTCCCCACCCCAAATTGGCAAAGTTCTCTCTTTTGGGACTTGCTCTCTTTCCCCTGTTACAGAGGGGGAAATCTCCATCTCTCCACCCATATTCTGGACAGCTCACTTTTCCAGATGCTTTAGGAATATCTTAGCTCTCCATTCTCTCAACTTGTGTGTCCCTTGGCCTCTTCCCAGCAACACAAACTTGCTTATGTCTCTCCTATCTTGAGGGAGAGGGTCTCTCTAACCCACAACCCTCATCACAACCTCCAGCTTCACATCTTTTCTCCACTTCACAGCCAAAGTTCTTGAAAGAGATGTTTATCTTTCTTGTTCTTACAAACCTATCCCATCCTCAGCCCTCCAGCTATTCTGCCAACTAAAGATGAAAAACCTCTATGTTGTTTCACCAAAAAGGATAATCTACAGCTATAATATAGTTATTTTTTGACTCGCAGTTCAGCTGAGCCCCCAAAAGATGGCCCTCCCCTTTACATGAAGTCTTTTCCTCTTTGCTAACAGGAGGCCTCAGTTGCTTGTTTGATTGTTCATGCTTCGGGAGCAACAGTGTTTCTGTGCCACTTGGAACCTTTCATTTTCCTTTTTGAAAAGAAACAAAATCTAAGCCACCATCCTGTCTGCTGCTATCAGCATCCTACCAGACACAACAGCATGCTGCAGGGTCACCTGTGTCTTTACAGATACCAAATCTTCTCTCCAGGTGACACATCTCTCTAGATCCACTCACTCAGTTGTGCAGATGACACCTGTACTTAGGCATCTCATTGGCTCTTCCAAACCTTTTGAAAGATGTTGAGTTTTCAAACTGAACTAACAGCCTTCCTGTCCCTCCGCTACAGTGGAATATAACTCCTTTACAATCTCTGTATTCTTATGATTTAGCCTGGAGGATTTCTCTCTCTTCCTAAACTTCTATATCTAACTTCCATAGAACACTTCTCATCTTATTATCTATATCTGGATTCAGTTCATGACTCTCCATTTCCCTATTATGGAGTTGTCCAAGTGTTCATCAGGACCAGCAGTACATGTAACAAGACTTGTACATTATTGTGCATTCCTCTGAAATAACCTACCTAAATTAGTCCATTCTACACACTGCACCAAAATGGATTTTGTAAATGTATCAGGGATCATTTTGGCAGCTTCCCCTACGCTATATATGATATAATAATTATATATGATATAATGATTATATATGATATAATGTATATGTATATCACCATATAATTATATATGGTAATATAATGTATTAACATAAGGTCAGGATTCTAAGATGTCTTCAGCTCTTTTTGCTCTTTCTGTACTATCTTCATCCCAATAATTTTTAATTTTTTAAAGTCATGGGATGTTATGAGCATTTTATATGCACACTGTTTAATATTCACAACAGTGCTTGATCTGATCAGGTCTACCTGTGTTACCTTACAATAGTCGCCTAATGTCAAAGTCTATATATACACAATGGATATAAGTTTCCTTACTGTTAAAGGTTTGAACATGTAGAATAAACACAAAGTGAAAATTAAAACCTCATGAAATTAATATCACATAATGGACTGAGATATGGTCTTATAACACGTATAAAATGTTATTTCCAACAGGAAAATTTAATTATATATAAGAAGGTAAAATATGTTTTAAGATAAACAATAGAGATAATGACTAATTTCTCATAAATTACAGATAATAAAGCATGCTCAAAACAGTGTTGTTCATATTGTATGGTTACCATTTTAATAACAAAATATGTACTTTCATTAAGACTCATGATAGACACTGAACAAATACAATTATTTTCCTTTTAAAATAAGAGATAGAGCCAGGTTCAAGTATTTCTGGCAGGCTATGTATTTGCAAATATAAAATTTCAAATTATACTACTTTATTAATCATTGTCAGATATTATTTCATCAAGCATATGGTTTTCAATTTTTTTGGATTTTAATGAGTCACTGAAATAGTAGAATTCAACAAATTTAAATCACATTAAAAACATCATAAAGACATGAACATTATATTGGTTAGGCCATGTATTGAAAAACTATGAAATTGCACATCAAGGCACATATATAAGATCTAAAATTAGAAGTGAAATACACACATCCTATATGATTTTCTCAATAGATAAACTAGACTATACTTTTCAAAAGTCCAACTTATCTTGAAACAATACTTCCGTGTAACAGCTTGGCTATATAAAATAAAATACAAGCAGACTAATCTGTATCAAATCAGAAAAAAAGCAATCTTCTTGAGTATTGGTTTCTTTTTTTGAGTCAGGGTTTCTCTGTGTAGCTTTGCGCCTTTCCTGGAGCTCACTTGGTAGCCCAGGCTGGCCTCGAACTCACAGAAATCTGCCTGGCTCTGCCTCCCGAGTGCTGGGATTAAAGGCGTGCACCACCACTGCCCGGCTGAGTATTAGTTTCTTTGTACCAAGTGTTAATAAAAGTAGTTGGATCTATTGATAGATACCAACTCATCACTAGGCAAATTTTAAATACTCTCTATGTATGCACGGTAAGGAAAACCTTTTTTTAAAGCTTACATTGAAAATGATTGTATAGCGTTTGACAAGGAGCATTGGCAGCCCCATCTCTATGCCCATGAGGACAGCCCCAGCTTCAAGACCAGCAGTCAAGGGTTGGATTCATCCTTCACCAGCCATGCAGGCGTCACAAGTGGTGTGATTCAGTGTGAACCAGTAGCAAAAAATGTAGCAGCAAGTTCAGTTTTATTATATTAATGTGGATGGTTGTATCAACACTTTTCTCATAAGATACCGTCACTGTCTGCTAAGATAATTATCAGCTATTTTTAATACCACTAATAATTTGGGTTATTAGATATGGAGTATTTTTGTTATTGTTGTTGCTCTCAAGGAAGAGAAGACTGTTCTGGTCTAAAGCACTGTAGTCTTGTGTATGTCCAGAGAAGCTCAAGGAATTTAAAAAACTCACATATAATCTATAGGTAGAAAAATATTTCATGTTATTAGTTTCTAACTTGAATGTGGACATTAAACAGTGAGGTAGGTCTCTTTTGATATATGAGCATATTTCTGAGCCAGGAAAAATACTGATTTATGTCATATATATATGTATATACAATGTCATATACTACTAACTCTTCATGTAAATACTTGTTGATACATAGCTAGGCAATAACCTTTGATTATTAAAGACATAAGAAAGGGAAGTTGCTAGATTGAATCACTCTCTTTTCTACAGAGCTGTATCATTCTTTTATATATAAAACTGATTTTTTTAAAGTGCGTAAATATCACATAAATACAATAATTGGAATCAGTGAAAAGAACATTTAAAAATATAGAGATGAGCATTGCTGATACCCCAATATATTGTATCTGGGTTCCAAAATCAGTTCTCTTCCATTGAAAGAAAAATGCAATATCACTTGGCTGAGAAGGGATGACTGTTTCAACTTTGAGCCCCAATACTGACAGTGCACATTCAGAAATCTGGGTCTGCTGGTTCATAGCTATAACTGAAGCACCTGCAAGTCTGAGCACCAGCAGGAAGTTCCAGTCAAGTCTGGACTACATAATGAGAGCCTGTAGAGAGGGAGAAAGAGAGAGAGAGAGAGAGAGAGAGAGAGAGAGAGAGAGAGAGAGAGAGACAGAGAGAGAGACAGAGACAGACAGAGACAGAGACACAGAGACAGAGAGAGACAGAGAGAAAGAGACAGACTGATAGACAAAGAGACAGACACAAAGACACAGACATACAGAGACACAGAAATGCAGACACACAGAGACAGACAGACAGACAGACAGACAGACACACACACACACACACACACACACAAAGACAGGGAAAGAGGAAAAAACATCTTAGATAAAGACTAAGCATTAACAACCTCTCAGCTGCATTTCTCATCGGAAATTGAGACAATTGGAGGGATTGTATGTGTGGCGGTCATTTCAAGCTTTAAATGGTGGAATATGCACCTTTTCTTTCCAAGGACAAGTTGGAGCAGAGTAGTGATGCATTCAGAAATCTCTCAGAAATATTTAGATGGTGGGAGGATTTCTTTTTTGTGGATGCTGTAGCCATTGCAGCTCGATTTGTAGCTGCTCCCAACAGCCGCTGTCCTAAGTACTCTTTCTCAAGTACTTCCTAAGTGCTGGTCATGGATCCTGGTATTAGGTACTTGTCATACATTCTGTTTGTTTTTCTTGTAACATCCTGTCATGGAGCTCAGGCTGGCACTGATCTCACATTGTAGCTGAGGATAGCCTTGAACTTTTGGGCCATCTGCATCTGCCTCTGAGCACTTGGGTTACAGGCATGCACCACCAGAGCCAACAATGCATTTACTATTATGATTTACATACTATGGCTACAGTTTTACAAATGGATAAACTGAGATAAAAAAAAAAACTGTAATGTGGTCAACAACATATACTAAGTAAATAAATCTCAGAGGTAAGATTGGAGTCTTGGTTTCTGACCCTTAACACAATAATTTTTATTCTCCTACCCTTTGTGAATGATGGACAAACAGTTTAGTGTTAGTTGTGGTGTGTCTCGGGATTTTAGTGGTTTATTCTGGTGTCATGACCATATATGACATCCACACACTAACATCTCCCAAAGTTATTTCTCTAGCTCAGTCCTTTCTGGATTTCACATTTACATATATATGGAACGCCTCAGTACCTTTCCTAATATCTAACAGATGTCTCAAATATGGATGCTGAAAAACAAGCAGTTGATTTGTCTACAGGTTGTTGTACTCGGAGCCGTTCTAGGCTTAGTACACAGGAACTCCAGTTTCCTTCTCATCCAGAGTAAGTACATAGTACCATCTTTAGCTTCTCTTACTACATTATAGCCCACATTTAGTTGCTCTGGAAACTGTCAGCCCTCCTGCAATATACATCTAAATTTGATGACTCTCTGAATCTCTCAACCATAGTCAAGTACTGTCCTGTGGCCATCCCCAAGACTTTTACTGTACAGCAAAGGCATTGCTATGGGGACCACAAAACCAAAGCTTGAGCCTAGAGCTTATGCTGTGTGGAGTGAAGCCCAGAGCCACTGTAAAAACCAGCCAGAAACTTTAGCATCACATACATCTTGTTGAGTGGGATCTCTGCTCAGTTCTTACCATGTCACCAAAAGACAGAAGGGCTTATCTGCATTAATTATGAGCCCACTTGCCTTGCTTCATCTTATATCTCTACTCCAAGATGGTACATTTAAAACATAACATTTTAATTCAGGAAATGAGAGAGTAAACTTAAATTTAATTTACTTTTGCGGGGGGGGGGGGGAATCTGTGACTCTGCATCGTTTAAAAGGCTGCAGGAGTGTCAAGAGTTCATCTTGAGGCTGGTCAGATGGCTCAGTGGGTAAAAGAGCTGGCCACCAAACCTGATGACCTGAGTTTGATCCCCAGCATCCAACATGGTGGAAGGAGGGGAAGGTCTACCTCTACCTGCCGTCTTCGCCTGCACACCATTGCCTTCTTATGAGTGCAAATCTCTCTCCCACAAATCAATAAATACAAACAAATTTTAAAATTGAAGCCTGAGTTCATTTTAGCAACCTTAACAGATTGGCTTGCTCCAGCTTTAATTTATCCGCCTGCTGGCCTATTGATAACTGTGTTCCTTATGATAAAAGGCAAATCTAAGTATTATCTGAATCTCCAGAGAGCTCCTAATAGAAGCAATGTCTCTGACACCCAGATTCTCTGTCCAAACTTGAAAACTACAAGTGGGGATGTCTCCACTGGGGCTGTCTCCCGGGATTCATAACTTTCAAGGGCTTTCATAAAGTGAGAATGAAAGCTTTTATGAACTATTCTATAGAAGACATGATCTCTTACCTTCCAAAACAAAATGCTGCCTCATTCTTTTATACAAAGGCTACTCATACTTTTATATAAGGGCTACTTCTTCCATCAGAGGGAGGACAAAGCTGATTTTCTCTTCCATTTGGCTCTTTTTTTTTCCTACCTGTTTCATATCAAATTTTCCAGTTTTATCTTTCTAAGTCATTATTTTCCTTAGTGCATATCCTATCTGCATCTACTAGATGGATGGTCATAATTTCATAAATAAGTTATGTTTACATAAATGTAATATAGTTGTTTAAAATACAATGAATAACTTACAAATATATTTATGCAGTGCACAGATTTTAAAAGCTTGAACCATAATAGAAAATAGTTTTAAACTCGGGAACCAAGATAGAGATCCCAAACTTATTTTTCTTTTCTAATACTAACTCAAAGATGTTTTCCATATGTAACTAGATTTTCTTACTGGGACAGGTGGAAGGAAATTTTGTTGACTTAAGGTACGCATAGTAAATTTTAAAACCTTAAATATAAAGATCAAAGAAAAACATGTTGATGATAGCTATAAGAACACTGGAGAAGAAATCCACCAGGGTAAAAAAAAAAAAAAAAAAAAAAAAAAAAAAAAAAAAAAAAAAAAAAAAAGACATTCACAGTAGTACATTTCTAAACACATAACTAGTCACATTTCCAGGCAAATTTTAGGGACATGTTTTATAGCCATATAAATGGTACCTGAGACAGGTACCTAGCATCAGGCTTATCCCATTATCAAATTTCTTACTTTATGTGATTCAAACCATTTTCCACATCTGCTACCAGTGGTGGTGGTGAGATTTTTACGATGTAAGCCTTAAATCCAGGTCCTGGTATGACTATATCAAAAATTTCAAGTCATGACTCTCTCTAACTTAGTATTTGTCTTGTTAGGGCCTGTGAAATGCTCCTGTGAATCAAGTACCTGCCCTAAAAGACAGTCAACCTGAATTAGAACCCCAAAACTAACATAAATGTGGAGGATAAGAATTGATGTCACAAAGTTGTCCTCTGTCCTCCACCATGGCACCTCACACAAACCACTACACACATAAAAATAATTTGAGACTAGTAGATGACTTAGTGGATAAAGATATTTTCCACCAAATCTGATGATATGAAGTCAGTTTCTCAGACCCACGTGGTAGAGAGAACTGACTCCTTTAAGTTGTCCTCTGACTTCTAAATGTATGCAATGGCAGGTACATGTGCACACAAGTGTACACACACACACACACACACACACACACACACACACTCAAATGAATAAATAAATAAAGGTAGTGAAACACTTAAGAATTTGTCTTGGGCTGGGCATGGTGGTACATACCTTTAATCCCAACACTCAGGAGGCAGAAGTAGGTGAATCTCTGTGAGTCCAAGGCCAGTCTGTTCTAAATGTGAGTTCCAGGACAGCCTGAGTTCTAGGACTACACAGCGAGACCCAGTTTCAAAAACCAAAAACCAAACAAAGAGTTTGTGCTAATAGAAACTTAGCTGTATTTCATTTTTTCCCACTTGTGTTGGGTTTCTGAAACACACAACTCTTCACCTCAAGGCTTCTATGTGCTCCTGTTTCTCATTCTCCCCAGCACAGCTCTGGTCTTTCAAGTCTTTGCTTCTTTGCTTTTCCAGGCCTGACTCTCTGCCAGACTGCTGCTTTTGCCTAGAATAAAACCTCTCATTCCAGCTACTGGATTCAACTTCAAGGACTAAGTCAAATCACTGTTACCCATCAAGTTCTCCCATCCTGCTTCTAGGAATCATGTCCCTCAATAGGGAGAATAAAGACTACAGTTGAGTAGATACAGACAAACAGACTTAAACTTGTGAATAAAACACAGAAACAAGTGATCAAAAGAGGGGTGAGGAGAAAGTCAGTACATTGGGGAAAACTGGAAAACCATTGGGAAGTCCAGTGTACCTAGAAACACACTGGCAAGTCCTCATGAACTCAGAGTTTACAAATGCTATCCAGTATGCCTAGGAACATACTGGCAAATCCCCATGAACTCAGAGTTTACAAGAGCTATCCAGTGTGCCTAGGAACACACTGGCAAATCCTCATGAACTCAGAGTTTACAAGAGCTATCCAGTGTGCCTAGGAACACACTGGCAAATCCCCATGAACTCAGAGTTTACAAGAGCTATCCAGTGTGCCTAGGAACACACTGGCAAATCCTCATGAACTCAGAGTTTACAAGCACTAACATAACAGGAGACATTTGTACAATTCTGACCAAAAAGATGCAAAATACACAGCACAGATTCTGTGCCCCTGTGTGATTTAAATAATAAATCACCGAGGAAAATTAATGCATGGAAACTGTTCCAATACAGCATTGTAAAACCTGAAGCATGAACGGCTATCCTTGCTGTCTAGTTAAAATGAAGGAAGTCTTGGAGGTAGCGAGTGGTCGGGAAGGAAAGAGAAAAGAAAGAAGCGACGAGTCGGAGAGAAGAAAGCTACCCAGAAGATGGAAGAGTGTTTTACTTACCCGCTGTCTTCCCCTTGCCCCAGGCTTGCTGCTGAAGAAAAGGAAAGAGCTAGGGTAACACAGCCACACAGATTCTTGAAAAGACTCAACTTTATAATTAAGTCAATGAGATAGTAACATTTATATGACCACATTACTAAAAGGATATGAATGTACCAAAATCTTAATAGCTAATTTTCTAATGGGGTTGAAGGGAGTGAGGATGTACAGGGCGGAGGTGGCACTGAACCGGGAGATGGCCTTCCCTTTATTCAATACTATAAAGGTCTGAAAGAGAAAACACAACACGTGAAACAGAATTTACAGAACCCAGCTAGGACACCGTAAGGGAGTAAGAGACGTCTCTAAAATAACAAGTGCTGTAACAATTACCAACACATGGCAAGACAATAGCCCCTTTTCTTTTTTGGCATTGCAAGAAATTCAAAATTTGATAAAGGACTTCAGGAGGCAAGGGATATAAAGACATTTTTGTGATTAGTATTACAGGAATTCTTGGCGTCTTTGCCAAGTATTTGACTCATATTTTCAGCTATATCTATAGTTCTCACAAAACGTAAAAATGAGGCTGCCGTAACTTCTTCACTTAGGTAATTTCATGAAAATTTCAGGGTTTTCCAAATATGGCCTTTGTTAGACTTTTTTGGCACTTACATGAGTTCTGGTGTTATTTCTTCTGGGGGGAGCCACAGGAAAGTGGCGGTCTGTGGTGTGAAGATATAATTAAGCCTGCTAAGGATGGTAAGCCTTATATCAAGTTCCAGGCTACAGGGGAACCTTAGATACTGCTCTTAGAAATACAAAAATAATATGCTCCCACTTTCCGCTTTTCACTTCATCACAATGCAGTAGCATCATAGTGAATCTGCATTCGATTTACGGTATAATCACTATTCAGAGAAATAAACTGCCTTTGCCTTCCTCACATGCCCTTTTACAGGAGAGCTCTTCAGTATCTGCCTGTCCCAAGAACACAGGCTCAAACAAGTACTTTCAATACACATAGAATTTTGTTCCACTGTGTGATCAGGCCCAGCCAGCATCCTAGAGATACTTTAAGAGATGGAAGGAGGTACGTTCTTCACCATCTTAAGGTAACAGGGAAAATAAGAGCAACTGGACTTAAAGACTCACTTTCTTATTGATATAGTAGGGGTCCAGGTCCTCCAGGGGCTCTGACACCATCTCTGGAGGAATGTCTCCATAAATAAAAGGAAGGGATTTTCCTGCTTCCAAGTCACTGTTTGGCTTGGGGCCATTTTCGTCATCTTCATCCTTGCGTTCCTGTTTGGGTCTCTTGGCTTTCTCTTCTGCAATGCGTTGTTCAATAGCAGCAAGGGATTCCCTGGTAAAGAAGCGGAAGCTGTCAGGTCCTGGCGGTACCAGCACGGATTGTGCCATCTTTTCATCCTGCTTCTTTAATCACTGTTTAGCTCCTCGCATAAGAAAGTGCTACAGAAACAGGAGGGAGAAAGCAAGGACCATTAAGATAAAAGGTGAGGGTGGCAGTCACAGGGCACTGAGCATAAAGTCTGTCAAGCAAACCGCTAGAGAACTTCCCAAAGGCCACTGCATCTAAGCCTTGTGTGAGCTCTGGTGCACGCATTCATTTGCCTGCAAGGAGATCTTTCGCTCACATCCAGTAGGTGTGCATGAGGTCATACATTCTCCCACTCCTGAAATGTTGGAAGCGATTGTGCTGCTTGGGGGAAAACACCCTGTTCAGAGCTTGCAAGTGGAAGACACTGGTGGATGCTTGCTGTTTCACTCGCGTGAATTATTTTTTGGGGAGCCATTTTCCTTCCTGCATTCTTTCTGAAAATATATCAGATTCTAAACAAGAGAAGGAAGGGGGAAAAAAATCACACAAAATCGTAGAAGCAAGCTGTGCGGGAATCTTGCTTCTCTCTCTCTCTCTCTCTCTCTC